>NC_082356.1:2431850-2758126 GCF_027477595.1 Haemorhous mexicanus | reverse complement strand
CTGCTGGGAAAGTTGAACGGTGTAACAGACTACTTCTGACTGCCCTGAAGGCACTTGGCAGGGGAACCTTCAGAAATTGGGAAATGAACTTAGGAAAAGCAGCCTGGATGGTAAACACCTGAGGGTTCATCAATCGAGCTGGTCCTGCCCAGTCTGAACCCCTGCACACAGTGGATGGAGATAAAGTCCCTGTGGTACCCATGAAAGGTATTTTAGGAAAGACTGTTTGGATTAATCCCACCTCAGGCAAAGACAAACCCATCCATGGGATTGGTTTTGCCCAAGGACCTGGTTACACTTGGTGGGTAATGCAGAAAGATGGAGAAAGCTGTTGTGTACCACAGGGAAACCCAGACTTAAGTGAGAACTGTGTGTAAGGTTTCATTGTGATGCAGATGGAAATAGAATAAGGGGTGGATAATGTCCTGGATTGCAAGGTAATTAATGTGTATATTCTATTGTCCATCTGTTAGAGGTGTGGCAGTTATCTTCTGTTAATTGGGCAGTTTTCTTTATCTCTTCCACAAACCAATCCTCCCTCTGGGAAATATCTTCTGTCCATGGGCCATTGAGTGTCACTGCATAAAATTGCTGATAAAATTACATCATCCCATTGGGAGATGCTCTGCCCAGGGGGAGGAGCCAAGCATTCCTACCTGGATATAATCTGAGATTTTAGGACACCAGAGCAGCCTTTTCCCACTGGATTCCCACAGGAGCTGCTATCTTCTCCACTGGATTCCCAGAGGAAGACCAGGCCCATCTACAGCACCCCTGGACCTTCAGAGGAAAACTCCACCCTTCTACAGGATCACTGCTCCAACAGAACCCCATCTGTCACTGCAGCCACCATTTAATGGGACTGCTGCCAACACCCTGACACACAGGGTGTCAGGTTGTGTTCTGACTCTGTCAGTGGTTTTTTTGTTGTCTGTATGGTTGCATTTGTATTTTTAGTTTTCCTAGTAACGAACTGTTATTCCTATTCCCATATCTTTGCCTGAGAGCCTTTTAATTTGAAAACTGTAAGAATTTGGACGGAGGAGGTTTCCATTTTCCGTTTCAGGGGAGGTTCCTGCCTTTTTTAGCAGACACCTGTCTTGTCAAACCAAGACAGTTGGATACACAGAATTTTAGAGGCAGAATATCAATTTCGGCCATGGACACCTGGAGGTGAAGGACGGTTCTTTTCCATAGGAAGGGAAACACAGAACACTGGTGTTTCAGGGCCAGATGAAAGGCAGCAATCAGAGGCCAAGGCCAGGCAGATCTCTCTGTCCTGGCAGCTTTTGTCTGAAAGCAGCCCTTGGATATCGGGAGTTCTGGAGGTGGAATCCCAATTTTGGCCATTTCAGCATAGATATAAAGGATGGTTCTTTCCCACAGGAAGGAGAGCACAGAGCCCAAGTGTTTCAAAGGCAGAAGAGGAGACAGGTGGCTCCTGGGAGGCCAAGCCAGCCGGACCTGTTTGTTTTGGTAGCTTTCGTCACCGAGAAATCCTTGGATATACAGAATTTGGGGGGCTGAGTCTCAATTTCAGCCCTGGACATCCTGATGAAAAGGATGGTTCTTTTCCATTAGAAGGAAAGCACCGAGCCCCAGTGTTTCAAAAGCAGGTGAGAGGAAGCCCCCAAGAGGCCAAGGGCAGCCAGACCTGTCTGTCCTGGCAGCTTTCACCTGGGAGCAATCCTTGGATGGATGGAGTTCTGGAGGTGGAATCCCACTTTGGCCATGAGCACCTGGTCGAGGTGGATGGTTTTTCCATAGGAAAGAAAAGCACAAACTCCAAGAGTTTATGAAGAAGATGAGAGGTGGCCTCCCATGGGCCAAGGCAGCCAGAGCTGTCTCTCCTGGCACCTTTCATCTTTGCGAAGTCTTTGGACATCAGGATTTTTGGAAGTGGAATCTCAGTTTTGGTTGTGGGTGCCTGGAATGGAAGAAGAGTTCTTTTCATGAGGAAAGCTCAGAGCCCCAGTGTTTCAAAGGCAGATGAGAAACAGCCCTCAGGAAACCAAGGCCAGCCAGACTTGTATCTTCTAGCAGGCTTTGTCTGGGAGAAATCCCTGGATATGGGAATTCTGGAGGTGGATTCCCAACATTGGCCATGGGGACCTAGACATGAAAAGTGCTTTTTTTCCCATAGGATAGAAAAGCACATGGTCCCAGTGTTTCAAAGGCAGAATAGAGGTGGGCTCAGGGTGGTCAAGCCAGCCAGGTCTGTCTGTCCTGGCAGATTTCATCTGGGAACAATCTGTGCATACAAGGAAATATGGAGAAGGAATCCCAATTTTGGCAATGGACACCTGGAAAGCGGGACAGTTCTTTCCATAGGAAGGAGAGCACAGAGCCCCAGTGCTTCAGGGGCTGATGAGAAGCAGGCCTCGACATGCCAAGGTCAGCCAGACCTGTCAGGTGGCCCCGAGAAGGCCAAGCCAGTCAAACAGTCAAGACCTGTTCCATGTTCCCTGGGTTCCATGGGGCCCCACAGTATCACAATGGTCTCCTTGGTTCCATGAATCCCTGTAGTGTGACAATATTCTCCTTGTCACAATGTTCCCCTTGCTTCTGTAGAGTCACAATGGATCTTTGCTTCCATGAGGTCTTGCAATGTCACAATGGCTCCTTGGTTCTGTGGCCCCACATCTTCATCCTTGAGCCTTGGTTCCATTGGGTCCCTGAGTTTCACAACTGTCTCCTTGATTCCATGAGGCACCAGAGTGTCACAATGGTCTCTGATTCCATGAGGTTCCATAGTGTCACTATGGTGTCCTTGGATCTGCATTGCCTCCATGGCCCCTTGGTTCCATGAGTTCTGTACTGTCAGCAATGGATTCTTTGTTCCAAAGGGGCCTTGATGTGTCCCAAGGGCTCCTTGGTTCCGTGACATTCCAAAGTGTCATGTACGGAAAATCACACAATGGAAAGCCAGTGTCCATAAAGGAGACAGAGGAGTCCTGCAACTTTATTCCAATAAAGGGAAAGAGTCCACCAGGGCACACACCCACGGGGTTTTCTCCCTCGAGGTTCCAGAGGGTGCAGCCTCCTTTTATCCAAACTCCTGGCCACATGTTGCCCTCTTCCTGTCCCCATTGGCCAAGGTACTGGGAAGGTTCAGCCTTCCCAAACCATTTGTCACATTTTCCCCTCTTGAACCTGTCATTTTACCCCAAAGTTCATAAACTCAAGCTCGTGCAGACCCACGTGTCTGTTTCAGGAGCCAAGCTGTCTGGGCTCTGTAATAAAGTTCATGGAGACATTAAGACCATTTCAAAGATGTCAACACCAAAACCTTCACCCATCGAACTGTCTGTAAAGAATCTTCCCTATCAGTCACAATGGACTCCTCATTTCCATGGGGCCCCACTCTGTCACAAGGGCCCCTTGGCTCCATGAGGTTCCCCAGTGTCACCCTGGTGTCCTTGGATCCGCATTGTCACAACTGACCCACAGTTCCATGAGGTTCCCCAGTGTCACCATGGTCGCTGTCTGAGGCTGGATGAGATCAATGTCCTCTGACACCTTGGGATGAGCTGTCAATAAGTCACACAGTGGGGACAGCGCTGAGCCAGCCCTGACTGCCTGAGCAATCACAAATCCCACCTGAGGGGAGCCCCACAAAGGCCCAGGGGCTTAAAAACACAGAGTACAAGGTCAGCCCCTGGTATGGACCCTGCCTTCTCCTGGGGTTTGGGTCTCACCCACACTGGAACCCCAGGAACTTGGAGCCATATGCGTGTCCTTCTATAGAGCTTCTGTCTTTCTGTCTCTCTCTTTCCTCTCCTTCTAATGTTGTTTCTATGGAACATTTTTGGGTACCTCAGCAACCTAATTGTTTAAAGGTTTCCAGGTTCAATGGGCCAAGTTAACGAAGTTCCTGCTATGATAAGTGTTTTATGTTGAACTGGATGTGACATTGAACCCTTTTCCAAAGTTTCTTGGATTTTTGTACTTTGCCAGTAAAATTTTGTGTCATTTTGACCTCTTGAGAATATCTGGTTGGTGTTTCTCCTGTACACAAAACTTGAGTAAAGAAGCCTTTGGCCACCCCCAGCATTTGAGTGTTCTGGGGTGTCAGAGCCCCGCAGGCTCCCAACGGCCTCTTGTTTCCATGAGGCCACGCTGTGTCACTCTGGCCCTCGGTTCCCTGAGGATCTGGAGTGTCACACGGGTTGATGGCGTTTGTCCTTGCTGCCCCTCACATCCCCCTGCCCCACAAAGAGCCCCGAGCCAGCCGTGAGGGACAGGCCCTGCTGGCCCAGGCTGGGCTCAGGGCTTGGCCTTTCTGCTTCCTGCAGCCAAGCCAGGCCTTGCTCAGCATTGCAGTTCCCTGCCCAGAGCCTTGCGCTCCCTGCACTCCTGCCCTCAAGGATCTGCTCTCAGCACTCCCTGGGCAGCCTTTGGCATTCTCTGCCCTCCCTGGGGCCCAGCCATGCTCCAAGGCACGTGGAGTTTTGCTGCTGACTCCTTGAGCGGCTTCTTCATCCTTCTCTCAGTGCCTGAGGCTCCTGGACCCAGCCCCAAATCCACCGTGGGGCTGATTAAAATACAGAAAGCCCTCAGGACCTCTTTGTCTCCCTTCCATTGTCTTTGAGTCTCTGTTATAAATAAGAAGCTTGACTATGCCAATATTCAAGCAGCAATAAATTTATTAATTAATATGGTAAAGAATGAGCAACACAGTGCTGGGTACAGTGGGGGCAGTTTCCCTCCAACTCTATGCCAATAGTTGGGGCTTACAGGTATTTATAGGGGTACTCATAAGCTTTCTCAGCAGTTTCTATTCCAATTTTTTCTCATCAGCAGTTTCTATTTTCCAATTTTTACATCACAATTCTATACACTATTGTGATTTATTTTTTCTCAGGATACCTCCCAAAAAGGAGGATCTCCAGGTGGTGGTGGTAGTTTCCGAGATGTTGGTCCTGGTTTCCGCAAGAATAAAGACGAATCCCATCTGGTGAAGTCCAGCTCCCCAGATGTGGCTCCACCTTTTTAATTGCAATGACTATAAATCTCATAACAGTGATGTCCAGCTTCCCTTGGTCGAAATTATAAATCCTTGTGATGATGCTCATCTTCCTTTCTCAAGCTGTTTTTCTCTGTTTTGTTAAGGCATGAGATAAGCATATTTCCTTTATATAGATTCCAAAACTCTAGTTTCAAGGATACAAGCAATATTCCAAAATTATACTTCAAAAGGGTTATTTTTGCAGCACTCTTTAAGGCCTAACTACAAGCAAAGAGCAACATCCTTAATGCTTTAATTCAAATGCTCCTAAATCAACCAAGGTTAATTGCAAAGAAAAGAGAGGTTCAAAGGCCTTCTTCCCTGCTTTACTTTCCTCAGTTATTATTAGAATTCACAGCTGTCCCATTGTTGGCCTCCACACATACACAATCACTAATACACACATTGCCTGTATGTACCTGACACGAAACACAGCTTTGTATTTCACACTGAGGAGCACTCGGGAAATGTCACTGCAAGGGCAATGTTGATCAGCCTGGTGCTTCCCCTGTGCTGTGCCTTACACCGCTGTTTTGTTTTATTCGGCTTTTAGAGCCTGCCTGTGAAGAGAAGCCTCCCAGGAGAGCAGAGGCTGCTGAAGGATCTGACATCCTCGCCCTAAGCAAGGGTTGGAACAGCACAGACTGCGGAAAAGATTCCACCTGGTCTCAGGGCAGAGAGAAAGCCAAAACAGTTTAACTTGGTATTTGGTGGTCCATGTCTGTATAAAAGAATGCTCTAAAATGTCAGCTTCCAATAAAATGTCCTAGGTTGAGGTTTCCTGTGCTGGTGAGAGTCTTTTAGACCCCGCCTTCTCCTGACCTCTCTGCTGTTGCAGTTCCATGGACAGAAGCTGTTGTCTCTTACCCCCTGCCATGGGCAGGCTGGTGTTCAGCCATCTCCAGGACAGCAGGGCCCCATCCCACGTCACTGTGACCTGGGAAGGCAAAATCCATCACTCCAAATGTTCCCCCTTGCTCCTTCTTGCCAGACATTTGACCCTGGCACGGGGGTTTGCTGCTGGTTGCTGCAGGAAAAGGGAAAACCCTGTGACATTTTGGGGCACATGGAACCAAGGAAACCCCTGTGGCACTGTGGGGCCTGATGGAACCAAGGGTCCTTTGTGACACAGAGGGGCCAACATGGAGCCAAATATCCCTTGTGACAGTTTGGGATCTCATGGAACCCATTGTTCATTGCAACAATGTGGACCCAAGGAGACCATGGTGTTGTTCATTGTTTATGGAAAGCTTTTGCATCAATCATGGAATCATGGAGCCCATTGTGACACAGTGGGCCCCATGGAACCAAGGGGCCATGGTGACACTTGGAACTAAGAATACCACTGTGGAGTACAGAACCTCATGGAACCAAAAGTCCATTGACAAAGAGCAAGGCCCTTGGAACCATGGAGTCCAAAGGTCTAAGACATTTCCTGCACAGTTCTGCCTTGGGTAAGGGGAACATTATTGGTGGCAGCTTGGTCTCGGCACACACCTGAGGAGTGTGCCTGTTTTCAGTGGGGAAACTCAGGAGTTTTAGATTGCTTCAAAAACTACAAAAAATGAAAACCCCTCTTAGCCTGGGTGCAGCCAGCTCTCCAAGCACAGCAGGTTCCAGGGGAGTGAGGACAGACAGGATGTGCTGGGGAATGTGGAGCAAGGTTGTCCACACTGGGTCAGAGCTCAAGGTACAGCTTCTGTGAGCAGGCCAGAGCTGCTGAGGGGAGCAGCTGATCCTGATCCTGGGTCAATATCAATCACAGAATGCTGCAATGGTCTCTGCTCCAAAGAGAAGAGTAATAAAATACACCTTTTAAAACAGGAGCGCATATTTTTTAGAAGCTCTTTGAAATATTTCTCCATAACTGGAGTAGGAAACCTAGAAACCTGGGAGAGCCAAGGACACTGTGGCAACTTCAGGCCCAAAAAGTGCAAACAGGAAACAGAGGAGAGCAGACCAGGAGGATGGGACTTCATAACCTGAAGCTGTAATTGGACAACTTACCCCAATATGTAAATGGACCAAAACTTATAAAAGTGTGAAAATGTGTGACCCATCATCCATCTTGGGTGTACCCTCAGCTGGGCTCTTGTACTGCCCCAGGTGTACCCTTTGAAGGCCTTTTTAATAAATCCCTACTTTATTCCTGTAACACTGCCCAACCTCTGTTCTAGGCAGCCTCTCAAGGCATCAAGGCCTGGCTGGCTGGGCCACCTGGGGCCACCTGACAGGTCCAGCTGAGCCTGGCATGTCAAGGGCTGCTGCTCATCAGCCCCTGGATCACTGGGGCTCTGGGCTCTCCTTGTGGTAAGAACTGTACTTCTCCTCCAGGTGTCCATGGCCAAAATCAAGATCCTTCCTCCAACTTTCCATATATGCAAAGATTGTTCCCAGATGAAATCTGCAAGAACAGACAGATCTGGCTGGCTTGGCCACCCAGGGGCCACCTCTCATCTGCTTTTTAAACACTGGGACCAAATGCTTCTCTTTCTTTTGGGGAAAAAGCACCTTTCACATCCAGGCACTCATGGCCAAAGTTGGGAATCCACCTCCAGAATTCCCTATATCCAGGAATTTCTCCCAGACAAAAGCTGCCAGGAGAGACGGGTCTGGCTGGCCTTGGTTTCTGAAGAGCTGGCTCTTGTCTGCCTTTGAAACACTGGGGCTCTGTGCTTTCCTTCCTAATGAAAAGAACTCTCTTTCCTGGCCAGGTGCCCACAACAAAAACTGAGATTCCACCTCCAAAATTCCCTATGTCCAAAAATTTCCCCCAGATGAAAGCTGCCAGGAGACACAGGTCTGGCTCTCTTAGACCGTGGGTGGTCACCTCTCATATTTTTCCAAGAAACTTGGACTTTGCACTTTTCTTTCCTATGGGAAAAACCATCCAGCTCGACCAGGTGCCCATGGTCAAAACTGAGATTCCACCTCCCAAACTCCCTATGTCCAAGGGTTCCTCCGTGACAAAAGCTGCCAGGACAAGCAGGTCTGGCTGGTTTGGCCTCTCAGGAGCCTTCTCTCACCGCTTCAGCCCCTGAAACTCTTGGGCTCTGTGCTTTGCTACCTATGGAAAAGAATTGTCCTTGTCAAGGCAGAAATGGCCAAAATTTGGATTCCATCTGCAAAATTCCCTGTATCCAAGGGCTGCTTTCAGACAAAAACTGCCAGGACAGAGAGGTTTGGCTGCCCTTGGCCTGTGGTAGCTGCCTTTCATCTGGCCCTGAAACACTGGTGTTCCATGCTTTCCTTCCTATGGAAAAGAACCGTCCTTCTCCTCCAGGCATCCATGGCTGAAACTGGTGTTCCATCTCTAAAATTCCCTATATCCAGAAATTGCCCCCAGAAAAAATCTTCTGTCTAATCTGGCTGCCCATGGCCTCTGGTGGATGCTGCTCATCTGCCCCTGGAACACTGGGGCTCGGTTGTTTCCTTCCTCTGGAGACCACTGTGACACTGTGAGGACCACGTGGAACCATGGAGACCATTGTGACACTTTGGGACCATGGTGACACCGTGGGGCTTCTTGGAACCAAGAGACCACTGTGACACTGTGAGGACCACGTGGAACCATGGAGACCATTGTGACACTTTGGGACCATGGTGACACCGTGCGGCTTCTTGGAACCAAGAGACCACCGTGACACTGTGGGGCCTCGTGGAACCATGGAGACCATTAAGACCCTTCAGGGCCTTGTGTCACCAAGGGGCCACTGTGACACCTCAGGGCCTCATGGAAGCAAGGGCACCACTGGGACATTGTGGGGCCCTGTGGAATCAGGGGAACATGGAACAGCTCTGGCTGATTTGACCTCCCAGGGGGGTGACATGACAGGTCTGGCTGATCTTGGAATGTCAAGGGCTGCCTCTCATCTGCCCATGAACCACTGGGGTTCCATGCTTTCCTTCCTGTGTAAAAGAATTTCCTCTCTTCTCAGACACCCATGGAGAAAATTGGTACTCGCCCTAAAAAATTTCCTGTATGCAAGGGTATGTTGCAGACAAAAACCTGCCACCTCTGCCTGGCCTTGGCCTCTGGTGGTCACATCTCATCTGCCTCAGAAGCAACAGGGCTCTGTGCCTTCCTTCCTATGGAAAAGAACCAGCCTTCTTGACCTGGGGCCATGGCAGAAATTGGAATTTGGTTGCCAAAATTCCATCTATCCCAGGATTGCTCCCAGACAAAAGCTGCCAAGACAGACACCTCTGCCTGGCCTTGGCCTCTGGTGCTGTTCTTAGACTATGAGAAGAAGACTATGAGTGTTTTTATTTGCAAACACCTTGGAGAGGGCCCAAAGATCTCCCAAGCTGGGGCTTGCAGGCCTCAAGAACATAACCCATGGAGGTTGATGTGCCTGGTCCCAGTTGAGAAGAGACTGAGGACAGAACAGGAGTGGCCTGGAAGGGCTTGAAAGGTGGATTCAGAAGTGGTGGAGCTTTTTCTCCATAGTGGGAAAGAGCCAAATAGAGAAATGATACCACAAATGCAGCTGGGGAGGCCCAGAGTGGACACAAGAGGAGAACCAGGCACCAGAGCAGGGCTGTGGAGCAACACATCCCCCAGAAGGAGCCTGGGTCAGCCCAAGGCTTTGTGTGGGCAGGCAAAAGCAGGCAGGAGGCAGAGCTGTCAGCAAAGGAAGGGGCCAGCCAGGTGGGGCAGCCGGGGGATGAGCACAGCCTGCAGGGACAGAGGCGCAGGGCAGGGACACCGTAGCACAGCCTGGGCTGCACAGGGCACAGGCATGGGCAGCAGCTGCCAGGCCCTGACAGAGGCAACTTGGGCAGCACTTTGGCCATGGCTGCTGGGCCTGGGCCTGAGCCAGGAGCAGGAGACAAGTGACCCTTGCAGGCCTGGGGCCTCATGGCCTCCTTGTCCCTGCTCAGCAGCCTGGCAGGGGCCGCCCCATGCTCCTGCCCTTGGCACTGCACATCCCCACATGCCAGTGCCCATCCCGGGAAGAGCCCTGAGCAAGGAGGGAGGGACAGGATCTGCCTGGCCAGGGGCTGGGGCTCAGGCCTTGGCCCTTTGCATTCCTGAAACACATCCAGCTTTGCTCAGCACCAGAGACACCTTGGCCTTGTTTGTCCCCAGCTGGCATCACTGCCTCCAGTGTTCTGCTCTAACTGGAACCTGGGGACGCTTTCTCAGTCGTGTCCCTCAGTGGGACCCATTAAAACTTCAAGAAACTTCAGAGTTTCAATTTAACTTTGAGTTGTTGAGTAGCTTTTTGAACACTCTCTCAGGGACTGAGTCTGTTGTAAACAACACCAAAGACATGAGAGGGTCATTAAAGTTTTCCTCGTCTAGTTATGGAGAAAGATCTCAAAGACCTTGTAAGAAATACACATTCCTATTTTAAAGGATGTATTTAATTTATTTCTCTTTAGAGCAGAGGTGATCCCAGCATTCTGTGACTGATATTGACCCAGGGTCTCTCCTCAGGAGCTCTGGCCTGATCACAGAAGCTGTGCCTTGAGCTGTGGGTGACACTGGGACATAGTGGGAGTGACGCTGGGGAGGACAGGGACAAACTGGGGACAATGGGAACACTGTGGGGAAGACTGGGGACACTGGGGCATCCTGTGGATGACACTGGGGGGGAACTGGAAGGGACTGGGAATAAACTCAGGTGTATTGGGAGGGACTGGAGGGGCACTGGGGTTGTATTGGGTTCTGCTTGGGACGAACAGGTCTGTAATGGGGTTGTACTGGGAGGGACTGGAGGGGGTGAATGGGCTGTTCCTGCCTCCCCCGCTTCCCATTTGCCGAGGCTCCCGCCTATCAGCGAACTGAGCCAATCAGCGCCGGAGATCGGTGCCTCGGGGGCGGTGCCTAGCATGGCCGCAGTCTTCTATTTCTAACTACAAATCCCATCATGCCCCGCGGCCCAATTGAGCCCCATTGGAGCTGGGACTACAACGGCCGTCATGCCCCGCGCTCCACAGACATACCACCCCCCCCCCGGGGTCCGCCCCCATCTGTCCCATAAGTGTCCCCCAGACACTCCAGGATCTCTCCGTGCCCCCTGAGTGCCCCCTGAGCGCCCATTCGGGACCCCCCTAAAGCGTCCCCGGAACCCCTGAGTGCACCCGCACCCACAGCTGCCCGGCATAGCCATTTCTGGGAATTCATCTCATCTCATCTCCCGCGGCCCCAGAGCCCCTCAGAACACAGTCCCCCGCCTAAAATTCCTGCCGCGCCCAGCGCCCATAAAAGCACGGATAGAGCTCCCTGAGCTCCCCCCCAAGGGGTCCCGAGCCGCTTAAGCTTCCCCGAGGACCTCAAGTCGCGGCTTGGACGCAAAAGTATCCCCCAACATCGTGTTCGAGCCACTTCCGGGACTACAGCTCCCATCATGCTCCGCTATTCCAGCAGGGACTTTATCTCCCGTCATGCACCGTGCCCCGGCGAGAGCCATTGCAGCTGCGTCTCGAACTCCCGTGATGCTCCGCGGCCCTGTTAAACCGAATGATACCCGCTCCTACAACTCCCATCACCCCCCGCGCCCCAGAGAGCCCCGTTCGAGCACCCCAAGGGCCCGCCCGGACCCCGAAGGGCCCCAAATTCTCCTCCCCGACCTCCAAGGGCTCCCCTGGACCCCCAAGTGCTGCCCCGGACCCCGAAGTGTCCCT
The DNA here is from genome assembly GCF_027477595.1 of Haemorhous mexicanus. Lineage (NCBI taxonomy): Eukaryota > Metazoa > Chordata > Aves > Passeriformes > Fringillidae > Haemorhous > Haemorhous mexicanus. Next base: position 2,746,485 of record NC_082356.1, on the reverse strand, counting down.
CAGAATCCCTGAGTGCCCCTCCAAGTTCTCACCCGGCTCCCCCAAGTGTCCTCCAGACCCTCAAGTTCTCTCTGAATTCCCTCCCCAGACCTAAAACAGCCCCAAATGTGCCCCAGAAATGTCTCCAGGCACCCCAAAGTTCCTCCCCTTGACACTATCGGAGAAAAAGATGATAAAAATGATGCCAAAAGGACTACAAATATTACTAGTTTCCATAAAGCGGGAGAAATATATAGCCAATAGACATGAATTAATTAAGGAAATTGTGTTACTTATAAACAATTGTTATGAATTGAAGCAAACTCCAATAAGCTTAGTCCAATTGGAATTTATTAATTACAGCAAGCAAGGCATAAGCAAAATCAGCGCTGGGCGACAGGGGAGCCTCCGCTGGCCAAGGACTGCCGCACCCACTGTTCGATACAGTCTAACTTTTATACTGTATCTCTTCTCGTTGGGGACGGGTCCAGAAAGTTCTCTGCGCATGCGTCTTCTTGCTGCTAAGGGGTCCTCCTCTGCTGGTCGTTGTCTGATGAAGGCTGCTAGTCCTCCCAGGTCGTCCTCCGGTCGACTCCTCCTCATCTAGTGGTCATACCTAAAATTCTAGAAGTTATGGTTTATTGAGCATTTATTAAGCAAAAAATATTTTAAGCAAGCATTTATTAAGCAAAAATATACTTGTGATTGTATGCGGTTTTGGTTACACGTGGTTTTAGGTCTAAGTGTTTTATTCCCTCTATCTTTAGCACTTTAGTGAACAGAACATGAACAAAACACACCAGGTTCCACCACACAATGACCAATAAATTTTTGGTTGCTAAAAATGTATGGATTTTTAAATATAAATATTGAAATTTGGTAATAGAGACATAGAATAATACTAATATAAATAAAAAATAATTATAATTTTAGTAATTCAATGCATTTTTTTTTAAGGCAAAATGTATAATTTTTTTATGCTTTGGGATGTCAGTCTGTAAGAGAGTCCAAAGATCCCTCATTTGCCTCACAACCACCATCGAGGACGGAGATTGAAGTCCTTCCCAAGGACTGAGACTGAGATCCTTAAAATTCTAACAGGGGGGCTGGGCTGACTGAAGCGGGATGTCTGCCATTGGGAGCGGGATGTTTCCCATAGGAACCAGTCCTGAAACAACGGGCCCCGCTCACTGCTGGCACCGGTTTGTCCTGTTCAGAACTGGACTGTCTGTACCTGTGAGAGAGTCTGTCTGAAATATCCTCCAATCTGCCTCACAACTGTCACTGAGAGATCGCTCAGAAGACCCCCTTTGTCCCATTCCTGGCCCTACAGTGGAAAGTTCCCCGCCAAGCCAGGGGCTCTAAGACCTGAAGGAATTGCTAAGTCACTGTTTCCACAGGTGCATTTTTCTGCATGCTACACTGAGCCCAATGAGAAGAAGGGGGCACTGAGCCCTTTTTGCAACAATAGCCTTGGAAGCTGTCCCACCTCTTGGCCTGGCTGAACTTCTCCTGAGCTTTTGAGTGGTCTCCCACAGAAGACCCCTCTCGTTCATCTGCAAGCACTGTGACAGACAAGCTGAGATGACAGAAGCCTCTCCACCAGAGAAAAACCTGAGAAATCCCCACGTGAGAAAGGCCGCTCCTACACTCCCCAAGGACTGGGACTGAAGCCCCCAGCCCGGGGAGGTGCGCGGGGGAGGCGAGCTGACCAAAGCAAGATGGATGTTGCAGGTGTGGGCATTGGACCACGAAAACAATGGCCCTTGCCCACTGATATAAACTGTGTGTACCCCTTTTCCAAATACCATTATTTTACCAGATGATACAATAGATTCAGTTTTGAAATAATCCCCCTCCCCCCTCAACAAAAAGTGTATAATTGGAGTCCAGATGGACTGCATCTCGGAGATCTCCCCAACGTAACAGGCAGATCCTCAACTGGACTGGACCTAAGGACTTTGTCTCTACGTTTGGTAGCTCTATTCCCCTTTTTCTTTCTCTCTCTCTTTCTCTGTCTTTCTCTCCCTTAATCCCTCCATCGCATTTTGCTGTGGTCATTCAATAAAGGTGCATTTGTTTGGATTATTGCTGCAACACCCCCCTGTACCGTGTTGGTTCTTTTTGCACCCTGAGATCCCTTACGAACCATCATGAAACCCATTCATAGGGATGGATCGTGACAACCTGTTCTCAAGGGACTCATTCTCCACTGTCCTGTACCTGTTCCCTCGATGTGCCGTCCTGCTCCCCTCCCAGCGGTAGATTATAAAAGACCCCAAGTTAACCAAAGACTTTGAGATTCTCCCCGAGGTTTCAAGATGGATCTGTTGGCCGGACCACGAGGATTTCGTGTCTATGTTGGTAGCTATTCACCTCCCCCCCCTTTCTCTCTCTCTCTGTCCTTTATCTCCTTTCTAATCCTTCTATCACATCTGCTCTGGGCACTCAATAAAAGGTACATTTGTTTTGGTTAATACTGAAAGTCCCCTGCTGTGTGTGTTTGCACTCTGAGATCGGTAAAACGAACCATCAGGACCCCCCTTGTCCCAGCGGATCGTGACACGGCCTGATGGGGTTGCTGCCCACAGCACGTGAACGTGATCTTCTTGGTGGTGGCTACAGTGGTTCATCTGGTCTTGCTTTCCGATCTCCCTATCCTAGAATTACCTATGCCACCTGCTTTTCTCATACTGTGGTTCTCTGTAATTCCTTAATTAGTCAGCCCTTATTAAGTTCACTCTTGGAATAGGGGAATATCAGCTCCCCATCATATCGAGTGCATTTGAATGCACTTGAATGCATTTTGCCTGCATTCAAAATATGGTCCCTGTTTTTGATTTACTGTGGAATCTCTGTTTGTATTTTCTGCCTCTGTTGAGGTTGGGATTGAAGGTACTTGAGATGATATTTCAGACTCAGGTATTCATTGTTTCTTATCAGTGAAACAGCCTCACAACCATGAGTTCTGCAGCCTTTCATTAGCAAGGCACAAAATGGCTCACTGTCTCTTGTTACAAGGCCTGGATGGTACCAAGGAGACCACGGTGATACTGGGGATCCAAGAGACCGTGGTGACACCATGGAAACTCATGGAACCGTGGGCATTGTGACACAGCAAGGCTTCATGGAGCCAAGAGTCAACTGCGACTCTACCAAACCTCATGGAACCAAGGGCCCATTGTGACACTGAAGAACTTCAGGGAACCAAGAGTCGCTTGTGACACGGGGGGTACTCATGAAACCATGGTGACCATTTTGAAACTTCAAGGCCTGATGGAAGCAAAGGGTCATTCTGGCACTTCTGAGCCTTGGAACCAAAGGGACCATAGTGACACAGTGGGGCTCTGTGGAACCAAGGGGCCACGGTGACATTGGGGAGCGTCATTGAACCAACTGTCCATGGTGACACTGCAGGGCCTGATGGAATCATGGACACCATTGTGACACTACAAGGCATCATGGAAGCAAGGGGCCACTGTCACACTATGGGGCCTCTTGGGGCTCAGGGGCAGTTGTGATACCATGGAAATTATGGCAACATGTGGCACCATGAAACCAAGGAGACCCTTGTGACACTACAGGAACCCATGGCACTAAGGATCCATGGAACAGTGCAGGACACATGGAATCGAGGGGCCATTGTGATGCTGTAGAACCAAAAGGGCCCATTGTGACACTGTGGGCCCCCATGGATCCAAAGGTCCAGTTTGACATTGCAGGGCCTCATGGAATCCTGGAGACCACTGTGAAACTTTGAGGCCTTGTTGAATTAAGTGGCCCTGCAGGTCCTCATGGAACCAGTGAGACCCCTTAGAACCAAGGGTCCATTGTGACCCTGTGGTACCAAGGTGTCGTGGGCTGACCCAGGCCAGATGCCAGGCATCCATGAGAGCTGCTCGCTCACTCCCCTCTGCAGGACAGAGAAAATTTAATAAAGGGCTCATGGGTTGAGATAAGGACTGGGAGAGATCACTCATCAAATACTGTCCTGGGAAAAACAGGCTTAGCTTAGAGATATGAAATTCATTTATTACTAACAAACTCAGAGCAGGAAAAGGGGAAATAAAATAAGCCCCTCTCCTCCCTCCTTCCAGCTCTACCTCCTACCCCAGCAGTGCAGGGAGACAGGGAAAGGGGGTTATGGTCAGTTCATCACCCATGGCTTCTGCCCTTGCTCACGGAGAGGGGTGGTTCCCCTGCTGCACCGTGGGTCCCTCCCGAGGGAGGCAGTTCTGCAGGAACTTCTCCAATGTGAGTCCATTTCAGGGGCAACAGCCCTCTGCAAACTGCTGCAGTGTGAGTCCATCCCAGGGACAGCAGTCCTTCCCAAACTGCTGCAGCATGGGTCACTCTTCCATGGGGTGCATTCCTCCAAGGACAGGCTGCTCCAGCCTGGGAGCAGGGGCCCTCTCTCCATGGCTCTCCTACAGGGTGTCTGGGTCTCCAGTGCCTGAAACACCTCCTCCCCCTCCTTCTGCACTGACCTTGATGTCTGCAGAGTTGTTCTTCTCACATGTCTTCCCTCTGCTCTTTTCTGACTGGAATTAAAACTGCACAACAATCTCTATTTTAGTTTCTTTTTAAATCTGTTATCACGGAGGCGCTACCACCGTTTGTAACTGGCCCAGCCTTGGCCAGCAGCAGGTCCATCCTTGAAGCCATCAGGGATTGGCTGTGCCAGGCACGGTGGAAGCTTCCAGCAGCTTCTCACAGGAGCCATCCCTGTGCCCCACCACTGCCAAAAACTAGGCCATGGTACCAAGGGGCTGTTGTGACTCTGGGGGCCCACATGGAACCAAGGGGCAAGGGTGACATTGTGGGGCCACTGGAACCAAGGAGCCACGGTGACACTGTGGGGCCTCATGGAACCAAGGAGCCACGGTGACACTGTGGGGCCTCATGGAACCAAGGAGCCATGGTGACACTGTGGGGCCACTGGAACCAAGGAGCCATTGTGACACTGTGGGGCCTCATGGAACCAAGGGGCAAGGGTGACACTGTGGGGCCTCATGGAACCAAGGAGCCACGGTGACACTGTGGGGCCTCATGGAACCAAGGAGCCACAGTGACACTGTGGGGCCACATGGAACCAAGGAGCAAGGGTGGCACTGTGGGGCCTCATGGAACCAAGGAGCCACGGTGACACTGTGGGACCACTGGAACCAAGGAGCCACAGTGACACTGTGGGGCCTCATGGAACCAAGGAGCCACGGTGACACTGTGGGGCCTCATGGAACCAAGGAGCCATGGTGACACTGTGGGGCCGCATGGAACCAAGGAGCCATGGTGACACTGTGGGGCCTCATGGAACCAAGGAGCCACAGTGACACTGCAGGGCCTCATGGAACCAAGGAGCCACGGTGACACTGTGTGGCCTCATGGAACCAAGGGTCAAGGGTGACACCACAGGGCTTGGTGGAACCCAGGTTCAATGTGACACTGCGTGGCTTCATGGAGCCAAGGAGAGCACTGTGACACTATGGAACCTAATGGAATTATCAGAAACGATACAACTTCTGGTTTCTTTTAACGTAACTTCAGTCAGGGGTTTGTTTGCCCGGGTAGAGGGGAATTGAAGTTTCTCTTCAAAAGACTCTGTTCACCAAGGCTGGGTGAGGCCTGATGAGCTTAACATCTACAGATTGGGAGTGGCCAGAAGATGAACAGGAGGTAAATGAACATTAATGAACATCACCCCCAGTGTGCAGAGACACCTGGTCTGGGAAAAGATTGAGAAGGGAATCAAAGAATGAGGACTTAATTGACATCAAAGGCGAACGGATCAATCAGCAATAGCAGATGGAATACTAAGAATTGGATAATTTAAGAGCAAAGAACATTAATTTCTTTGGGTTTTTTCTGTATAAATATGTGAGAAGTGTAGTAAAGAACAATGTGTGATGGAATGATTTTCACTGTGCAACCCGGACACGTGTGGATGGAATAATTTCTATTGCATGTGATGGCCGCAATGACATCCTGGCAAGAATAAAGTAATGCCTAAATTCTGTAAGGTGTTTTTGGAGCTTCTGTTTTTCATGCAGTTTCAGTGTCAGTCCAGTGAGGTCCATCACCAACACAGGCTCTTTCTGGACTCTTTAGAGAAGAGAACCGGAGGCCACGATTGCACAAACCTCTCAGAGACTCCCAGGCAAAAGCAAAACCCAAAGTCCCTGGGAGCATTAAGGAGCCCCCAGGGCCATTCCTGAGCAAGGCTCCCCAGGGACTCCTTCCAGCAGATCCCTGAGGCCACTGGGATGTAGGGCAGGGGGGATGCTGAGGGCAGGACAAGGGGCTGACAGTGCCCAGCCTGGCTGGGGCTGTGCCAGGAGGCCCCAGTGCCTCAGGACAAGGTGTCTCCTCCCAGCCCTTGGTGGCACAGACCCTGCTGTGCCCAGGGCACCAAGATGTGGCTTCTCCTGGGCACTGCAAGCCCTGCCAGGGCCCTTGGCCATGTCCAGCACAGCTTGTCCTGCGCTGTCCCACAGCTGCTGCTGTGTCCCTTCAGGCTGCACACTCTGATCTCACTGCCCCCTGGCTCTGCCCTGCCACTGCCAGCCCTGCCCTGACCTCTGCCCACGCTCACCCTCTGTGTCTGGGGACACACATACATGCACTGAGCTCATCCCCCTCCTTCTGGGTGCTGCTCCTGCCACAGCACTGCCCTGGGAGGGTTCATTCCTCACAGGAGCTGCTGTGTTTGTACTGGAGCATTTTATAGCTCTGCTTCTGCCTCTCTGGCAATTGTCTCTTCAAAGAGCTCTCCAAGGAAAAGATTCATTCAATTGTGGAATAGCAGAGGTGGGAAGAGCCCCCTGAGCCCCCTTGGCCTGGGTGTGGCTAGGATGGAGTTCCCTTTGCCCAGAGCACCCCTGTCCTGCTGTGCTTGGCTCTTGTGGCTGCAGCAGGGCTGGTCCCAGCCCAAGGCTTTGGCTGTCCCTGAGCAGGGCTCGCCCCACATGAGGCTTTTCTGCAACCCGCTCCCCCAATGGGCTGGGGGTGGGCAGGTGTTCCTGGGGGCGCAGGGATGGGACAGCTTGGCTGGACTGACCCAAGGGCTCTTCCATTCCCTGTGATGTCCAGATCAGCAAGGAAATGAGGGGGACAAGAAGGTCTCTGGATTTTCTGTATTAATACATTTGTCTTCCAAAGCAACCACTACAGGTGCTGAACTCTTGTTTTCCCATGGTTTTCTTTGCTTCTGCATTTGGCCTTTGCTTTTTGGTCCCTCCAGTATTAATCTCTCTTTATGATGACCCCCAATGTTTTCACCTTATTTTCTCCTGTTTTCTGATGAAGGAGGGACAGTGACAGAGACACTTGGTTGTCACTTGATGGCCAGAGGGGTTTAACCACAGTCACCCTGCCCAACTCTTCTCTTATGGGCACAGCCAGAAATGTCAGGGCTCTGCCAGGTGCCCACCCCTGAGCTGGGCTCATGCCCTCCTCCCAGCCCCAGGGCTGCCCAGGGACACGAGTCCTTCCCTTGCACACACACACAGAGTTCATTGCAGCACGGGCAGGGGCTCCCTGGGCTCTGCTGCCACTGCCAGAGCCTGGCAGGGACCTCAGCCCTGCGGGTGTCACCCTGCCCTGCTCTGCCCTGCCTGAGGTGCCCCACGGCCAGAGGGATGAACACAGGGAGCTCTGTGCTCAGGAGCTCGTCCCAGCCCTGCACTCAGGGGTTCCCAGGGGATGTTACTCTCTGGAAAGTCCAGGGGCAGCTGAAGGAGTTTGTGCTCACTGGGTTTATGTCCCCTCACACACACAGGATGTTCAGGGCTGTGGAGTGTCCGTGCACTGCAGACACAGACTCCTGACCCGGGCACTTGATGTCCCTCCATGGAGAGAAGAAGAACCTCTGTGACCTGGGGTGAGAGGCCACTGCTGTAGCAGTGCTGGCTTTGCACTGCTGGGACAGCCCCCACCCTGATCACTGCCACACTTCTGCTGGGCACTGCTGGTTTCCTCTCCAGGGCACTGTGCTGGGCACATCCCTGAGAGTAACTGGGAAGGAGATTGAAGCTTTCAGGCCCCGCACTGGGGAGATGCCCTTGCATGATGGAAATGCTGCTGCAGAGCCCAGCTCTGTCCCAGCAGTGCCCACAACATGTCCCTGCCTGCAGTCCCTGGACAGGCACACAGCAGGACAGGGACTGAGCTGGCAGAGCCCTGAGGCCCTAAACCAGCACAGGGGTTCTGAAGGGGAGTGTGGCAGTGAAGGAAGGGGAGATTATGGAGGAGAAGCCCTGGGGCTCCCTGTCAGTGAGGAGCACTGGGGTTTCATTTTCTCCTCCAGCTCTGCCCAGAAGCACCAACTCTACAGCTCCAGAAAAGCCAGGGAAGAAAGATGTCAGGCACACATGGCAATACACAATTCTTCAATGTAGTAGTAGAAGTACAGCTCCTGGTTTATACAGTCACTGGGTGCCACTGGAAAAACAAACACTGAATTTAAAATGTATAATCAAAGATTTTGGTGTGAACAAATTCTCAAAAGTATAACAACTGTGCCAGCAGTAAAAAATGCATGGCACAGAACGAGCATAAATCTGTAACATCATAACAGCTATGCAGGAGAATGACTATTTATTGCTACTGAAAACCATCTGTGATCATTTTCCTCAAGGCAGCCTTGAGCTCCTGGTTCCTCAGGCTGTAGATGAGGGGGTTCAGGGCTGGAGGCACCACCGAGTACAGAACTGACACTGCCAGATCCAGGGATGGGGAGGAGATGGAGGGAGGCTTCAGGTGAGCAAATGTGCCAGTGCTGAGGAACAGGGAGACCACAGCCAGGTGAGGGAGGCAGGTGGAAAAGGCTTTGTGCCATCCCTGCTCAGAGAGGATCCTCAGCACAGCCCTGAAAATCTGCACATAGGAGTAAACCATGAACACAAAACAACCAAAGGCTAAAGAGGCAACAACTACAATAATTCCATGTTCCCTGAGTTTGGAGTGTGAGCAGGAGAGCTTGAGGATGTGTGGGATTTCACAGAAGAACTGGCCCAGGGCATTGCCATGGCACAGGGGCAGGGAAAATGTATTGGCTGTGTGCAGCAGAGCATTGAGAAAGGCACTGGCCCAGGCAGCTGCTGCCATGTGGGCACAAGCTCTGCTGCCCAGGAGGGTCCCGTAGAGCAGGGGTTTGCAGATGGACACGTAGCGGTCATAGCTCATGACTGTGAGCAAGGAAAATTTTGCTGTGGGGAAGAAGAAAACTAGAAATAGCTGTGCAGAACATCCTTTGTAGGAGATGTTCCTGGTGTCCCAGAGGGAATTGTGCATGGCTTTGGGCATAGTGGTGCAGATGGAGCCCAGGTCAGTGAGGGCCAGGTTGAGCAGGAAGAAGAACATGGGCGTGTGCAGGTGGTGGCCGCAGGCTACGGCGCTGATGATGAGGCCGTTGCCCAGGAGGGCAGCCAGGGAGATGCCCAGCAAGAGGCAGAAGTGCAGGAGCTGCAGCTGCCGCGTGTCTGCCAATGCCAGCAGGAGGAAGTGGCTGATGGAGCTGCTGTTGGACATTTGCTCTGTCTTGGCATGGGGGTCTGTAGAATAAGTAATCATGCAATACTTCAGTTTGTGGAGAATTTCAAATATCCCAGCACAGCCTGGGGGCACTTTCCCTCCACTGCCTGCCCAGGGCTCTGCTACCTGGAGCTGTCCCTGCCAGCAGCTGCTCCCTGTGCCCAGGACTGGGCCATGTCAGTGCTGCCTGAGCGCAGCTCAGCCCTGGGGGCTCAGCTCTGCCCTGCAGACCCCTCCCAGCTCTGGCACTGCCCAAGGGCAGCTCTGGCTCTGCAGGCTCTGATGGGAATGTCAGAGCAATCCTGAAAAGGACTGGAAAAGCGATGCTGATGCTGCCCTAAGGAACCCTGTGCTGATTTCTGGCACTGCCTGGTATATTCAGATCTCAGAGAATTTTTTTTTTTTTTAATAATTTTTCTCTGTCTAAAGTGAGACAGGAATATCTAAGTGCATTTTTCTATCCAGGCATCCCAGAGAAATGGATTAATAAAGCAGGATTTTTTTGTTTTATGCAGACCCTGCCTTGCTGTGCTTATCATTTAATCTACTAGGAAATACCCTGGAGATCAGTGTCATGCTGGGAGCATCCCTTAACAATGTAGCATCCTCACCACACAACAGAAACTCTTCCAAGCCTTACCAGCTGTCTCCTCCCACCCAGATCTGGTCCCACAGTGCTTAGAGCAGCTGCCAGGGCTGGCTGAGAGCTGTCCCTGGCAGGCAGCAGAGTCCCTGCCCCAGCAAAGTGCCCTGGGCTGCAGGACCCTGCTCTGCAGGACAGCCCTGGGCACCCCTGGCTGCTCTGCACAAGAGACAATCAGAGAATATACTCACAGCGTCTGGAGGCGTTGGGATGTTCCAGCTTTAGGAGATGGCTCCAGGAGCTGCAGCTGCCTTGTCCTGCAGCCAGAGGTTCCTGTGCCAAGGGCTGGCAGTGATTCTCCCCCAGTCACTTCTCAGCATCTTCACAGCCCTGACTGATTGAAAATATCTCTGTCTCTGTGCTGTGCCCGGGGTGGCCGCAGGCAGTGCCCTCAGCCCTGCTGGGTTGGGAGAGGAGCTGCTCCTGAGGAGATATGTTATTTTGAAGCTCTTCTTGATTGCCAGGAGTTCCTTCTGTTCCAGGAGCCCAGCCCAGCTCAGCAGAACAGACACAGCACAAGGACTTCTCTTGTGGGTTGGGTGCTCAGGCCCTGAACATCACTCCCTGAGAGGGAGTTGAAGAAATCTCTCAAGAATTCAAAGTCACAATCAATCTCCAACGTTTCTTCAAGTTTTAATGGGTCCCACTGAGGGACAAGACTGAGAAAGTGTCCCCAGGTTCCAGTTAGAGCAGAACACTGGAGGCAGTGATGACAGCTGGGGAAAAACAAGGCAAAGGTGTCTTTGGGGCTGAGCAAATCTGGATGTGTTTCAGGAATGCAAAGGGCCAAGGCCTGAGCCCCAGCCCCTGGCCAGGCAGATCCTGTCCCTCCCTCCTTGCTCAGGGCTCTTCCCGGGATGGGCACTGGCATGTGGGGATGTGCAGTGCCAAGGGCAGGAGCATGGGGCGGCCCCTGCCAGGCTGCTGAGCAGGGACAAGGAGGCCGTGAGCCCCCAGGCCTGCAAGGGTCACTTGTCTCCTGCTCCTGGCTCAGGCCCAGGCCCAGCAGCCATGGCCAAAGTGCTGCCCAAGTTGCCTCTGTCAGGGCCTGGCAGCTGCTGCCCATGCCTGTGCCCTGTGCAGCCCAGGCTGTGCTACGGTGTCCCAGCCCTGCGCCTCTGTCCCTGCAGGCTGTGCTCATCCCCCGGCTGCCCCACCTGGCTGGCCCCTTCCTTTGCTGACAGCTCTGCCTCCTGCCTGCCTCTGCCTGCCCACACAAAGCCTTGGGCTGACCCAGGCTCCTTCTGAGGGATGTGTTGCACCACAGCCCTGCCCTGGCAGGGAAATTCCTTGTTCTTTTTTCCCAGTCTGGGCCTCCCAAGCTGCCCTTTGCATTAACACTTTCTTTCTCTGGCTGTACTCTACTATGTCAAAAGGATCCACCATCTCTGAATCCACCCTTCAGTCCCTCCCAGGGCTCTCCCCTTCTGTCCTCAGTCTGCACCCCACTGAGCACAGAGCTCCTCTGTCCCTATACAGTGCTCATGTGCTTGAGAACATGGGCGCCTGGACAAGAAGGACGGTTCTTTCCTACAGGAAGGAAACCACAGAGCCCCAGGGTTTTGAAGGCAGATGAGAGGCAGGCACTGGAGGCCAAGGTAAGCCAGACCTGTCTGTCCTTGCAGCTTTTGTCTGAAAGCAACCCTTGCATATTTGGGGAGTTTTGGAGGTGCAATTCCATTTCAGCCATATGTAGCAGTGTATTTCTATAGCCATGGGTGCCTGGAGCAGAATGACAGCTCTTCTGCACAGGAAGGAAAGGGCAGAGCCCCAGTGTTTCACAGGCAGATGAGAGCTGGTCTTCAGGAATCCAAGGGAACCTAGACAGTCCTGGCAGCTTTTATCTGGGAGCTCTCTTGGATATAAGGAATTTTGGAGGCAGATTCCCAGTTTTGGCTATGGATGCCTGCACATGAGAGATGTTTCTTTCCATGGAAAGAAAAGCACAGCCCCCCCAGTGTTTTGACGGCAGATGAGAGGTTGCCCCCCCAGATGCCAAGGCCATCTAGAGCTGTCTGTTCTGGCAGATTTCATATAGGAACAATGCTTTGATATAATCAAATATGGAGGTAGAATCCCAATTTCAGCTATGAACCCCTGGAGGAGAAGGAGAGTTCTTTCCCAGAGGAAGGAAAACATGGAGCTCCATGGCTTCAGGGCCAGATGAATAGCAACCCTCAACATGCCAAGGTCAGCCGGACCAGCCAGGCTAAGCCAGCAAGACTTGTTCCATGTTCTTGGACCCTGGGGGCCCTGCAGCAGAACGTTGTTTCCAGAAGGCCCAGCGATACCACAGTGGTCTCCTTGGCTCTGCAGTGTCACACTGGCCCCTTGCTTCCATGGGGACCCATAATGTCACACTGGCCCCTTGCTTCCATGAGGACCCATAGTGTCACACTGGCCCCTTGGTGCCATGGAGACTCAGAGTGCCAGAATGGTCTCATTGCTTCCATGAGTCCCTGCAGTGTCACAAAGAGCTCCTTGGTTCCACAAGGCCCTGCAGAGCCCCTTGATTCAACAAGGCCTCAAAGTGCCAGAATGGTCTCCAGGACTCCATGATGCCCCACAGTGTCACAAGGACACCTTGGCTCCATGAAACCCTGAAATGGGGAAAGGCCCCTTGATTCCATTGGGCTCCTCCGTCACATGAGTTCTTAGTTCCACCGCACCCTGTAGTGCCACAATGGTCTCCTTGGTTCCACAGAGTCAGAATCTCTCGGTGGTCTCACGGAGCCCCACTAAGATCCCCTTGATTCCATGAGGCCCCGCCGTGCTACAATGACCCTTAGGTTAAATGGCCCCTTGGTTCCAGTGAGTCCTGAAGTGTCATAATGGTCTCCATGGTTCCACGAGGCCCCAGAATGTCACAATGGACTTTTGGTTCCACAAGCTTTCGTACAGCCAACAGCAGTGTCCTTGGCTCCACAGTGTCACAAGGGACCCTTTGTTCCATGAGGTTCAGTAGAGTGAGATGGACACCTTGATTCCATGAGGTTCTGTAATGTCCCAATGGACTCCTTGGTTCCATGGCCCTGCTGTCCAGAATTGCCCCTTGGTTCCATGAGGTTCTGAACTGTCAGCAGGAATCACCTTGGTTCTGCAGTGTCATACCCGACCCTTGGTTCCATGAGGTGCCAGGCCTCCCACAGCCTCTCAGAGACCCTTCTCCCCCTCACGGCCCCTCACAGCCCCAGGCCTGGGGCTCCTCCCAAAGGAGAAGGGGTCAGGCCCTGCTTGTTCTCCTTTTATTTCAGTCCCTTCACAGCCACGAGTGAAGAAAGGCTGAAATGGAGCCTTTCCCCAGCGTTTCCCTCGGGGTTCATTGCGGGCTGAAGCTCTGTGCTGGCGCTGGCCCGAGCGCCACCATCCCTGCAGCCGCCAGGCCTTTGCTGTCCCCCCGTGTCCGTTCCCTGTCCCCGAGTCCCGCCCGGCTCTGGCAGCAGCAGCAGCCGCAGCGCAGGGGGCGCCGGCCCGGCCCAGCCGGGGCTCCCGGCCAGGAGCAGCAGCAGCGCCGGCCCCTTCCCGCCTGCTCCTGCCTCGGCTCCCGAGGGCTTTTTCCAGCTCAGCTCTGGAGTAGAGCAGCAATCACCCACACCCAGCCCTGACTGCGCAGGGCCCGCCTGTGCTGCCCTGACCCAGCCCTCAGAGAAAGAAAGGATCGGGTTCCAGCGCTGTTTTCAGCACTGCTTTACTCACCCTGAGGTGACAGCAGGAGGCTGCTGCTGCCTTTGCCTTGGCAATTGGAGATCATGGCTGCTCTTGCCGCTTGAAATTTATCTGTAAAACTGCAATCGCCTTTTTTGATCAGTGCTACCCAGAGTGCTTTTTTCGTGATGGTGAATGTGGGAATTCTTAAAATCAGAGGATTTTGGGAAAGCTGAAAAAGGCAGGCTTCAGAGACAGCAGAACTGTGATTAGAGCTGAGCTGTAACCATGAGATAGGGCAGCAGAAAAGTTAAATAAGAAGTGGGAAAGTATGGACAAATAGAACAATAGTTTGTGTATTAACGCTTGGTTAGAAAAACTCCCTAAGCTGCAGAAAAGTATATCTAGCCTGATATTAGGAAGTACTGAGCTTAATAAATGAGCTCTGAGCATTTTGTTTTAAGGCTTAGAAGCAGGTATTGTATTCGAAATAATCAGGTATTGTTTTAACCGAAGGTACGTGTGCTTATAATGGTTGGATAGAACTACTGTCAATATGCTTCTGCTTTGTGTGATTGGTCAAAAAACTTTTAAAGTAAGTTGTAACATTGAGTTCTTTGTCTGCTGCCGAGGAGACAAACTGCCGGCATCTTCCCATTGTCATAACCATGTAATGAGACTGATGCTGGAAAATAAACACCTCAAGACACATTCCTCAGCAGTCCCGTCCTCTTTGTGATTTTGTACATAGACCCCCGGCCGGCAATAGGTGAACTCAGGCTTTTGGTCACAGGCATCATGATTAGCAGATCTTGAAATCCCCTAAAGTCCCTGAGCACTAAGTCAAGGAGAATTAAAGCCACACAGACCACATTTGCAGTGCTCAAACACGGCCCTGTTGCTGCTGCTGCTGAAATAAAATCATCTGATAGAGGCCATCACAGAAATTGCCTCTCAAGTGTCAAATCAAATGAAAAAATCCACCAGGAGAAAGAGAAACCAGAACTTCTCGACTCACTTCATTGTTTCTCCTTCTGAGCAGCAGCAGCAGCAGCAAGTGGAGATGCGCAGAGGTATTTCCAGCTGCTGCTGATCCCAGCTGGAGCCCAGCCTGCTGCCCAGTCCCAGCGGGAAGCTGAGCCCAGCCCGGGGAGCTCCCGCAGTGTCGGGAGCTCAGCGCACGCGGGGCCAGGCCCAGAGCCCTGGGCACGGCCGCCCATTGCGGGGCAGCGGCGCAGACGGAATGTCCTGCGGCCCAAACCTCCTGCTCCTGCCACACAGCGCCAGCGCTCTCCCCCTCCTCCTCCTCTCCCAGCACGGCACAAATTCCAGCTCGGAGGAGGCTTCCCCAGAGAGGGCTCAGGCTCCTGCTTCAGCCTCAGGGTCCCTGCAGAGGAACAGGGCATCTTTCAGGCACTTCCACAAGCTCAAGGCTGCCATTTCATGGGCAATCTGGGATGAAAATGGACTTGTTAGGAAGCACAAAAGCAGAGGGAATTGATCAGAAATTATTAGGAAAAAAATGACCCTTCTTAGAGACAAAGTTCGCAAAGTCATTCCATGCATTTCTCCTTTTCAAATTCTTCCAGTCATCTCCTGACAGGTCCAGCATGTTCTGGTACTTTTCATGAACTGACTGTACTCTTGATTCATATCAATGCATGAGATGTAGAAGCATCTGAACTGAACACTGAGACAAACTCCCTCTGTCAGCCCATTTTCATCTTCTAGCTCACTTTCAGTATGTCCATGGGCA
Source organism: Haemorhous mexicanus (assembly GCF_027477595.1). Classification (NCBI taxonomy): domain Eukaryota; kingdom Metazoa; phylum Chordata; class Aves; order Passeriformes; family Fringillidae; genus Haemorhous; species Haemorhous mexicanus. Next base: position 2,730,934 of record NC_082356.1, on the reverse strand, counting down.
TGTTGGAATGATTATCCCACAGCTCTCCATTTCTGGCTGCAGGCTCTGGAGGTTCTTTCTCTGCATTCAGTCAGGTTAGCATTCCCTAACAATTCCTGGTAGCCCATCATGTTTTCTGAGGGTAGAACAGTAACATTGAAAACCTCACCAATGGCACAACTGCCCAGCCCACAAGGAAAAGAAAGAAGAAGCTGTCAAGTTCTTCAAATATTTGTCCTGCTTTGCTGCAAGAGTCGTGCTACACACATGGTGTGGAAAGCCAAGAGGAGCTGCAGTTGGTGGCACATCTTGTGACAAAAGCTGCACCTCATTCTCCAGGAAAGATTCTTGGAAAGAGCAAAGAGGACTGAGGAGCAGATGATGGGAAAACTGAAAGAGCTTTTAAGAAATTCAAAGAAAACAGAAAGAAACCATCTGAGATGTTTTACTCGATTTATTTTTATGCTCCTCTTTTCCATCTTGCACTACTTCTCCTTCCCATTAATTCCAAATGGATCTCACCTCGAAGATCCATGACTTGGCAAGTTGTAGACACTGTCAAATACCATGAGCTACACCCAGTTTGCCTTCCCCTGGATTTCTCTGGAAAGCAATGCTGGAGAGGTAAGTGCAGTGCCTGGGTCACGTACAAATTCAGCATTCAGGGAATGTGCTCCGATAGTGTTTGACCCTCAGCAGGGACAATGCACAGCAGGGACCGAGGGGATTCCTGTGCTGCTGTGCAGGAGTGCAGACTCTGGGTCTTGGCTGAACACGGCCAAGTTCCCGTGTTTGGACAGGCTCAGGGGCTGCCCCCGGGGAGCGCGGGGCTCGGCGCGGGGGCCAGTGGGCAACGGACAAACGGACACGGGGACAAACGGCCTCGGCGCTTCAGTTGCAGCGGCAGCAGCAGCAGCGAAAGCAGCAGCGAAAGCAGCAGCAAAAGCAGCGACTTTGCCGAGCCCCTCTTGCTTGTCCTCTCCCTCTCCCGCAGTCCCGCTTGTCCCGCAGTCCCGCTTGTCTCTCCCTCTCCCGGTCTCCCTTTCCCGAGGTCCCCTCCTCTCCCAGTCTCTCTCCCCTTGCCCGGTCGGGCCATGCCCCCGGCCCGCCCCCGGCCCCGGGCGGGGCTGCCCCGTCCCCGGCCCCGGGCGTCCCGCCGCGGTCTCGCCTCCGGCCGGCTCTGGTCGTACTGGCGGTGGCGCTGCTGGGCGGGCATCAGTGCCTGGGGCTGGGGCGGCATCGCCTCCCTTTGGCTCCGCCTGGCCCGAGCCTGGCCCCGGCCCCGGCCCCGGCCCCGGCCCCGGCCCCGGCCCCGGCCCCGGCCCCGGCCACTCCCGGGGCCCGCGGAGGACACAGGCGGCGCGGCCGCTCCCGCCGCCTCCGCTGCCGCTTGCCCGGCCCGAGCTCCGCCGCTCGGCAGCGCGGCCGCCGGCCCCGAGCCGCCGCTGTCCCGCTGCAGGGAGCGAACGCCTGGGGATGGCCGGCCTGGGGCGCTTGAGGGGCGCTCGGGGGCCGTTGCCGGCCCCGGGCCGAGCGCTGACAGCCGCGTCCCGCCGGCAGGGAAGGCGCAGCAGGGCCTGAAGGAGCAGTACCGGCTGGGCTCGCTGCTGGGGCGCGGCGGCTTCGGCAGCGTCTTCGCGGCCACGCGGCTCTCGGACGGTGCCCCGGTGAGCGGCGGGCGCAGGAGGAGGAGGAGGAGGAGGGGGCGGAGGAGGAGGAGGGCGGAGGATGGGGCAGAGCAAGGCGGGCGGCGAACTCAGCCCGCTGCTTCCCTTGGCTTGCAGGTGGCCATCAAAAGGGTGCCACGGGAGCGCGTCCGGCACTGGGGCGAGCTGGTGAGTGAGCGGGGCCAGCGGGAGCAGCCGGGCCATGCCGAGCGGGGATGAGCCGAGGCCCGACAGGGTGGAAGCCTCCAGGACGCCTCGAGGGAGAGCGGGCGTGGGGCCAGCGCAGGGCACAGAGCATCCCAGGCTGGCTGAGGGCTTCCCGAGCCCCAGAACGGCATCAGCCCCACTGACGGCATCGTGCTCCTCCCGCAGCCCGACGGCACCAGCGCACCCCTGGAGATCGTGCTGCTGGCCAAGGTGTCCACTGTCTTCCCTGGTGTGGTCCAGCTGCTGGAGTGGCTTGAGCTCCCCAACGATGTCTTGATGGTGCTGGAGCGCCCGGAGCGGTGTCAGGACCTGCAGCATTTCATTCGGGCACGGGGCTTCCTGCCCGAGGAGGTGGCGCGGGAGCTGTTCCGCCAGGTGCTGGAGGCCGTGCGGCACTGCACCAGCTGCGGGGTCCTGCACAGGGACATCAAACCAGAGAACATCCTGGTTGACCTGGCCACCGGGCAGGCCAAATTGATTGACTTTGGCTGTGGCACCTACCTGCAGGACACAGCCTACACTCACTTTGCAGGTGAGCCCACACAGGGTGTGCTCCTGGTCCCAGCATCTCATGGCCCAACATCTCACAGCCCAAGCTGGGTGTGGCAGTGGGGATTCTCCCTTCTGCAGCCCTTCATGGCACTGAGACTTCAGCCAAGTTGCTTTTGAGCAGGGCTGGGTGTGGAGCCAGCTTCCAGCCCTGCAGGCAGCCTTTGCCCACCACTCTGCCCAGGACTGGGGCTAGGGCAGCCAGCCCAACAAAAACACCCGTGGGTGGGGGTAGCCGAGAGGGGGGGTCGGAACCAGTGCCCCAGCCAGTTTGGTGTGCTGGTGAGAAAGGGCTTGGACTGTTCCACTCGCCTGGTTTGTTTTGGGTTCATAATGTTTTTTGGAGCAATGCAGGCAGGGAGGATGCAGGCATGGTTTTTCCCCCAGCACTGAGTGGTTTCTTCCTTGTTATGGTGGGGCCTTGCCAGGGCTTCCACTGCCCTCTTCCAACCCCAAGTCTGTACACAAGTCCCAGGTGCTGGTGAGAGGGCAGTGCGTCACACCCCCTGTGCCACTGGAGCAGGGATGCTGGGGCCAGGCTCTGGGAGCAGCAGCATCCCCCTGATGAACTCCATCTGTATTCCATAGGAACACGGTCATACAGCCCCCCGGAATGGACCCACTTTGGCTGGTACTATGGCAGGCCAGCTACCATCTGGTCCCTGGGCATCCTGCTGCACCAGATGGTCTGTGGGGAGCATCCTTTCAGGAGGGGCCAGAACATCAGCTGGGACCATCAACTCTCGCTGCCACAAGGGCTCTCTCAAGGTGGATCCTCATCTCTGGGCACGGGGGAATACCAGTGCTGGGAGACAGCAGCGGGCTCGTGAGCATCCTGCTCTGGCAGCTGCTGAGGAGGTGGCACATGTCCTGCTCTCCTGCTCTCCTCCAAACCAGGGAATGGATGGGAAAGCTTAGGCCCAGCTCTGAGCACATCCAGCATGGCCTGGGCACGGGAATAGTGGGGCAAAGCCAACAGGAGCCTTCTCCAACTGACCGGTGGTTTGTGGTTTCTCTGCCCAGAGTGCCAAGATCTGATCAGGCGGTGTTTATCCATGCTGGACTTGGACAGACCCTCATTAGAAGAGCTGCTCTGTCATCCTTGGATGCAGGATATTCATCTGCACTAGAAGAAGGGAGAGAGCCACAGGCACACTGTGATGCAGGGCCCTGGTAAGTTCCAGCTCCACACATGCCTTGGCAGTCAGAAGCAAAGGAAGCCAGACTTTTTTGTCCTGCCCGTGTCACTGCCCAGGGCTCATCAGATGGGAACACAGAGCCCTTGTGCTGGAGCTGAGCTGCTCTGCCCAGCACTGGTGGCCACCATCTGAGCTGGTTTTGCTTGTCCTGGTTCCCTGACAGCTGGGGCCTTGGGCAGAACCTGAGAGCCTGGTCTCACCCCAGGGAAGGAGAAGGAGCCCCTGGAGAAGCTGTACCAGGTGGGACTGCTGCTGCTGGAGACAGCGAGGATGACATCAAGGATGGCAACCTCTTCCTGGACCTGGCCACTGGCCAGCTGAAGATGATGGACCTTGATTGTGGCACCTTCTTCAAAGCCAGGCTCCACAGCAAATTTACAGATGAGTCCACACGCAGGGGGATGCTCCCACATGTGGGCATTGCACAGCCTGGCCGGGAACCAAAGGTTCCCCCTTTGCTGGGGCAGATGCAGCTGATCCTTCAGTCACCTGCCCAGCTGGTTTTGGCAGGGCTGGGGGGATGGGCTGGGCTGGGTACGAAATGGGAGTGGGCTCCTGGCCCTGCCAACAGCCCCCAGCCCCCACCGTGCCCCGGGCTGGGGCTGGGGCAGCCAGCCTGACACAAACAAATCCCATGGTGGGAGCAGAGGTGGGACTCCAGAACCTGTGCTGCGGCTGCTTTGCTGTGCAGGCAAGGAAGGGCTTGGGCTGCTCCACTGCCCTTGTTTGCTTTGGGATCAGCGTTATTGTGGGGGGCAGTGCAGGGGGGAAGGGAGAAAGCCTGGGCTTCCCTTCCCCGTGTGTGGGTTTTTCCTTGCATGCAGGGGTTGGGCCTTCCTCAAGGCCCTGGCAGAGATAAGATTTTTTTACCTTTTTTCTTGTTTCCCCTTTTTGTCTGTAATCTATTTTCAATAATTTGTTGTTTGTTTTTCTAGATGAAGCCTTATAGGTTGGGTCCAGTCTGGATCAGGAAGTGCTTGGGACCAGCTGCAGTGTGGATGGGCCGTGCCCTTGGAGACAGCTGAGGACATCGTTTGGGACCAGCTTTTCATCCAGCAGGGGAGGGCGTGAGGTGGGTCCCCGTCTGCCTGGCATGGTGGGATCAGAGCTTCTGGGAGATGGCAGCGAGCACAGGAGCCTCCTGCTCTGGGCAGCTGCTGAGGAGGTGGATGTGCCCTGGCTGGCTGCAGGCTGGGCACACGTCCTGCCCTCCTGCCCTGCTGCCAAAAGCAGCAGTGATGGGCAGCTCTGGGCACCGCTCTGAGCACGGCCAGCATGGCCTGGGCACCATGGGCAGCTGGGACAAGGGCACAGGAGCCTTCAGCTGACGGGCGGTTTCTGCTTTCTCTCCTTGCAGCCGGGCTCTGCAGGTGCTGAGGCTGCTCTGGGCTCTGCCAGGGCTCTGCTGGAGCTCAGCACCAGGCTGGAATCAGCCAAAGAAGAAATGGTGTGACCTGCAGCACAGACTTGCTTGGGCATTTTGGCAGCACAGCTCAAGTTTGCAGAGTGTACACCTCCATCGGAAAAGATGACACCCCCCAACAAATAAATTTGTTCAATAACTTCTGAAATGAAATCAATCTGGAATGCCCCAAAATGACATTTCTCAGCTTGCTCAAGCTGTAGCTCAGCCCTTCTCTGAACAGTTCTCTCCCCATCTGCCTCTTACTACTGCTCCCTCTTTTCCCTCGGTGAGTTCCCAGCCCATTGCAGCCTGTATCACACTGTTGCCTTCCTTGGTGCCCCTCACCACGAGGAAGGCTGAGCCCCAGGCTTAGGGATGCATCCTGTCACTGGCTGAGGAGCAGCAATGTCTCAGAGGTCCCATGGGATTTTGGTGTCATTGAGAGCCACTCTCCAGCCCTCAGCTCTGCTCACTGCTGAGCTCCCACTCCCTTTCCCTTGTCCTTCCTGCAGGATGAGCTCTCTGAATCCCCTTGAGCCTCTCCACCCTTCCCAGTAAGGCCAAAGCTGAAGCTGCTCTGTCTCCTCTGGTGTACAGGGTGATCTTGACCCCCAATGAGTTGCAGCTGGACCAGTTGCTGAAGATTGGAGGTGGGCCTGATCTTGACAGGCCACACCTGCAACCAACAAGCACTAGTGATATATAAGAGTAAGGGAAGAGGAGTGAGAGGAGTCAGATTACTCCTGCAAGGAGCTGGAACAGTCAGTGTGTAGAGGGACTGCCTGTGAGGAACATCAAGAAGGTGTGAAGCTCTGACAATACGAAATCCTTGCTCTATGATGACGCTAGAATTTGTGTTATCTAAGACAACACTCTGGCACACCATCCAGTCCCCTGTGCAGGGAGCCCCAGCCCCAGAGCACAGCACACAACAGTGCAGTCCAGGCTGGAACAGCTGCCCGACAGGCCTGGCTTGGCTCTTTGTGGCAAGGGAATGCTCCCTGTTTCCAGCTGTCCCTGCAGGATGGCCCCAGGGCAGAGCCCAGCTGGGCTCCCACTGCAGCCCCTGGAGCTTGGGGCAGACAGTGCTCCCAGAGCTGAGGTTCCTGGGGAGCACCCGGAGCTGTGCCTTGCACTCTGCTGCCATGTGTCACAGTGCAGGCTGGCTAGTGCTGTGTGAATGCACCAGCCCCTGGTTTGACTGACAGGGGCCTTGCCCAGTCACATCTCTGCCAATGCTGCAGCATTTCACTGGGCAGAACCTGACAAGGCATAGAGAGCAGAGCAATGAAATTACCCAGACTGGGTTTTTCAAAGGCCCTTTAGAAGGAAGGGCTTGAGAATAAATGCTCTCTGTTTGCCACATGAACATTGGGGAGAGTTAGTGTCTTTGTCTTCAACCCACTCCCCCTCGAGCCAACGTTACAGCCACCCACTCCCTCACACATCCCCCTCATGCCTTCCCACTGCTGTGTCCTGTCAGGGCTTCTGCAGCCCCTCATCCCTTCATGGCCCCGTCCCCTCAGGGTCTCCCCCATCCCAGCCAACCTGCCCGGCAGCAGCGCCGCAGCCCCACAGCAGCTGCAGAGGAGCCCCATCCAGAGGCACCTCGGAGCCCTCAGCAATCCAGCCAGCAGCACACGGGCAGGAGGACACAGATGGCGCTTCCTGCCTGGGACAGGGCTTGTGGCCATCTCCAGGCACCGCTCTCACAGGGATCTCTGCAGCTCCAGCCCCTGCCCACCCGCTCTGTTGGCAGCACAAAGGCTTCAGCAGAACCACCAAAGGCCAAGGGGCTTCTGGCCATTTTCCCTGCAACACAGCATGCTGGGACAGCTTGCTGAGCCCAAGCACCCTTTTTCCCCTCTTCCCCTATGCCCTGCAGACCCTGGGAAGCAAAAGAAAGCTCCCGGGAGTCTGTGTATTATAACACATTCTATATTCATATACTAAAGAAAAAACAAAAATAAAAGAACAATCATGAAGAAAGAGAATATTCCCGCTGGCTTAGGTGGCCCCAGCAGACAGAGCCTCTGGGCTCAGCTCTCTGCAGATCTCCAGCAGCGCAGCCAGCCAAGCCCCGACAGACGAGGCCGTGTCCTCCATGCCCTGCAGAGCTGATCCTGCAGCCTCTGGAAGACGGAAGATCGCTCACTCTGGAGTGACTGGAGGACATTCAGTGTATGAAGTGCCATGTGTGACGTGGCACTGCTGGTGTCCTCTGTCAGGTGTTCAAGGGCTGAAAGAGAGAGGAACAGAGCCACGGTCAGATCCCGAACCTGAGAGAACCCGAGGAGAGTCCCCTGCCAGGGCCATTCCAGCCGGCTCTAGCCATGGCCAGGAGGGAGCAGGGACCAATGGGACCAGCCCGAAGCTCCTGGCCACGAATCCCCCATGTGGCCCTGAAATCTTTGTGTGCTCTGCCCATGCCGCCCCTCGTCCGCAAAGGGAGCAGAGCCCTCCGCAGCCGGGGCAGGGCTTGCAGCTCCCCCCATCAGCCTCTGCTGTCCGCACGCTGCCCTCACTCACCGTTGCAGGTGAGCCGGAGCTCTTCCTTCTTCCCCCTCAGGTGCCGCCCGGCCATCCCTGGGAACACAGAGCCTGTCACAGCCCCAGCGGCACAGCTCCCTGCCAGCGGTGCTGCCGGCACTGTGGCTACACGCCCTGCTGGCCCGGCAGGGCTCAGCCCAGCCTTTGCTTCACGCTGCCGCCCCAGGGCACGGCTGCGAGAGGGCGGCAGCAGCGCCGGGACCAGGCGGGGCTCGATGGTGCCGGGCCCGGGTGGCGCTGCCGTGGCAGCAGGTGGGGCTGGGGCCGAGCTGTGGCAGGGCCGGGAGGGAGCCCGGGCTCGTGGCTCACCAATGAACCTGATGGCCACCACTCGCAGGGACTCCTGTGGGCTCTGCAGGTAGGGCAGGGCTCGGCGCAGGTGCTCGGCTGCTCTGCTCCCGTGGTCTGCCAGCTGGAGAGAGCAGCAGGAGGGAAGGGTTGGCGCGAGCTCAGCCTCTCAGCCGGGCGATGCCAGCGCCCAGCCCCAGCCTCCCCTGCCTGCACAGCCCTGAGGCGCGGCCAGCAGCTGCTGGTGCCGGGCTCTGGAGGGGCAGAGGGCCAGCTGCTGCCCGGGGAGCCGCGGTGCCGGCCCGCCCCACAGCTCCGCTGGGCCAGGGCTCCATCGGAGCCTGGCTCAGGCCCACAGGAGCCTGGAGAAGAGCCCGCAGAGCCTCTGGGTGCAGCAGCGGGCAGGGGCACAGCTGCCAGCCCCGCACTCAGAGCACCGCCCCCGGGGGCCTTCTCCAGGCTGAGGCTGGGGCTTGCAGGCCATCCTTACCAGGCACTTGGTGAACTTCCACGGCTTCTGGTTCTTCACCAGTCTTTCAAGATCCCTCCTCTTCAGGAACTTGACCACACAAAGCAGCGTTTCCTGAGAAGCCTGGAGAGCAGCAGAGATGCGGAGATGGCCCCACAGCCCAGGGCGCAGGACTCACGTCCCTGTGCCAAGGCCTGGAGGAGGCTGCAGCCCAGCAGGCGCCAGGGCAGGAGGCAGCCGAGCCCCCTGCCAGGGGGACAGCAGCAGCCCACGAGTCCTCACCTGTGCCACACGCCGATTCTCATCATGGCAGTGGAAGAAGAGTGGCAGCAGGCTCTGGCGCAGGGGTGTCTTCAGGGCCTTTTTTTTCTTTTCCAGTGGAAGAGTCACCAAGGTTCTGAAGAGCAGTATGGAGAGCAGCTGCACCTGGCTATTATTCTGTATTGAAGGAAGAAAAGAAGACCTTAGCATTGGTTGCATGGGGCTCAGCTTGGCCCAGGCCTGCAAATCCACAAGGCACAGTGCCAGGGAAGCACCCAGTGGCCATGGCTGGGGGCAGCGAGCCTTACCTGGTCAAAGAGTGGCAGGAGTGCCTCAAGCAGCTGCAGTGTGATGGGGCTGGGCATCAGCATGTCATTGTCCAAGATGATAAAGCTGAGAAGCATGACTGTCATGCTAACTATCTCTCCATCTGCGTCCCACAGGAGCTCCACAAGACTTTCAGTCAGGCTCCACATTTTTTCGGTCTGTGCGGAACACAAGTTTTTGAAACGCCATCCTGCTGCTGCAGGGCCCAGAGGCCAAAGGCCTGTCCTGAAGCACTCGGGCAGCTGAACTGGGAGGCAGGAGAGCTGGGAGCAACTGCCCCAGCACCCAAAGCTCAGCCAAGCCCAAGGGACTGCATTCCCCAGCTCAGCCTCTGCTGCTGCCCCCTTCTCACCATTGAGGGCTCCTCAATGAGCTCCAGAAGGGCCCTGAGCGCCAGGCGACGCCTCTCCCTGCACTCGCTCTGCAGCTGCCTTGACAAGATTTCCAGGACTCTGTTAGCACCGCGTTCACTCAGGTCCAGGAACTCGAGGACCTGAAAGGCACAGGGCAGTGACAGGGGACCCGGCCGGCAGGAGCCCAGAACCGCACAGGGCTGGGCCCAGGCAGCAGCACAGGGTGCGGGCACCGTCCCAGGCAGCTGTGGCTCCGAGAGGGCAGAGAGCTGGGAGGCAGCTGAGCGAGGCAGTGCTGGCCATCAGGCTCACCTCCACAAGGAATGCCAGGGCAGGCAGATCCCAGCGTGGCTCCCGTGTGCTGAGCAGCCGGAGCAGGTAGCGAGCGATCCGGGAACACAAGGGGATGGAGACACAGCACATCTCCCTATCAGGAGAAAAAGGAACCAAGACTGTGAGCCAGGGGGACAAATGTTTCCCAGGACTGACTCACAGAGGTCTGGTCTTTCCCCAGCATCCTGCAAGTGCACCTGGGATATTTCGGAGGTGGCTCCTTTTGTCCACCCTCCTCTCCCAGCCTTTTCCAGTCTGCTTGGCCGTCCCTCAGTGACAAGGCCCTCTGGGCTACAACCAGGGGGACTGTGTTGGAAACCCAGGGAACAGAGCACAAATGTCAGAGGCAGTGGGGAGAAGGAGGTCTCACCTGGCCAGCAGACCCACGGCAAAGTGGTGGGTGTCAGCACACAGCAGCGTGTCCCAGCCACCCCTGCGTTCCATTGCCACCACCACATCCTCCTGCTGCATTCGGCAGAGCAGGGACTTCAGGGTCTGCACTGCAAACCTGCGTGCAGAGCAAAGCCCACGTCACGCTGGGAGCACTGGCTCCTGCCCAGGGTCGTTGCAGGGACAGGAGGACTGGGATGAGCACCTGCTGGGGCTGGTGGCAAGGCCATGTTGCTCCTGGCATCCTTTCCAGAAGGTATCGACCTCCTCTGGCACATCCAGAGTGCTGAAGAACACTTGGAAGAGCAGATGCACAAGGAGGCGGGGGAAATACACCGTCACCATATGTGGGACACAAGGCACCTGGAGGATCTTCCACATCACCACAGCTGCCTGCAAAGGACAAAGCCCCCCAAGACAGCCCTCAGTGCCGAGGTGTCCGTGTGGCAGGGCCTGAGCAGGGGAGGGAGAGGCCAGGAGAGAGGCAGGGGGAGCACGGGGCCTGGTGCCCCTGAAGCTGCTCCTGGGCCAGGTTTCAGCCCAGTCCCTGAGGCAGGGAGATGCAGTGGGGCAAGGAAGATGGAGAGCTGCTGGAGAGGTGGCCGTGGGGCCAGCAAAAGCCAGTTGCAGAAACTCACAGCCAGGGCAAAGACACCCGTTTTGTCCCCATCCGAGGTGCACATGTTGTGCTCTGGCCAGCTCCCCAGCACATCCAGGAGTATCAGCAGCACCGGCTCCGCAGTCCTGGGCGAGCACATGATGCTCTTCCACATGGTCAAAGCAGCTCTGTGGGGTTAGAGCTCTGTCTCAGGGGGCTCTCAGACACAGCATCAGGGCCTGGGCAGCAGTGGGGATCTGAGCTGGCTTCCAGCTCTGCCTCTGCCCACTGGCCCTCACCAGCAGCACCCAGGCAGCCCAGCCCTATGGGGACAGTCCCCTGAGGGGTGGCAAGGGAGCGTGGCAGCAGGCTCGGGGGCTGACGTGCAAGGGCTGGCAAAGAGAACAGCCAGAGGGCCCTGGAACTCTCTGTTGGTCAGACACCTGCAACAGGCTGTACAGGCTGATGGGCTGGGGAGCCGTGAGCCCTCTGGGCAGGTGGGCCCCATACCTGTCACAGGATGGGGACACACGCAGGAGCGTCATGACTACGTCAGCGGGCTGTGCTTCAGTGAGATCCAGCAGGGTCCTGTTCAGCCTGTGCTCAGCAAACTGATTGGCCAGGAGCCACTGGTGGATGTACCTGACCAGGGCGGGCACCTGGAGAGGGCACAGGGAGACTTGGAAAGCTGCCAGAGGGAGGAATGTCCCCAGCTTCCCCAGAGAAGTGCTGCCCTTCCCAACACACTGCCATGTGGCCTCAAAGGTTTCCAGTGACCAGCAGGCGTGGCTTGGGAGGCCAAGCAATTCCTGGGAGGATCAAACCCTGGCTACAGGCTGCTTACTTGCTTTGGACTGGAAAAGCCCTCCTCTACGAGCATATCCAGCAGGGCAGCACTGGTCTTGGTTTGGAAGATGTGCGAATATGCTCTGAGCCCAGTGCCCATGGGGCTGGTCTCTTCTTCCCGAATTCTCTTCAGGAATTTGCAAACCAGCTGTAGGAGAAGGGCAGGAAGCCAGGGATTTTGCACGGAATGCTCCAAGCACTGTGACAGCAGGCCCAGCCCAGGTGGGGATGGCTGCAGGTACCTGTGCTGTTCTGTGGAAGAGGCCACGGGCGGGGTCCTGCTCTTGTGTGCACTCCAGGGCTGCACCTGGCAAAGAGGGAGCACAGCCAGAGCTGAGGGGCTGCGGGAGAGGCAGGAGAACACAGCCCTGCCCTGTGCTTCCCAGGCAGGGACAGCCCTGGGATGCCCCAGGGGATGGAGCACAGCCCTGCGGGGTGTCTGCCTGGCCCCTATTCCTTCATGTCCATGGGCATGGCCCATGGGATGGGATGGGATGGGATGGGATGGGATGGGATGGGATGGGATGGGATGGGATGGGATGGGATGGGATGGGATGGGATGGGATGGGATGGGATGGCGCAGCGCCCAGCTGGCTGCAGGCACCAACTCTGTGGCCCAGCTCCACCACTCACCACCACTCAACGGCTCCAGCTCTTCAGTCTCCTGTGTGGGTGCAGGTCCAGGACCTTCTTCCTCTTCTTCCCCCCAGGCCAGCTTGGGCCCTCTTGTGGCTCTCTGCTCCATGTCTTGCAGGAGAGATGCCGTGGAAAAGCTCTGAGTCAGCAAGTCCTACAGTCGTGCCTGGAAGGCACCTTCGAGAGAGAAGCCTCGGGAAGGCTACAGGACAGCAAGTCCTGCACTCTGGTCTCGAGGGCTCCTGCCACAAGGACAGGAGACTCCTGTCAAGGATTGTGGTGTGGCCTCAAGGGCACTGGCAGCAGGGATTGGAGATGCCTCTGGGGCACCAAGTCCCACGCTCTGCCCTCAAGGGCACCTGCAGAAGAGGAGCCTCGGGAAGGCCACGGGTCAGCAAGTCCTGTGGTCTGGCCTCGAGGTCAGCTGCAGGAACAATGCCTCGGAAAGGCTCTGGGTCAGACACGATCGAAGGCGCTGTGTGGGGGCTCCTCACGGCACCGCTCTGTGCTGTCCTGTCCCGTTGCCTGCTCCGAGCACTGTGGCCTGCTCTTGTCACCACCAGCTCCTATGTCACCACGTGTCACAAAGAGCCCTTGGACACCCCTTCTGTGCCATGGTTACCATGCTGCACCGTGTCACAAAGGGCCCCTGCACACACTGCCCCCTGCCATGGGGCTGCCCCCAGCTGAACCAAAGTGGCCCAGGCTGGAAGGAATCTCTCACCCCAAGTGTTTAAGGCAGCCCGACAGGGTCTTTAGGAACAGCTCAGACCATCAGCAAACGCTGCCCTGCTCTCTGGGCTCAGGGCAGCAGAAGGAGACCCCAGGGCTGCCGAGGCAGCCGCTCTGGGAAGGGCAGGGGCCTTCCACAGAAGCTGGCACGGCCTCCTTGGGACATGTCCCAGCGGGTGGCCATCCTAAACCTGTGGGTGTGACATGGACAGGGAACGTGTGGGCCAGGGCACGAATGCTGCTCTGACCCCTGGGCCTGGGGAGCACTGACATCAGCAGGTGTGGCAGAGTCCCTGCCCAAGCAGACCTGCCACCCCCCGAGCCCTGGCAGTGCTGGTGCCCATCTCCTGCCCCAGAGACCTGTGCCCCCGGGGGGCTTCTGTGCCAGAGGGAGCCAAAGCCCACCTGCATTGGGGGCTGTGCTCCTTCCTGCAGGGGCTGTTGGCAGGAGCACCTGGAGCAAATGCTGGCAACACTTGGTCTCGGTCAGAAGCTCTCACTCCATGCTGAAATTATTTTCTATTGAAGTAATTTCCTTTAGCACAGAAACACCTTAGTGGTGAAGGCACAGAAGAATCTGGCGTTTAAGACTCCTCACTTCAGGAAAGCTTTACTTCCCATTGCTCAACTCAAGGAGTTCCAAAAAGTTGCAAACTTCCCAAATTCATTGGGATGGCCTGAGAAGGTGAAGAGTTGGAATTTTGCTTCCCATCTCAAAGCAGCAACTCATTTGCCCTAATGTGACCCACTGAGAGTCACTTTACAGAACATAACACTACACAGAGGCAAAAAAAAAGGCCATTCTTTGGTTTGCAAATGGTTTTCTATGAAGAGATGATAATATCCTAATTCTCTTAAGGAATAAAAGCTGTCCAGAAATGAAAGTCCACTCAGTGTTGCAAAAGTAGCCCAAACAAATGAGTAGATGGCAAAAGGGCTAATCCTCCCCCTGGTACAGATATCTAAGTGGCCAGTAAAGTACAGCTCTCCCTTCTTGTTCCCTGCAGGAGAATCAGGACCATGAACAGGAAGAGTCACAGATATTCTTTCTGCCCTCTGTAAGCAAAGCTATGCCAAACCACAGATGCTGCCTTCAAACTGACTCAAATTCCAGCCTAGACCTCTCACCTTCCAGACAACTCCTTCCCCAACACTCCACCAACACCAACCCTCCCAAACTCCCACCCAGAAGCCCTCAACATCCCACCAGGACCCCCAGCTGTCCCCGTCCCTCCGCAGAGCTTTCCCACCCTCCAGCAGACACCCTGGTTCACTGCACATGCCCTGGGATGGCACTCAGGGGGATCTGCTCCAAGGCCTTCCCCGGTGGCAAGCTCAGGCTGCCAGGCCTGGGGTTCCTGGATCACCATTCCCAGCGAGCCTTCCTGTGCACGGCTGTTCCATTTGCACCTTTGTGCCCAGCTCGGACTTCTCCACTCAACCAGGGCTGCTGGGAAAGGATCCAGAGCAGCCTGACAAGCTCTTTTCTCCAGCTCCCTCCTAACTCTCTGGGGAGGTAGAACATCCCACAGGAAAGCAACTGGTGCCACAAGGAGCAGGCAGCCTCAGGCACCTTTGGCAATGAAACAAGGATTTGTTTGACATAAGTAAGCACAGGCAATTCACATTAGTCAACAAGTACTTAGCACAGACAGACATAAGTACTTAGCACCAGTTAGCATAAGAAAAACCTAACTTGACATGAGAGTGACTTGACAAAAAGCTTTAGACATAGTCTGCCAGAAGAACTAAGGGCAGGTATGGAATCAGCCCTGTGGAGGGAAGCCATGAGGAAGACTTTGTGCTGCTTTGGGGCATCGAGATTGCTCCTGGCCAGTGCCTGGACATCAGCTTCAAGTCTAGGAATCTGACACAATGTATTTCTAACCCCCTGCCTATCGAATCACCTCAGCAGTGTAAAGAAGGATGGTACGTTTGATACAATTCCTACATACTGAAATTTCCACTGAAATTTCTAAGTGGCAGAGAAATATTTTAGTGGGGTGCAGACTCCTGCCCTCCTGCCAGGTCAGTAAAAGGGCTTTTGGCAGACAATGCATTTGTCTGCTGATTTCTCTGAATTAGGGAAAGCCCTCAGGACTGCTATATCCTGAGGGAACACCCTTGGCCTTGACCTGTAGGCACCTGCACAAGATGAAAATCAGCTGTCTCAGCTCCCAGGACCTCTCTTGGCCAGCATCCTGACATGGATGCGGGGCTGCTGCGAGGCACTGCTGGGACCCAGCAGGACAGGACCGGCTGTCTCATGTCCACGTAGCACCCCTGACACAGACAGCGTCATCCCAAAACCCGACAAACGCTCACGTGTCAGCAGAGGGGAGCAAGGAGCACTGGGCTCCTCTCCAGGTATCTCAGCTGGGCTGGCTCCACAACACACCCCCATTTGAAGGCCTGCTGATGCCCAGCTGCCAGAAATGCCTACCTTGTTCTCTCCAAGATGCACAGGGAGAGCCAATGAGCAGGACGCCTGGAGAGGCAAACTTTCCAAGCCTTTTCTGAGGCCAGGGACACACCAAGATCAGCCAAGGCTCTCCACACTGCCTGGCCCACCCAGCCCAGCTCTGTGCTGGCCCTGGGCCACAGCAGCTTCCACCAAGTAGGAGGCAAATGCATATTGCTAAGAGTTGAAACACAGCAGACAGGGAAGATGTGAAAAGTGTGTCTGTAAAGGCCTTTTAATTCCCAGCTCTCAAAGAGAGCTCTGGGGCTCGTGGCTGGACAGAGATGCCCCTGCTCACACCTCTGTCCAAAGAGGGGGAACACACCCTGCTGCAGGTGTTTGGGTTGGTCTCTGCAGGTCCAGGTGGATGCCAAACCTGCTCCTCACAGCCTTCTCCCTTGCCCTGCCCCTCTGCCAAGTGCAACGGGCCTCAAGGACTGCAAGGAGCACAGAGAGCCAAAGTAGGACACTTGCACCTACCTCACTGGGAGCTCCCTGGGAAGCACTTTCCTTGAGAAGCAAGCCCCTTTCCTCCAAAGGCATTTCCCCAAATGTGTAGCTTTTCTGGGGAACACCAACACACTCTTAAGAAAAGCTGGCAAGGCTGAATGACTTCAGGTCCTTTCAGGACAGGCACTCCAGCTCTAGCTCCTATTCCCCCAAGTGTGTTTCCAGGTGGAGGTTCAGGGGTGCAGCCCCAGGCCCTCTACAAACACAAGGTGCCTGCTGCCTCTTCACCTGCCTCAACTCCTGCCTGCGCTCACGGCAGGAAAACCAGGCTGTTCCCAGCCAGAGCCCAGAGCCCTGTCCCCACAGGACGCTCTTGCCAGAACCTTCCAGAACTCTCTGCTGTGCATGCAGAGCTTTTCATGCCCGCTCCCAACAGGCTTTGGAATGCAGAGCACACCCTGGCTGGCTCTGCCACCAGCACGCCCCAAACACAGGTGGAGGAAGAAGCAGCAGGGGTTGTTTTGCATCCATGCCCAAAAGAAACTGGAAGGGTGCCCTCGCTCTGGTCTCACTTGGTTGGCTTTCTGACTGGGTCTGAGCCTGGGGATGCCATTCCTCATTGTGGGGACCAGAACCACACCTGGGATCCCAGCACTGCGAGGCAGCGCTCCAGGCACTGGCACAGGTGTGTGTCTGAGTCTAGGGCACCATGCTGCTGCTTCATTTGCTCTTAGGCACACCCAAAGCTCTCTGTCGAGCCCAGATGGTCTCTGGTTCTGCCCTCTTCCTGATCCTGTGCAGGGATGGAGCAGTGCAGTGCTTTCAGGAAGCTGTTCTTGAAACCTTCCAGCATTCCAAGCTCCTTTGCCCTCTGTGGATGCTTGCCATGGAATGCCTCACAGCTGGGTTCAGAGCATCCTCAGCTTGGCTCTTCCAAAGTCCAGGGGCTCCAGGTTGCTCAGCAAGATCAGTGGTGTGGAAATGGACCTTCAGCACAGGGACCCTTCCAGCCTGATCTGCCCTCGTTCCTCTGTGTCTGTGCACAAAACACGGCGTGGAAGAGAACACCAGGAGGGGCCTGTGTGTCCCAGGGCTCTGGATTTGCATCGCTCCAACTACACAGAGATGGGGGTAAAGTGAAGAAGCCAAACTGTTTATTAATGGAAGGTGAAGCAAAGTGATGAGCAGGGACGGAAGAAAGGGGATGGGCAGGGTCTGAGGGCTGGAGGGAGGGAGCTGTCACCAGGGAGGGAGAAGGTGTGAGCTATGGGAGCTTCCCACAGGCTCAGCTGTGCCAGTCATCAGCTGTGCCTGGAGCTCCAGCTGGTCTCCTCTGGTCTCCAGGTTGTCTCACCTTCCAAGGGATCTGGAGGTCTTAAAGAGACACTGGTTCTTCTGAGCCAGAAGATGAAAGTAGTTGTGCAGCTCTTCCCTCAAAGATCATCTGTATGAATGTGCTTATATGGGAAGGGATGTTGTCTTCACTCAGGCCTTGAAGGGCTGGAAGAGAGAGGAACAGAGCCACAGTCAGAACCTGGATGTGCAGGAATCCAAGGAGACCTTCCTGCCAGGGCCATCCCACCCAGCTCTTGCCATGGCCACAAGAGAGGAGGGGCCAAGGGGATCAGCTGCAAGGTGCTGGCCATGAATCCCCTCACCCATGTCCCTGAAATCTCTGTGTGCTCTGCCCACGACACCCTCGTCCACAGAAGGAGTGAAGCCCACTGCAGCCAGGGCAGGGATTGCAGCTCCCTGCCCAGGCATTGCAGCTCACCCAGCCAGCCCCTGCTGACAGCCCCGCTGCCCTCACTCACCCTCGTGGAGGGCCTGGAACTCTTCCTTCTGCCCCATCAGGAGCAGCCTGGCCCTCCCTGGGAACACAGGCTAACCATAACTAAGGCTACTGTGGCTGTTATCCAGTTTGTTTTATGGCCTAATGAGGTGAGAAATTCATGGATTTTTAACTTCCTCTGGAAGGCGAGAGCATGGATTCAGAGCTATCACACACTAACTGTGTGTTTTTGGGGTATTTTAATAATGGTACTTACTGTGAGGAAATGACATTGGGGGAAACTTTCTCTCAACCCTTCACCCAGCTCTTTGGGTCTGTCCCACCACTTTTCAAAGGGTTCATATCCACTCTAAATGCTAATGATATCATACAGTGGTTATTTTTGCTGATAGGCCTGTTCTATTTAGCATTCAGAGATAGGGGAAGATTAACCTGGATAACCACGCTGACACCTATCCCAGAGACAAGGGATGCTGCTGCCCCAGAGCCTGACCCTGCCCCACAGCCCAGCTCAGAAATGAACCACCCAGATTGGGTTCTGGTGAAGGAGATGGGCCAGATGCTGAAGGAGTACATTTCCCCAGCTGGTGAAAACCCTCCCCCTGCCTCAAAGAGGGAGAGTCTGATGGTGCAGCAGTGGAACCCACAGATGTTACAACCTTCCAGGTTCCAGCTGAACTGCAGAGGCAGTCACAGCCAGCAGCAGTCGCTCCTGCAGAAACAAGGAGGTCTAAGATGAAATCAGAGCATCCAAGTAAGGATAAGAATGGAGGGCCCTCATAATCCACAGGGGAGCCAGTGGTTGAGTTCATCACTGAGTCCCTGATGTACGAAAGTCCCTGTGGATGAACTGCACAAGGACATTGTACACCGGGGATTTGAGGCTTATACAACCTGGTTACTTCGGGTCGGGGACCTTATGGTCACAGGCGTGCAACTGGATGGTGGTGAGGCAAGGAATTTGGGACCCTTGACCCAGGACTCAGGTATGAATCAGGTATTTGTATCGGATCCAGGGTCCCTTTCCCTCTGGGAGCTGCTTATAATGAGTGTCAGAGAGAGGTTTCTCCACAGGGAGAGAATGCAGGAGCACCACCATAGAATGTGCTGGAAGACCCTCGAGGAAGGGATCCAACAGCTGAGAGAAGTGGCAGCATTGGAGGTACTCTTTGGGAGGGATGGACAGCATGACAATGACCCTGACAAAATCAGGTGCACAGGGCAAATGCTGTGGAGTCTGGCAGATCTGGGGCCATCTCAATACACCACCTTCACTGCAACGATTAATGCTGATACCAACCGAGAGACAGCGGGCTCTGTCACCAACAAGCTTAGAAATTGTGAGAGTATGATCAATGGCCCAATGCAGGCTCATGTCTCTGCTATTATTAAGAGCCTACAAGAAGAGATGAGGGTGGAGAGAGGAAGAACAGTTCCCACATGGCACCAGTGCGAGTCACAGGCCCCAAAGTCACAGCCCAGCGTTCCCCAGCTAGAGAGAGAGGCTACACCCCAAGGGCTGACCTGTGGTTCTTTCTGTGTGACCATGGGGAAGACATGGGAAGGTGGGACGGGAAACCCACTTCTGTCCTGGCAGCACGGGTGCGTCAGCTCAAGGAGGGAAACACTAACGGAGGGAGTTCCACTAAAGTGAAGGCAGCCTCAACCTCCCATGTCCAAGCTACCGGGTATGATCTGTCAGATCCCCTTGAAGGAAGCTCTACCGTGTATGCCCAGGAAAGACATAATAACCAGGGTTAGAGGGGCCCTGCCTCTAGCTGGGAAGAGGCACAGCCAAACCGGATCTTCTGGACGGTGTGCATCTGATGGCCTGGCACATCATAGCGACAAAAATACGATGCCTTGGTTGATACTGGTGTGCAGTGTACCCTGATACCATCAGTACATGTTGGGGCAGAAACTGTTTCCATTGCTGGGGTGATAGGGGGGATGGCAGCAATTGACCCTGTTGGGAGCCCAGGTGAGCCTGACTGGGAAGGAGTGGGAGAAACATCCCATTGTGACTGGCCCAGAGGCCCCGTGTATTCTGGGCATAGACTTCCTCCAGAATGGCTATTGCAGAGAACCAAAGGGACTCAGGTGGGCTTTTGGCATAGCTGCTGTAGAGGCAGAGAACATTAAGCAGTTGAACGCCTTACCTGGACTATCAGAAAACCCATCTACAGTAGGACTCCTGAACGTGGAAGAGCAACAGGTGCCAATTGTGCACCGCCATCAGTGTCAGATGAATCGAGATGCTGTGATCCCCATCCACAAAATGATCGGTGAGCTGGAGAGCCAAGGGGTGGTCAGCAAAACCCACTCACCCTTCAACAGCCCCACTTGGCCTGTGTGCAAGTCTGACAGAGAATGGGGGTTGACTGTGGACTATCATGGCTTGAATGAAGTGACTCCACCGCTGAGCGCTGCTCTGCAAGACATGCGGGAACTCCAGTACAAGCTGGAGTCCAAGGCAGCAAAGTGCTTTGCCACTATTGACTTTGCCAACACGTTTTTCTCCATTTCTCTGGCAGCAGAATGCAGGCCTCAGTTTGCTTTCACCTGGAGGGGCGTGCAGTACACCTGGAACCGATTGCCCCAGGGGTGGAAGCACAGTCCCACCATCTGCCATGGACTGATCCAGGCTGCACTGGAAAAGGGTGAGGCTCCAGAACATCTGCAGTACATCGATGACATCATTGTGTGGGGGAACACAGCAATAGAAGTATTTGAGAAAGGAAGGAGGATCATCCAGATTCTGCTGAAAGCTGGCTTTGCTGTCAAGAAGAGCAAAGTCAAGGGACCTGCCCGAGAGATCCAGTTCCTGGGAGTAAAGTGGCAAGATGGACGGTGTCAGATTCCCACTGAGGTCATCAACAAGATCAACGTGATATCTCCACCAACCAGCAAGAAGGAAACACAAGCATTCCTGGGTGCCATAGGGTTTTGGAGAATGCACATTCCCGAGTACAGCCAGATTGTGAGCCCTCTCTACCTGGTCACCCACAAGAAGAACAATTTCCACTGGAGTCCTGAGCAGCAGGAAGCCTTTGCCCAGATCACGCAGGAGATCGCTCATGCAGTAGCCCTTGGCCCAGTCAGGACAGGACCAGAGGTGAAGAACGTGCTCTACTCTGCAGCTGGGAGCCATGGTCTGTCCAGGAGTCTTTGGCAGAAGGTGCCTGGGGAGACTTGAGCCCAACCACTGGGATTCTGGAGCCAAAGTTACAGAGGGTCCAAAGCCAACTCCACTCCCACAGAGAAGGAAATCTTGGCCGCCTGTGAAGGAGTTCAAGCTGCCTCGGAGGTGATTGGCAGAGAAGCACAACTCCTCCTGGCACCTCGACCACCAGTGCTGGGGTGGATGTTTAAAGGAAAGGTTCCCTCTACCCACCACGCCACCAACACTGCATGGAGCAAGTGGATTGCTCTTATCACACAGCGAGCTCATATTGGAAACCTGAATCACCCTGGGATTTTGGAGATAATTACAAACTGGCTGGAAGGTGATTACTTTGGTCTCACTGATGAAGAGGAGCAGGAACAAGTGACACGGGCTGAGGAAGCTCCACCATCCAACCAAGTACCAGCAGAAGAAACACGCTACGCTCTTTTCACTGAAGGTTCCTGTTGCACTGAAGGGATGAACCAGAAATGGAAAGCAGCCGTATGGAGCCCCACATGACAGGTTTCACAAGCTACCAAAGGAGAAGGTGGATCAAGTCAACTTGCTGAACTCAAGGCCATTCAGCTGGCCCTGCACATTGCTGAAATGGAAAAGTGGTCAAAGCTCCACCTTTATACTGATTCGTGGATGGTAGCCAATGCTCTCTGGGGATGGCTGGAAACGTGGAAAAAGGGCAACTGGCAGCATAGAGGAAAGCCAGTCTGGGCTGCTGATGAGGGGAAAGACATTGCCTCTGGGGTAGAAAATCTATCTGTGAAGGTCTGTCATTTAGATGCCCATGTCCCTAAGAGTAGAGCCAATGAGGAGCACTGAAACAATGAGCAGGTAGGTCAGGCTGCAAAGACAGAGGTGTCAAAGATAGACTTAGATTGGCAACATAAGAGGGAGTTATTCTCACCTTGATTGACCCATGATGCCTCAGGTCATCAGGGTAGAGATGTCACTTCTAAGTGGGCATGAGACCGAGGGGTGGATCTAACCATGGACAGTGTTTCTCAGGTTATCCATGACTGTGAGATGTGTGCTGAGATCAAGCAGGCCCCGTGAGTGAAGCCCCTGTGGTATGGTGGGCGGTGGTCCAGGTACAGGTATGGGGAGACCTGGCAGATTGACTACATCCCACTGCCCCAGACACACCAGGGCAAGTGCTACGTGCTGACCATGGTGAGAGCCACCACAGGATGGTTGGAGACCCACCCTGTGCCTCATGCCACTGCCCAGAACACCATCCTGGGCCTGGAAAAGCAAGTCCTGTGGAGACATGGCACCCCTGAGAGAATTGAGTCAGACAACAGGACCCATTTCAAGAATGGCCTTATCAACACCTGGGCCAGGGAACATGGTATTGAATGGATATATCATATCCCCTATCATGCACCAGCTGCAGGCAAAGTTCAACGGTGTAACAGACTACTTCTGACTACCCTGAAGGCACTTGGCAGGGGAACCTTCAGAAATTGGGAAATGAACTTAGGAAAAGCAGCCTGGATGGTAAACACTTGAGGGTTCATCAATCGAGCTGGTCCTGCCCAGTCTGAACCCCTGCACACAGTGGATGGAGATAAAGTCCCTGTGGTACCCATGAAAGGTATTTTAGGAAAGACTGTTTGGATTAATCCCACCTCAGGCAAAGACAAACACATCCATGGGATTGGTTTTGCCCAAGGACCTGGTTGCACTTGGTGGGTAATGCAGAAAGATGGAGAAAGCTGTTGTGTACCACAGGGAAACCCAGCCTTAAGTGAGAAGTGTGTGTAAGGTTTCATTGTGATGCAGATGGAAATAGAATAAGGGGTGGATAATGTCCTGGATTGCAAGGTAATTAATGTGTATATTCTATTTTCCATCTGTTAGAGGTGTGGCAGTTATCTTCTGTTAATTGGGCAGTTTTCTTTATCTCTTCCACAAACCAATCCTCCCTCTGGGAAACATCTTCTGTCCATGGGCCATTGAGTGTCACTGCATAAAATTGCTGATAAAATTACATCATCCCATTGGGAGATGCTCTGCCCAGGGGGAGGAGCCAAGCATTCCTACCTGGATATAATCTGAGATTTTGGGACACCAGAGCAGCCTTTTCCCACTGGATTCCCACAGGAGCTGCTGTCTTCTCCACTGGATTCCCAGAGGAAGACCAGGCCCATCTACAGCACCCCTGGATCTTCAGAGGAAAACTCCACCCTTCTACAGGATCACTGCTCCAACAGAACCCCATCTGTCACTGCAGCCACCATTTAATGGGACTGCTGCCAACACCCTGACACACAGGGAGTCAGGTTGTGTTCTGAGTCTGTCAGTGGTTTTTTTGTTGTCTGTATGATTGCATTTGTATTTTTAGTTTTCCTAGTAAGGAACTGTTATTCCTATTCCCGTATCTTTATCTGAGAGCCTTTTAATTTAAAAATTGTAATCATTTGGTGGGAGGGGGTTTACATTTTTCATTTCAGGGGAGGTTTCTGCCTTCCTTAGCAGATACCTGTCTGTCCTGGTTTAGGGCAAATTTGGGAGAGAATCCCCAAAAAGGGCTTCTCCAAAAAACAAACCCACACGGCCCCTCCCCACAACCGGTTCGGGAAGAATTCCTCTGAGAGAAGTGGAAAGAACCTGTTTATTTGACAAGCACAGCACCCCCAACACCCAAAATGAACAATACCGGATGACACCGCTCTTTCACCGCTCTGAAAAAGATGACAAATTCAGAAAGTCTCTCCTGGGGGTGGTCGCTGTTATCAGTCCCTCCGGCACTGGGGCAGCTGCTGCAGCCACAAGATGCAAACTCTCTCTCGGTGTTTCCCCGGTCCCAGTCCGGAGCACATCGGTAGATCCAAACAGGAAGGGGAGACAGTTCAGGAAGAAATTTGGACTGTTTAGCTAAATTAACTAATGAGAAGAGGGAAAAAAGCAAGAGCAAGAAAAAGCAAAGCAAAAGCAGAGGCGAAGCAAGAGCAAATGCAAAAAGCAGGGCAAAAAGCAAAAAACCAGCAGTATGTACTGGTGCTATCTGGATGTCCCGCCGAGTGGCTGATAAGAGGCCCAAAACAAAACTTTCACTCTGCAGAGCCAGTCTTAAAGGCACAGAACATAATATCCAGCATAACACAGATGAGTGGGGATACCAGTCACCCCAGGACACTGTCTTTTCAAACCTAGACAGTTGGATACACAGAATTATAGAGGCAGAATATCAATTTCAGCCATGGACACCTGGAGGTGAAGGACGGTTCTTTTCCATAGGAAGGAAAACACAGAACACTGGTGTTTCAGGGCCAGATGAAAGGCAGCAATCAGAGGCCAAGGCCAGGCAGATCTCTCTGTCCTGGCAGCTTTTATCTGAAAGCAGCCCTTGGATATCGGGAGTTCTGGAGGTGGAATCCCAATTTCGGCCATTTCAGCATAGATATAAAGGATGGTTCTTTTCCACAGGAAGGAGAGCACAGAGCCCAAGTGTTTCAAAGGCAGAAGAGGAGACAGGTGGCTCCTGGGAGGCCAAGCAAGCCAGACCTGTTTGTCCAGGCAGTTTTCATCACCGAGAAATCCTTGGATATACAGAATTTGGGGGGCTGAGTCTCAATTTCAGCCCTGGACATCCTGATGAAAAGGATGGTTCTTTTCCATTGGAAGGAAAGCACCGAGCCCCAGTGTTTCAAAAGCAGGTGAGAGGAAGCCCCCAAGAGGCCAAGGGCAGCCAGACCTGTCTGTCCTGGCAGCTTTCACCTGGGAGCAATCCTTGGATGGATGGAGTTCTGGAGGTGGAATCCCACTTTGTCCATGAGCACCTGGTCGAGGTGGATGGTTTTTCCATAGGAAAGAAAAGCACAAACTCCAAGGGTTTATGAAGAAGATGAGAGGTGGCCTCCCATGGGCCAAGGCAGCCAGAGCTGTCTCTCCTGGCACCTTTCATCTGTGGGAAGTCTTTGGACATAGGGAATTTTGGAAGTGGAATCTCAGTTTTGGTTGTGGGTGCCTGGAATGGAAGAAGAGTTCTTTTAATGAGTAAAGCTCAGAGCCCCAGTGTTTCAAGGGCAGATGAGAAACAGCCCTCAGGAAACCAAGGCCAGCCAGACTTGTATCTTCTAGCAGGTTTTGTCTGGGAGAAATCCTTGGATATGGAATTCTGGAGGTGGATTCCCAACATTGGCCAAGGGGACCTAGACATGAAAAGTGCTTTTTTTCCCATAGCAAAGAAAAGCACATGGTCCCAGTGTT
Source organism: Haemorhous mexicanus (assembly GCF_027477595.1). Classification (NCBI taxonomy): domain Eukaryota; kingdom Metazoa; phylum Chordata; class Aves; order Passeriformes; family Fringillidae; genus Haemorhous; species Haemorhous mexicanus. Next base: position 2,706,049 of record NC_082356.1, on the reverse strand, counting down.
TCAAAGGCAGAATAGAGGTGGGCTCAGGGTGGTCAAGCCAGCCAGGTCTGTCTGTCCTGGCAGATTTCATCTGGGAATAATCTGTGCATATAAAGAAATATGGAGAAGGAATCCCAATTTTGGCAATGGACACCTGAAAAGCGGGACAGTTCTTTCCATAGGAAGGAGAGCACAGAGCCCCAGTGCTTCAGGGGCTGATGAGAAGCAGCCCTCGACATGCCAAGGTCAGCCAGACCTGTCAGGCGGCCCCGAGAAGGCCAAGCCAGTCAAACAGTCAAGACCTGTTCCATGTTCCCTGGGTTCCATGGGGCCCCACAGTATCACAATGGTCTCCTTGGTTCCATGAATCCCTGTAGTGTGACAATATTCTCCTTGTCACAATGTTCCCCTTGCTTCTGTAGAGTCACAATGGATCTTTGCTTCCATGAGGTCTTGCAATGTGACAATGGCTCCTTGGTTCTATGGCCCCACATCTTCATCCTTGAGCCTTGGTTCCATAGGGTCCCTGGGTTTCACAACTGTCTCCTTGATTCCATGAGGCACCAGAGTGTCACAATGGTCTCTGATTCCATGAGGTTCCATAGTGTCATTATGGTGTCCTTGGATCTGCATTGCCTCCATGGCCCCTTGGTTCCATGAGTTCTGTACTGTCAGCAATGGATTCTTTGTTCCAAAGGGGCCTTGATGTGTCCCAAGGGCTCCTTGGTTCCGTGACATTCCAAAGTGTCATGTACGGAAAATCACACAATGGAAAGCCAGTGTCAATAAAGGAGACAGAGGAGTCCTGTAACTTTATTCCAATAAAGGGAAAGAGTCCACCAGGGCACACACCCATGGGGTTTTCTCTCTCGAGGTTCCAGAGGGTGCAGCCTCCTTTTATCCAAACTCCTGGCCGCATGTTGCTTTCTTCCTGTCCCCATTGGCCGAGGTACTGGGAAGGTTCAGCCTTCCCAAACCACCTGTCACATTTTCCCCTCTTGAACCTGTCATTTTACCCCAAAGTTCATAAACTCAAGCTCATGCAGACCCACGTGTCTGTTTCAGGAGCCAAGCTGTCTGGGCTCTGTAATAAAGTTAATGGAGACATTAAGACCATTTCAAAGATGTTAACACCAAAACCTTCACCCATCAAACTGTCTGTAAAGAATCTTCCCTATCAGTCACAATGGACTCCTCATTTCCATGGGGCCCCACTCTGTCACAAGGGCCCCTTGGCTCCATGAGGTTCCCCAGTGTCACCCTGGTGTCCTTGGATCCGCATTGTCACAACTGACCCACAGTTCCATGAGGGTCCCCAGTGTCACCATGGTAGCTGTCTGAGGCTGGATGAGATCAATGTCCTCTGACACCTTGGGATGAGCTGTCAGTCAGTCACACAGTGGGGACAGCGCTGAGCCAGCCCTGACTGCCTGAGCAATCACAAATCCCACCTGAGGGGAGCCCCACAAAGGCCCAGGGGCTTAAAAACACAGAGCACAAGGTCAGCCCCTGGTATGGACCCTGCCTTCTCCTGGGGTTTGGGTCTCACCCACACTGGAACCCCAGGAACTTGGAGCCATATGCGTGTCCTTCTAGAGCTTCTGTCTTTCTGTCTCTCTCTTTCCTCTCCTAATGCTCTTTCTATGGAACATTTTTGGGTACCTCAGCAACCTAATTGTTTAAAGGTTTCCAGGTTCAATGGGCCAAGTTAATGAAGTTCCTGCAATGATAAGTGTTTTATGTTGAATTGGATGTGACATTGAATCCTTTTCCAAAGTTTCTTGGATTTTTGTGCTTTGCCAGTAAAATTTTGTGTCATTTTGACCTCTTGAGAATATCTGGTTGGTGTTTCTCCTGTACACAAAACTTGAGTAAAGAAGCCTTTGGTCACCCCCAGCATTTGAGTGTTCTGGGGTGTCAGAGCCCCGCAGGCTCCCAACGGCCTCTTGTTTCCATGAGGCCCCGCTGTGTCACTCTGGCCCTCGGTTCCCTGAGGATCTGGAGTGTCACACGGGTTGATGGCGTTTGTCCTTGCTGCCCCTCACATCCCCCTGGGTGGAGCATCTCCCAATGGGATGATGTAATTTTATCAGTCATGCAGTGACACTCAATGGCCCATGAACAGAAGATGGGAGGGAGGATTGGTTTGCAGCCTGATCTACCTGCTCATTGTTTCGGTGTTCCTCACTAGCCTGACTCCTGGGGACATGGACATCTACTTGACAGACTTTCTCAAGTAGCTTCTCTACCCAAGTGGCGATGTCTTTCCCCTCATCAGCAGCCCAGACTGCCTTTCCTCTATATTGCCAGTTGCCCTTTTTCCACCTTTCCAGACAGCCCCAAAGAGCATTGGCTACCATCCACGAATCAGTATAAAAGGTATAGTTTTGGCCAGTTCTCTCTTTCAGCAATGTCCAGGGCCAGCTGAATGGCCTTGAGTTCAGCAAGTTGACTTGATCCACCTTCTGCTTTGGTAGCTTGTGAAACCTGTCATGTGGGGCTCCATACAGCTGCTTTCCATTTCTCGTTCATCTCTTCAATGCAACAGGAACCTTCAGTGAAAAGAGCGTAGCGTGTTTCTTCTGCTGGTACTTGGTTGGATGGTGGAGCTTCCTCAGCCCGTGTCACTTGTTCCTGCTCCTCTTCATCAGTGAGACCAAAGTTCTCATCTTCCAGCCAGTTTGTAATTATCTCCAAAATCCCAGGGTGATTCAGGTTTCCAATACGAGCTCGCTGTGTGATAAGAGCAATCCACTTGCTCCATGCAGTGTTGGTGGCGTGGTGGGTAGAGGGAACCTTTCCTTTAAACATCCACCCCAGCACTGGTGGTCGAGGTGCCAGGAGGAGTTGTGCTTCTCTGCCAATCATCTTCGAGGCAGCTTGAACTCCTTCATAGGCGGCCAAAATTTCCTTCTCTGTGGGAGTGGAGTTGGCTTTGGACCCTCTGTAACTTTGGCTCCAGAATCCCAGTGGTTGGGCTCAAGTCTCCCCAGGCACCTTCTGCCAAAGACTCCTGGACAGACCATGGCTCCCAGCTGCAGAGTAGAGCGCATTCTTCACCTCTGGTCCTGTCCTGACTGGGCCAAGGGCTACTGCATGAGCGATCTCCTGCGTGATCTGGGCAAAGGCTTCCTGCTGCTCAGGACTCCAGTGGAAATTGTTCTTCTTGTGGGTGACCAGGTAGAGAGGGCTCACAATCTGGCTGTACTCGGGAATGTGCATTCTCCAAAACCCTATGGCACCCAGGAAAGCTTGTGTTTCCTTCTTGCTGGTTGGTGGAGATATCACGTTGATCTTGTTGATGACCTCAGTGGGAATCTGACACCGTCCATCTTGCCACTTTACTCCCAGGAACTGGATCTCTCGGGCAGGTCCCTTGACTTTGCTCTTCTTGACAGCAAAGCCAGCTTTCAGCAGAATCTGGATGATCCTCCTTCCTTTCTGAAATATTTCTATTGCTGTGCTCCCCCACACAATGATGTCATCGATGTACTGCAGATGTTCTGGAGCCTCACCCTTTTCCAGTGCAGCCTGGATCAGTCCATGGCAGATGGTGGGGCTGTGCTTCCACCCCTGGGGCAATCGGTTCCAGGTGTACTGCACGCCCCTCCAGGTGAAAGCAAACTGAGGCCTGCATTCTGCTGCCAGAGAAATGGAGAAAAACGTGTTGGCAAAGTCAATAGTGGCAAAGCACTTTACTGCCTCTGACTCCAGCTCGTACTGGAGTTCCAGCATGTCCGGCACAGCTGCACTCAGTGGTGGAGTCACTTTATTGAATGCACGGTAGTCCACAGTCAATCTCCATTCTCTGTCAGACTTGCACACAGGCCAAGTGAGGCTGTTGAAGGGTGAGTGGGTTTTGCTGACCACCCCTTGGCTCTCCAGCTCACCGATCATTTTGTGGATGGGGATCACAGCATCTCGATTCATCTGACACTGATGGCGGTGCACAATTGGCACCTGTTGCTCTTCCACGTTCAGGAGTCCTACTGTAGATGGGTTTTCTGATAGTCCAGGTAAGGCGTTCAACTGCTTAATGTCCTCTGCCTCTACAGCAGCTATGCCAAAAGCCCACCTGAGTCCCTTTGGTTCTCTGCAATAGCCATTTTGGAGGAAGTCTATGCCCAGAATACACGGGGCCTCTGGGCCAGTCACAATGGGATGTTTCTGCCACTCCTTCCCAGTCAGGCTCACCTGGGCTCCCAAGAGGGTCAATTGCTGCCATCCCCTCCATCACTCCAGCAATGGAAACAGGTTCTGCCCCAACATGTACTGATGGTATCAGGGTACACTGCACACCAGTATCAACCAAGGCATCGTATTTTTGTCACTATGATGTGCCAGGCCATCAGATGCACACCGTCCAGAAGATCCGGTTTGGCTGTGCCTCTTCCCAGCTAGAGGCAGGGCCCCTCTAACCCTGGTTATTATGTCTTTCCTGGGCATACACGGTAGAGGTTCCTTCAAGGGGATCTGACAGATCATACCCGGTAGCTTGGACATGGGAGGTTGAGGCTACCTTCACTTTAGTGGAACTCCCTCCGTTAGTGTTTCCCTCCTTGAGCTGACGCACCCGTGCTGCCAGGACAGAAGTGGGTTTCCCATCCCACCTTCCCACGTCTTCCCCATGGTCACACAGAAAGAACCACAGGTCAGCCCTTGGGGTGTAGCCTCTCTCTCTAGCTGGGGAACGCTGGGCTGTGACTTTGGGGCCTGTGACTCGCACTGGTGCCATGTGGGAACTGTTCTTCCTCCCTCCACCCTCATCTCTTCTTGTAGGCTCTTAATAATAGCAGACACATGAGCCTGCATTGGGCCATTGATCATACTCTCACAATTTCTAAGCTTGTTGGTGACAGAGCCCACTGTCTCTTGGTTGGTATCAGCATTAATCGTTGCAGTGAAGGTGGTGTATTGAGATGGCCCCAGATCTGCCAGACTCCACAGCATTTGCCCTGTGCCCCTGATTTTGTCAGGGTCATTGTCATGCTGTCCATCCCTCCCAAAGAGTACCTCCAATACTGCCACTTCTCTCAGCTTTTGGATCCCTTCCTCAAGGGTCTTCCAGCACATTCTATGGTGGTGCTCCTGCATTCTCTCCCTGTGGACAAACCTCTCTCTGACACTCATTAAAAGCCACTCCCAGAGGGAAAGGGACCCTGACACTCTTACAAAAATCTCATTCATACCTGAGTCCTGGGTCAAGAGTCCCAAATTCCGTGCCTCACAACCATCCAGTTGCACACCTGTACCCAAAAGGTCCCAGACCCGGAGTAACCAGGTTGTTTAAGCCTCATAGCCCCGTTGTACAATGTCTTTGTGCAGATTACAGAGACTTTTGTGTGGAGAGTTTTGTGGAGATGTGGCTTGAAGAGAAGGGACATGATAAAATACAGCTGGTAAAGCAATGGGCCTCTGGTGGGGGGCCTTTGGCAGGGCCAGAGTGTCCTTGAGCAGGAAGTTTTACGATAACGGGCTGCAGAAGCAGAGACTAGCTAATGAGGGGAGAAAACATAGGCATCCTGAGTATCTGATAGCAAAGGTTGAGCTGACCTCTTATAGTGAACCAATAGTGAGCTTTAGTTTTGCAATATGTATGAGCCTTATTATCACTGTTATAAGAGCACGCATGTTAAATCAATAAACTGAGACTTGTTGATCATCATCGGATGTGCTTGTCTCCTGTCGACTCCGTCAAATGGTGACCCCTACGACGTGATCCTTGCCAGACACCACAGACGAGCGACGACCGGGTCGGGTCCCGAAGCAGCCGGGACGGCAAAAAAGCGCGAAAAAGAAGAGTTAAGACGCGCCGTGCCCTGGGTGTCCGTACAGACGAGCCTGGCCGATACGTGCTGCCGAGACCTTGAGGGGCTGCAACAGCGCTGACGAATTAGGTATGGAAAGGCAAGCAGCATATGATTTATTTACCGCTTTTTTACAAAAGCGGCAGGTTAAGGAGATAGATTTACAAAAGGAGTTACCGGGGCTTTTAGCATATGGGTATGCCAAGGGAGTTTTTGCAAATCCTCATACTGTACATGAGTTGACAGAGTGGCGAAACTTCAGGAATTTACTATGGGAGGCTACATTAGAGGACGATAAGACGGCTAGAAAGTTGGGAAAGCTTTGGAGGGTGGTATACAATGAGCTTCTGCAGCATCAGGCAGAAAAGAAAGCAGCTGAGCAGGCATCTGCCGCTCACACCAAGAATAGGAGTTATGGGAGTGATCAGGATCAGACCACTCCTTTACCCCCTGTGTTCACAAAGGTGGTCCTGCCGCCTCCACCATCGCCTTCTACCAGAGCTGGTCCTGAGGTTGCTTGTGAGCCTTCTGCACCCCCCGAAGAGCAGGGGCCACGGCCAAGGCCACCCACTGCTGAATTCCCGCAGGGTAATGAGCCGATCCCTGGGGCGGAAAGCGACCTAGCGGAGGCCATTGCCAGGGGGCGAAGGGAGGCTTGGGCTGCGCTGGCGAAGGATGGCTTGGAGAGGGGGGATGACGGTGCAGTTAGTGTGGCAACCCAGCTAGCATGCCCGGTGACCTTCCAGGCACAGGCTGGTGGAGGATTACTAGCAACAATCACTGCTCTCGATTGGAAATTGCTATCACAATTGCGATCTACTGTTAGTTAGTTTGGGGTAACTAGTGAACCAGCAAGACAGATGTTGGATTCTGTTTGGAATACTCAGGTACTTTTGCCTGCTGATTGCAGAGGGATAGTGAAGTGATTTTCACTCAGCATCAACAACTTTTATTTAATGCACATTGGCAGGCGCTTGTTAATGAGTGTGTAGCGATACAGCGGCAGCCAGAAGACCCTCTCCATGGGGTGACTGTGGATGAGCTTATGGGTTTAGGAGCATTTCTTCGCACTGAAGCACAGGCTCTGATTGGACCGGACAAGTGCCGAGAGGCAATGAGGTTGGTTAGATTAGCAATAGATAGAGTGAAGGAACCAGGAGGAGTACCTGTGTATATGGGAATTAAGCAGGGCCGGGAGGAATCGTTCGGTTCATTTATAGATAAAGCTGCTGCTGCGATTGAGAAGGCAGGGGTACCCGAGTATATGAGAGGGGCTTTGTTGAAACAATGTGCTCTTCAGAATTGTAATTCAGCTACAAGGAGTGTAATTAATACACTAGGTGCAAACTGGACCATAGAAGAAGCACTAGAAAGAATGGCACAGATGCCGGTAGGATCACAAGCCTGTTTGGTAGATGCTATCAATCAGCTGGGATTAGGGTTACAAGAACAAGCAAAAGGCTTCTCAGAATCAGGTGTTAGCTGCCCTTGCACCCCTTCAAGCGTCAGCTGCACTTACCCCGGCTCCGACAGGAAATCGGATGAGATGTTACCGATGCGGAGGCATGAGTCACATGCGTCGGGAATGCCGAGCAACAGGGATCTGGTGCCAGAAATGCCGCTCGAATACACACAATACAGGAGCTGTGTGGGTACCCACAAAGTGGACTAAACCTGTTCTTAATGCAGCAGTTGGTGAGCAACCTGACAGAAGTGGACAAGAAGCGACTAGAGGAGAAGCTGCCAGTGATCCTACGGCCACTACTGATACAGCTGAAGGGACACTCGAAGGCGATCGACAGAGCTGTGACACACTGCCAGACTACTAAGGAGCTGACTGAAACTGTTGAGTCACTGTCATCTTTTTACATAAGGGGCCCAGCGGGCCAGAACTGTCTTGATTGTAATTGTTCATGTTGTGCTGCTTGGGTGGCATTGTATTGTGGGGGCTGCTGTAAGACCTTTTGGATAGAGCAGTCCTTGATCCGGCAATTGTGGTGTGGTACGTGCTGGTATGACCATCGTTTTGATAGCTGGCAAAGGGAGCTGAGGGAACAAACAAGATTGGACATAGGTTCGGCTTTAAATCTTTTTGAAGCGCCTGAACAAAAGATTTTGGCTTATTATCGGTGGGAATTAAATCATATTGTAAAAAGGGTTAAAGCTCAAAGTAGGTCCTATATTGCATCTGCAAGGTGTAGAAAGTTGGTGCCCTTAACACAGCACTCTGTAGTAGGCCCCATTAAGGGGGATCCCGATGAAGAATTGGATCAATGCTTAAGAAAATTACAGGATCTAAAATTACAACGGTTAGGGACGCTGAAAATTAAAAGGAAAAAGAAGAAAAATAAGAGGGAAAAATGAAGCTTATTTTTGTTGTGTTGCTTAGTGCTGTGATAGCTGGGGTAGTAGGAGTAACGCGCTTTAATCAGCCAAGAGACAATATATGGATAACGCTTGCTAATCAAACTAATCAATCATCGCTTTGTCTTAGCTTAGGAGGAGTTACTAACCCCTTTCGAACGTGCTTAGTGGGCCTGCCTGTGTGGTCTCCCAAGGAGTTTTGTGGTCTGATAGATAATCAAACCTTGTGCAAAAACCTTTCGACGGTTACAGACCCTATAAACCCTACACAAAATGATGGCTACCGTCAATGTCAAATAATTCTGTCACTTAATACCACCTTGCACTCTCCTCCTGAGGAGTTGGATCTCTTTGGAAGTGCAAACGCCAGTATGACTAACACCTTAAAGGGCAATTGGATCAGTTTTGAGCCCTTAGACTCCCAGGATCTTAATCAGAATAGAGGGAAATGGACTGCCCTAGATTCATCCCTGGAATCAGGTATAGTGCATAAGCAGCTTTATAGCCGATGCAACGGCAGTAATATCACTGCCCCGAAGAAATTACCCACAGGGATATTTTTAATTTGTGGAGACAGAGCTTGGAATGGTATACCGGCCAAACCACAGGGAGGACCTTGCTATTTGGGAAAATTGTCATTGTTTCACCCCAATGTGTCTCTATTGATGCAATTGAGCCGAAATTCAAGCAGGCAGAGACGCAGCTTGCACGACCTAGATTGCAATCAGATAGGAATCCCACAGTTTTGGAGTGAGTTAAAACAAGTGATAGTTTCAACTATCTTGCCAGGAGGAGCTGCAAATAAAGCTATGAACTTAGCAAAGCAATTGGGGTGTTGGGCCAAGGATGAATTGAATAAGACGTCAGAAATTCTAGATATGCTAACTGCAGATGTGCAACGTGTTAATCATGCTGTTTTACAAAATAGGGCTGCTATAGATTTTTTGCTTTTAGCTCATGAGCATGGATGTGAAGAATTTGAAGGTATGTGTTGCATGAATTTGTCCGACCACTCTGTATCAATTCATGCTAAAATAAAAGAATTACAACAGGGACTTCACAGTCTCAAAGAAGAGGAAGGACTAGGGATTGACGAATGGCTTAAAAGCTTGGGACTTGGACCATGGCTAAGGAACCTTGTAATATATGCTATAGGGATACTGGGCGTAGTTTTGATGCTTTTGCTTATTTTGCCTTGTATTTTTAATTGCATTCAGAATATGGTCAGTCGAATGATAGAAAAAATCTGGCAGACAAACCTTCTTGCTCAAAAAGAAAACGGGGGAAGTGTGGAGAGTTTTGTGGAGACGTGGCTTGAAGAGAAGGGACATGATAAAATACAGCTGGTAAAGCAATGGGCCTCTGGTGGGGGGCCTTTGGCAGGGCCAGAGTGTCCTTGAGCAAGAAGTTATACGATAACGGGATGCAGAAGCAGAGACTAGCTAATGAGGGGAGAAAACATAGGCATCCTGAGTACCTGATAGCAAAGGTTGAGCTGACCTCTTATAGCGAACCAATAGTGAGCTTTAGTTTTGCAATATGTATGAGCCTTATTATCACTGTTATAAGAGCACGCATGTTAAATCAATAAACTGAGACTTGTTGATCATCATCGGATGTGCTTGTCTCCCGTCGACTCCGTCACATTTGTATGTCAGGGACTCAGTGATGATCTCAACCACTGGCTCCCCTGTGGGTTGTGAGGGCCCTCTTATCCTTATCTGGGTGCTCTGATTTCATCTTAGAAATCCCTGTTTTCACAGGGGCGACTGCTGCTGGCTGTGACTGCCTCTGCAGTTCAGCTGGAACCTGGATGGTTGTAACATCTGTGGGTTCCACTGCTGCACCATCAGACTCTCCCTCTTTGAGGCAGGGGGAGGGTTTTCACCAGCTGGGGAAATGTACTCCTTCAGCATCTGGCCCATCTCCTTCACCAGTACCCCCACCCAATCTGGGTGGTTCATTTCTGAGATGGGCTGTGGGGCAGGGTCAGGCTCTGGGGCAGCAGCATCCCTTGTCTCTGGGGTAGGTGTCAGCGTGGTTATCCAGGTTAATCTTCCCTTATCTCTGAATGCTAAATAGAACAGGCCTATCAACAAAAACAACCACTGTATGATATCATTAGCATTTAGAGTGGATGTGAACCCTTTGAAAAGTGGTGGGACAGACCCAAAGAGCTGGGTGAAGGGTTGAGAGAAAGTTTCCCCCGGTGTCATTTCCTCACAGTAAGTACCATTATTAAAATACCCCAAAAACACACAGTTAGTGTGTGATAGCTCTGAATCCATGCGCTCGCCTTCCAGAGGAAGTTAAAATCATGAATTTCTCACCTCATTAAGCCATAAAACAAACTGGATAACAGCCAAAGCAGCCTTAGTTATGGTTAGCCTGTGTTCCCAGGGAGGGCCAGGCTGCTCCTGATGGGGCAGAAGGAAGAGTTCCAGGCCCTCCACGAGGGTGAGTGAGGGCAGCATGCTGTCAGCAGGGGCTGGCTGGGTGAGCTGCAATGCCTGGGCAGGGAGCTGCAATCCCTGCCCTGGCTGCAGTGGGCTTCGCTCCTTGTGTGGATGAGGGTGGCGTGGGCAGAGCACACAGAGATTTCAGGGACATGGGTGAGGGGATTCATGGCCAGCACCTTGCAGCTGATCCCCTTGGCCCCTCCTGTCTTCTGGCCAAGGTAAGAGCTGGGTGGGATGGCCCTTGCAGGAAGGTCTCCTTGGATTCCTGCACATCCAGGTTCTGACTATGGCTCTGTTCCTCTCTCTTCCAGCCCTTCAAGGCCTGAGTGAAAACGACAGCCGCTCCCACATAGGCACATTTTTTCAGGTGATGTTTGAGGCAAGAGCTGAAGAACTTTCATCTGCTGGCTCAGAAGAACCAGTGTCTCTTTAAGACCTCCAGACCTCCCTTTGAAGGTGAAACCACCTGGAGACCAGAGGAGACCAGTTGGAGCTCCAGGCACAGCTGATGACTGGCACAGCTGAGCCTGTGGGAAGCTCTCATAGCTCCTGCCTTCTCCCTCCCTGTAGACAGCTCCCTCCCTCCAGCCCTCAGACCCTGCCTGTGGTAGTTGGTGTTTTACAGTAGTTTTAATATAAAAGTTAGATTTTCTATGTTAGTCAGCTATAATGGTTTCTCCCATGTACCCCATTTTGTTCCCCCTAATGGTTCAGTTCTAAGTTGTTTACCACAAAGTTTTCCCACTACTTGTCTGCCCCTCGGTGTGTCAGTCTCCCTGCTCCCCCCTCATTCCCTTAGAAGCCCTTGTCAATCTCAGTTGTACTACCCCTTACTCTTGTCAGTCTCCGTAGTCACTCCCCTTGTATTCTCGAATGTTCTGTGTCAGTTAGCTATGTCTCGATGGTTGATTGGTTTGTGAGGCTTCTTCCCTCCCCTGAATGATCCTTATTGGAGTTGCTAAGTGATCTGTTCCTCCCCTAAGATCCCCTCATTGGGTGAGAGTTGTAGCCACCCCTTGTACCATCCCCTCTTTAAAAATGCTAGTCAGACCCATTTTCTTTGTCACTTGCACTGGACCCCTTTCAGAAATAAACGTTCCTCAGAAACTCAGACGAGTGATCCTTCCTTGTTTCCTTCGCCTCTGATTTCTCATGCCGTGCTCCTGCTGTCACCCACGCCGTAGCAATTACCGCCACCCTAGACGGTCTCAGCAGAGATCAGGGGGTGGCCACTCTCGTGTGTGCCCTCAGCCACCAAGGGTGTGCTGGCCAGCAAACCTCCATCCCGTGGCTGCAGAGCGCTTCCACACCTGCACATCCCCTTTCTTCCCTCCCAGCTCATCCCTTTGCTTCACCTTCCATTAATAAACTGTTTGGCTTCTTTGCTTTACCTGCATCTCTGTGGAACTGGAGGAATACAAATCTGGGGCCCTGGGACACACAAGCCCCTCCTGCCATTCTCTCCCACACCGTGTTTTGTGTACAGACACAGGAACAAAGGCAGATCAGGCTGGAAAGTTCCCTGTGCTGAAGATCCATTTTCACGACGCTGTGGAGGTACAGACCTTGCTGAGCACCCTGGAGCCCCTGGACTTTGGAAGAGCCAAGCTGAGGATGCTCTGAACCCAGCTGTGAGGCATTCCATGGCAAGCATCCACAGAGGGCAAAGGAGCTTGGAACGCTGGAAGGTTTCAAGAACAGCTTCCTGAAAGCACAGCACTGCTCCATCCCTGCACAGGATCAGGAAGAGGGCAGAACCAGAGACTATGTGGGCTCAACAGAGAGCTTTGGGTGTGCCTAAGAGCAAATGAAGCAGCAGCACGGTGCCCGAGACTCAGACACACACCTGTGCCAGTGCCCAGAGCGCTGCCTGGCAGTGCTGGGATCCCAGGTGTGGTTCTGGTCCCCACAATGAGGAATGGCAGCCCCAGGCTCAGACCCAGTCAGAAAGCCAACCAAGTGAGACCAGAGTGAGGGCACCTTTCTAGTTTCTCTTGGGCATGGCCGCGAAACAACCCCTGCTGCTTCTTCCTCCACCTGTGTTTGGGGCGTGCTGGTGGCAGAGCCAGCCAGGGTGTGCTCTGCGTTCCACAGCCTGTTGGGAGCAGGCATGAAAAGCGCTGCGTGCACAGCAGAGAGTTCTGGAAGGTTCTGGCAAGAGCGTCCTGTGGGGACAGGGCTCTGGGCTCTGGCTGGGAACAGCCTGGTTTTCCTGCCGTGAGCGCAGGCAGGAGTTGAGGCAGGTGAAGAGGCAGCGGGCACCTTGTGTTTGTAGAGGGCCTGGGGCTGCACCTCTGAACCTCTACCTGGAAACACACTTGGGGGAATAGGAGCTAGAGCTGGAGTACCTGTCCTGAAAGGACCTGAAGTCATTCAGCCTTTCCAGGTTTTCTTAAGAGTGTGTTGGTGTTCCCCAGAAAAGCTACACATTTGGGGAAATGCCTTTGGAGGAAAGGGGCTTGCTTCTCAAGGAAAGTGCTTCCCAGGGAGCTCCCAGTGAGGTAGGTGCAAGTGTCCTACTTTGGCTCTCTGTGCTCCTTGCAGTCCTTGAGGCCCGTTGCACTTGGCAGAGGGGCAGGGCAAGGGAGAAGGCTGTGAGGAGCAGGTTTGGCATCCACCTGGACCTGCAGAGACCAACCCAAACACCTGCAGCAGGGTGTGTTCCCCCTCTTTGGACAGAGGTGTGAGCAGGGGCATCTCTGTCCAGCCACGAGCCCCAGAGCTCTCTTTGAGAGCTGGGAATTAAAAGGCCTTTACAGACACACTTTTCACATCTTCCCTGTCTGCTGTGTTTCAACTCTTAGCAATATGCATTTGCCTCCTACTTGGTGGAAGCTGCTGTGGCCCAGGGCCAGCACAGAGCTGGGCTGGGTGGGCCAGGCAGTGTGGAGAGCCTTGGCTGATCTTGGTGTGTCCCTGGCCTCAGAAAAGGCTTGGAAGGTTTGCCTCTCCAGGCGTCCTGCTCATTGGCTCTCCCTGTGCATCTTGGAGAGAACAAGGTAGGCATTTCTGGCAGCTGGGCATCAGCAGGCCTTCAAATGGGGGTGTGTTGTGGAGCCAGCCCAGCTGAGATACCTGGAGAGGAGCCCAGTGCTCCTTGCTCCCCTCTGCTGACACGTGAGCGTTTGTCAGGTTTTGGGATGACGCTGTCTGTGTCAGGGGTGCTACGTGGACATGAGACAGCCGGTCCTGTCCTGCTGGGTCCCAGCAGTGCCTCGCAGCAGCCCCGCATCCATGTCAGGATGCTGGCCAAGAGAGGTCCTGGGAGCTGAGACAGCTGATTTTAATCTTGTGCAGGTGCCTACAGGTCAAGGCCAAGGGTGTTCCCTCAGGATATAGCAGTCCTGAGGGCTTTCCCTAATTCAGAGAAATCAGCAGACAAATGCATTGTCTGCCAAAAGCCCTTTTACTGACCTGGCAGGAGGGCAGGAGTCTGCACCCCACTAAAATATTTCTCTGCCACTTAGAAATTTCAGTGGAAATTTCAGTATGTAGGAATTGTATCAAACGTACCATCCATCTTTACACTGCTGAGGTGATTCGATAGGCAGGGGGTTAGAAATACATTGTGTCAGATTCCTAGACTTGAGGCTGATGTCCAGGCACTGGCCAGGAGCAATCTCGATGCCCCAAAGCAGCACAAAGTCTTCCTCATGGCTTCCCTGCACAGGGCTGATTCCATACTTGCCCTTAGTTCTTCTGGCAGACTATGTCTAAAGCTTTTTGTCAAGTCACTCTCATGTCAAGTTAGGTTTTTCTTATGCTAACTGGTGCTAAGTACTTATGTCTGTCTGTGCTAAGTGTTTGTTGACTAATGTGAATTGCTTGTGCTTACTTATGTCAAACAAATCCTTGTTTCATTGCCAAAGGTGCCTGAGGCCGCCTGCTCCTTGTGGCACCAGTTGCTTTCCTGTGGGATGTTCTACCTCCCCAGAGAGTTAGGAGGGAGCTGGAGAAAAGAGCTTGTCAGGCTGCTCTGGATCCTTTCCCAGCAGCCCTGGTTGAGTGGAGAAGTCCGAGCTGGGCACAAAGGTGCAAATGGAACAGCCGTGCACAGGAAGGCTCGCTGGGAATGGTGATCCAGGAACCCCAGGCCTGGCAGCCTGAGCTTGCCACCGGGGAAGGCCTTGGGGCAGATCCTCCTGAGTGCCATCCCACGGCACCTGCAGGGAACCAGGGCGTGTGCTGGAGGGTGGGAAAGCTCTGCGGAGGGACGGGGTCAGCTGGGGGCCCTGGTGGGATGTTGAGGGCTTCTGGGTGGGAGTTTGGGAGGGTTGGTGTTGGTGAAGTGTTGGGGAAGGAGTTGTCTGGAAGGTGAGAGGTCTAGGCTGGAATTTGAGTCAGTTTGAAGGCAGCATCTGTGGTTTGGCATAGCTTTGCTTACAGAGGGCAGAAAGAATATCTGTGACTCTTCCTGTTCATGGTCCTGATTCTCCTGCAGGGAACAAGAAGGGAGAGCTGTACTTTACTGGCCACTTAGATATCTGTACCAGGGGGAGGATTAGCCCTTTTGCCATCTACTCATTTGTTTGGGCTACTTTTGTAACACTGAGTGGACTTTCATTTCTGGACAGCTTTTATTCCTTAAGAGAATTAGGATATTATCATGCCTTCATAGAAAACCATTTGCAAACCAAAGAATGACCTTTTTTTTGCCTCTGTGTAGTGTTATGTTCTGTAAAGTGACTCTCAGTGGGTGACATTAGGGCAAATGAGTTGCTGCTTTGAGATGGGAAGCAAAATTCCAACTCTTCACCTTCTCAGGCCATCCCAATGAATTTGGGAAGTTTGCAACTTTTTGGAACTCCTTGAGTTGAGCAATGGGAAGTAAAGCTTTCCTGAAGTGAGGAGTCTTAAACGCCAGATTCTTCTGTGCCTTCACCACTAAGGTGTTTCTGTGCTAAAGGAAATTACTTCAATAGAAAATAATTTCAGCATGGAGTGAGAGCTTCTGACCGAGACCAAGTGTTGCCAGCATTTGCTCCAGGTGCTCCTGCCAACAGCCCCTGCAGGAAGGAGCACAGCCCCCAATGCAGGTGGGCTTTGGCTCCCTCTGGCACAGAAGCCCCCCGGGGGCACAGGTCTCTGGGGCAGGAGATGGGCACCAGCACTGCCAGGGCTCGGGGGGTGGCAGGTCTGCTTGGGCAGGGACTCTGCCACACCTGCTGATGTCAGTGCTCCCCAGGCCCAGGGGTCAGAGCAGCATTCGTGCCCTGGCCCACACATTCCCTGTCAACGTCACACCCACAGGTTTAGGATGGCCACCAGCTGGGACGTGTCCCAAGGAGGCCATGCCAGCTTCTGTGGAAGGCCCCGTGCCCTTCCCACAGCAGCTGCCTCGGCAGCCCTGGGGTCTCCTTCTGCTGCCCTGAGCCCAGAGAGCAGGGCACTGTTTGCTGATGCTCTGAGCCCTTCCTTAAGACCCTGTCAGGCTGGCTTAGAAACTTGGGACCAGGGATTCCTTCCAGCCTGGGCCACTTTGGGTGGGCTGGGGGCAGCCCCAGGGCAGGGGGCAGTGTGTGCAGGGGCCCTTTGTGACATGGGGTAGCATGGTCAGCATAGAACGGGTGTCCAAGGGCCCTTTATGACATGTAGTGACATAGGAGCTGGTGGTGACAAGAGCAGGCCACAGTGCTCGGAGCAGGCAACGGGACAGGACAGCACAGAGCGGTGCCGTGAGGAGCCCCCGCACAGCGCCTTCGATCGTGTCTGAGCCAGAGCCTTTCCGAGGCATTGTTCCTGCAGCTGACCTCGAGGCCAGACCACAGGACTTGCTGACCTGTGGCCTTCCCGAGGCTCCTCTTCTGCAGGTGCCCTTGAGGGCAGAGCGTGGGACCTGGTGCCCCGGAGGCATCTCCAATCCCTGCTGCCAGTGCCCTTGAGGCCACACCACAATCCTTGACAGGAGTCTCCTGTCCTTGTGGCAGGAGCCCTCGAGACCAGAGTGCAGGACTTGCTGTCCTGTAGCCTTCCCAAGGCTTCTCTCTCGAAGGTGCCTTCCAGGCACGACTGTAGGACTTGCTGACTCGGAGCTTTTCCAAGGCATCTCTCCTGCAAGACATGGAGCAGAGAGCCACAAGAGGGCCCAAGCTGGCCTGGGGGGAAGAAGAGGAAGAAGGCCCTGGACCTGCCCCTGCACAGGAGACTGAAGAGCTGGAGCCGTTGAGTGGTGGTGAGTGGTGGAGCTGGGCCACAGAGTTGGTGCCTGCAGCCAGCTGGGCACTGCGCCATCCCATCCCATCCCATCCCATCCCATCCCATCCCATCCCATCCCATCCCATCCCATCCCATCCCATCCCATCCCATCCCATCCCCTGGGCCATGCCCATGGACATGAAGGAATAAGGGCCAGGCAGACACCCCGCAGGGCTGTGCTCCATCCCCTGGGGCATCCCAGGGCTGTAACTGCCCGGGTAGCACAGGGCTGGGCTGTCTTCTCCGGCCTCTCCCGCAGCCCCTCAGCTCTGGCTGTGCTCTCTCTTTGCCAGGTGCAGCCCCGGAGCGCACACAAGAGCAGAACCCCACCCCTGGCCTCTTCCAAAGAACAGCGCAGGTACCTGCAGCCATCCCCACCTGGGCTGGGCCTGCTGTCACAGTGCTCAGAGCATTCCATGCAAAACCCCTGGCTTCCTGCCCTTCTCCTACAGCTGGTTTGCAAATTCCTGAAGAGAATTCGGGAAGAAGAGACCAGCCCCATGGGCACTGGGCTCAGAGCATATTCGCACATCTTCCAAACCAAGACCAGTGCTGCCCTGCTGGATATGCTCGTAGAGGAGGGCTTTTCCAATCCAAAGCAAGTAAGCAGCCTGTGGCCAGGGTTTGATCCTCCCAGGAATTGCTTGGCCTCCCAAGCCATGCCTTCTGGTCACTGGAAACCTTTGAGGCCACATGGCAGTGTGGTGGGAAGGGCAGCACTTCTCTGGGGAAGCTGGGGACATTCCTCCCTCTGGCAGCTTTCCAAGTCTCCCTGTGCCTTCTCCAGGTGCCCGCCCTGGTCAGGTACATCCACCAGTGGCTCCTGGCCAATCAGTTTGCTGAGCACAGGCTGAACAGGACCCTGCTGGATCTCACTGAAGCACAGCCCGCTGACGTAGTCATGACGCTCCTGCGTGTGTCCCCATCCTGTGACAGGTATGGGGCCCACCTGCCCAGAGGGCTCACGGCTCCCCAGCCCATCAGCCTGTACAGCCTGGCCAAAGTGTCTGACCAACAGAGAGTTCCAGGGCCCTCTGGCTGCTCTCTTTGCCAGCCCTTGCACGTCAGCCCCCGAGCCTGCTGCCACGCTCCCTTGCCACCCCTCAGGAGATTGTCCCCATAGGGCTGGGCTGCCTGGGTGCTGCTGGTGAGGGCCAGTGGGCAGAGGCAGAGCTGGAAGCCAGCTCAGATCCCCACTGCTGCCCAGGCCATGGTGCTGTGTCTGAGAGCCCCCTGAGACAGAGCTCTAACCCCACAGAGCTGCTTTGACCATGTGGAAGAGCATCATGTGCTCGCCCAGGACTGCGGAGCTGGTGCTGCTGATACTCCTGGATGTGCTGGGGAGCTGGCCAGAGCACAGCACGTGCACCTCGGATGGGGACAAAACGGGTGTCTTTGCCCTGGCTGTGAGTTTCTGCAACTGGCCTTTGCTGGCCCCACGGCCGCCTCTCCAGCAGCTCTCCATCTTCCTTGCCCCACTGCATCTCCCTGCCTCAGGGACTGGGCTGAAACCTGACCCAGGAGCAGCTTCAGGGGCACCAGGCCCCGTGCTCCCCCTGCCTCTCTCCTGGCCTCTCCCTCCCCTGCTCGGGCCCTGCCACACGGACACCTCAGCACTGAGGGCTGTCCTGGGGGGCTTTGTCCTTTGCAGGCAGCTGTGGTGATGTGGAAGATCCTCCAGGTGCCCTGTGTCCCACATATGGTGACGGTGTATTTCCCCCGCTTCCTTGTGCATCTGCTCTTCCAAGTGTTCTTCAGCACTCTGGATGTGCCAGAGGAGGTCGATACCTTCTGGAAGGGATGCCAGGAGCAACATGGCCTTGCCACCAGCCCCAGCAGGTGCTCATCCCACTCCTCCTGTCCCTGCCACGTCCTTGGGCAGGAGCCAGTGCTCCCAGTGTGACCTGGGCTTTGCTCTGCACGCAGGTTTGCAGTGCAGACTCTGAAGTCCCTGCTCTGCCGAATGCAGCAGGAGGATGTGGTGGTGGCAATGGAACGCAGGGGTGGCTGGGACACGCTGCTGTGTGCTGACACCCACCACTATGCCGTGGGTCTGCTGGCCAGGTGAGACCCCCTTCTCCCCACTGCCTCTGACATTTGTGCTCTCTTCCCAGGGTTCCCAACACAGTCCCCGTGGTTGTGGCCCAGAGAGCCTTGTGAACGAGGGATGACCAAGCAGACTGGAAAAGGCTGGGAGAGGAGGGTGCCCACAAGGAGCCACCTCCCAGACAGGCCAGGGCCCCTTGCAGGATGCTGGGGAAAGACCAGACCTCTGTGAGTCAGTCCTGGCAGAGGTTTGTTCCCCTGGCCAAAAGTCTTGGTTCCTTTTTCTCCTGCCAGGGAGATGTGCTGTGTCTCCATCCCCTTGTGTTCCCGGATCGCTCGCTACCTGCTCCGGCTGCTCAGCACACGGGAGCCACGCTGGGATCTGCCTGCCCTGGCGTTCCTTGTGGAGGTGAGCCTGATGGCCAGCACTGCCTCACTCAGCTGCCTCCCAGCTCTCTGCCCTCTCGGAGCCACAGCTGCCTGGGACAGTGCCCGCACCCTGTGCTGCTGCCTGGGCCCAGCCCTGTGCGGTTCTGGGCTCCTGCCGGCCGGGTCCCCTGTCACTGCCCTGTGCCTTTCAGGTCCTCGAGTTCCTGGGCTTGAGGGAACGCGGTGCTAACAGAGTCCTGGAAATCTTGTCAAGGCAGCTGCAGAGCGAGTGCAGGGAGAGGCGTCGCCTGGCGCTCAGGGCCCTTCTGGAGCTCATTGAGGAGCCCTCAATGGTGAGAAGGGGGCAGCAGCTGAGGCTGAGCTGGGGAATGCAGTCCCTTGGGCTTGGCTGATCTTTGGGCACTGGGGCAGTTGCTCCCAGCTCTCCTGCCTCCCAGTTCAGCTGCCCGAGTGCTTCAGGACAGGCCTTTGGCCTCTGGGCCCTGCAGCAGCAGGATGGCGTTTCACAAACTTGTGTTCCACACAGACCGAAAAAATGTGGAGCCTGACTGAAAGTCTTGTGGAGCTCCTGTGGGACGCAGATGGAGAGATAGTTAGCATGACAGTCATGCTTCTCAGCTTTATCATCTTGGACAATGACATGCTGATGCCCAGCCCCATCACACTGCAGCTGCTTGAGGCACTCCTGCCACTCTTCAACCACGTAAGGCTCGCTGCCCCCAGTCACGGACACTGGGTGCTTCCCAGGCACTGTGCCTTGTGGATTTGCAGGCCTGGGCCAAGCTGAGCCCTGTGCAGCCAATGCTAAGGTCTTCTTTTCTTCCTTAAGTAAAGAATAATAGCCAGGTGCAGCTGCTCTCCATACTGCTCTTCAGAACCTTGGTGACTCTTCCACTGGAAAAAAAAAAAAAGGCCCTGAAGACACCCCTGTGCCAGAGCCTGCTGCCACTCTTCTTCCACTGCCATGATGAGAATCGGCGTGTGGCACAGGTGAGGACTCGTGGGCTGCTGCTGTCCCCCTGGCAGGGGGCTCGGCTGCCTCCTGCCCTGGCGCCTGCCGGGCTGCAGCCTCCTCCAGGCCTTGGCACAGGGACGTGAGTCCTGCGCCCTGGGCTGTGGGGCCATCTCTGCATCTCTGCTGCTCTCCAGGCTTCTCAGGAAACGCTGCTTTGTGTGGTCAAGCTCCTGAAGAGGAGGGATCTTGAAAGACTGGTGAAGAACCAGAAGCCGTGGAAGTTCACCAAGTGCCTGGTAAGGACAGCCTGCAAGCCCCAGCCTCAGCCTGGTGAAGGCCCCCGAGGGCGGTGCTCAGAGTGCGGGGCTGGCAGCTGTGCCCCTGCCCGCTGCTGCACCCAGAGGCCGTGCGGGCTCTTCTCCAGGCTCCTGTGGGCCTGAGCCGGGCTCCGATGGAGCCCTGGCCCAGCAGAGCTGTGGGGCAGGCTGGCACCGCGGCTCCCCGGGCAGCAGCCGGCCCTCTGCCCCTCCAGAGCCCGGCACCAGCAGCTGCTGGCCGCGCCTCAGGGCTGTGCAGGCAGGGGAGGCTGGGGCTGGGCGCAGGCAGCGCCCGGCCGAGGGGCTGAGCCTGCACCAACCCTTCCCTCCTGCCGCTCTCTCCAGCTGGCAGACCACGGGAGCAGAGCAACCGAGCACCTGCGCCGGGCCCTGCCCTACCTGCAGAGCCCACAGCAGTCCCTGCAAGTGGTGGCCATCAGGTTCATTGGTGAGCCACGAGCCCGGGCTCCTGCCCGGCCCTGCCACAGCTCGGCCCCAGCCCCACCTGCTGCCCCGGCAGCGCCACCCGGGCCCGGCGCCATCGAGCCCCGCCTGGCCACGGCGCTGCTGCCGCCCTCTCGCAGCCGTGCCCTGGGGCGGCAGCGTGCAGCAGGGGCCGGGCTGAGCCCTGCCGGGCCAGCAGGGTGTGTGGCCACAGTGCCAGCAGCACCGCTGGCAGGGAGCTGTGCCGCTGGGGCTGTGACAGGCTCTGTGTTCCCAGGGATGGCCGAGCGGCACCTGAGGGGGAAGAAGGAAGAGCTCCGGCTCATCTGCAACGGTGAGTGAGGGCAGCGGGCTGGCAGCAGGGGCTGACGGGGGGAGCCTCAAGCCCTGCCCCGGCTGTGGAGGGCACTGCTCCCTGTGTGGACGAGGGGCGGCGTGGGCAGAGCACACAGAGATTTCAGGGCCACATGGGGGATTCGTGGCCAGGAGCTTCGGGCTGGTCCCATTGGTCCCTGCTCCCTCCTGGCCATGGCTAGAGGCGGCTGGAATGGCCCTGGCAGGGGACTCTCCTCGGGTTCTCTCAGATTCTGACCGTGGCTCTGTTCCTCTCTCTTTCAGCCCTTGAACACCTGACAGAGGACACCAGCAGTGCCTCATCACACATGGCACTTCATACACTGAATGTCCTCCAGGCACTCCAGAGTGAGCGATCTTCCGTCTTCCAGAGGCGGCAGGATCAGCTCCGCAGGGCATGGAGGACACGGCCTCGTCTGTCGGGGCTCGGCTGGCTGCGCTGCTGGAGATCTGCAGAGAGCTGAGCCCAGAGGCTCTGTCTGCTGGGGCCACCTAAGCCAGCGGGAATTTTCTATTTCTTCAAGATTGTTCTTTTATTTTTGTTTTTTCTTTAGTATATGAATATAGATTGTGTTATAATACACAGACTCCCAGGAGCTTTCTTTTGCTTCCCAGGGTCTGCAGGGCATAGGGGAAGAGGGGAAAAAGGGTGCTTGGGCTCAGCAAGCTGTCCCGGCGTGCTGTGTTGCAGGGAAAATGGCCAGAAGCCCCTTGGCCTTTGGTGGTTCTGCTGAAGCCTTTGTGCTGCCAACAGAGCGGGTGGGCAGGGGCTGGAGCTGCAGAGATCCCTGTGAGAGCAGTGCCTGGAGATGGCCACAAGCCCTGTCCCAGGCAGGAAGCGCCATCTGTGTCCTCCTGCCCGTGTGCTGCTGGCTGGATTGCTGAGGGCTCCAAGGTGCCTCTGGATGGGGCTCCTCTGCAGCTGCTGTGGGGCTGCGGCGCTGCTGCCGGGCAGGTTGGCTGGGATGGGGGAGACCCTGAGGGGACGGGGCCAAGAAGGGACGAGGGGCTGCAGAAGCCCTGACAGGACACAGCAGTGGGAAGGCATGAGGGGGATGTGTGAGGGAGTGGGTGGCTGTAACGTTGGCTCGAGGGGGAGTGGGTTGAAGACAAAGACACTAACTCTCCCCAATGTTCATGTGGCAAACAGAGAGCATTTATTCTCAAGCCCTTCCTTCTAAAGGGCCTTTGAAAAACCCAGTCTGGGTAATTTCATTGCTCTGCTCTCTATGCCTTGTCAGGTTCTGCCCAGTGAAATGCTGCAGCCTTGGCAGAGATGTGACTGGGCAAGGCCCCTGTCAGTCAAACCAGGGGCTGGTGCATTCACACAGCACTAGCCAGCCTGCACTGGGACACATGGCAGCAGAGTGCAAGGCACAGCTCCGGGTGCTCCCCAGGAACCTCAGCTCTGGGAGCACTGTCTGCCCCAAGCTCCAGGGGCTGCAGTGGGAGCCCAGCTGGGCTCTGCCCTGGGGCCATCCTGCAGGGACAGCTGGAAACAGGGAGCATTCCCTTGCCACAAAGAGCCAAGCCAGGGCTTGCAGGGCAGCTGCTCCAGCCCGGACTGCACTGTTGTGTGCTGTGCTCTGGGGCAGGGGCTCCCTGCACAGGGGACTGGATGGTGTGCCAGAGTGTTGTCTTAGATAACACAAATTCTAGCGTCATCATAGCGCAAGGATTTCATATTGTTAGAGCTTCATACCTTCTTGCTGTTCCTCACAGGCAGTTCCTCTACACATTGACTGTTCCAGGTCCTTGCAGGAGTAATCTGACTCCTCTCACTCCTCTTTCCTTACTCTTATATATCACTAGTTCTTGTTGGTTGCAGGTGTGGCCTGTCAAGATCATGCCCGCCTCCAATCTTCAGCAACTGGTCCAGCTGCAACTCATTGGGGACAAGATCACCCTGTACACCAGAGGAGACAGAGCAGCTTCAGCTTTGGCCTAACTGAGGTGGGTGTGTGGGCTGGGAAGGGTGAAGAGGCTCCAGGGGATTCAGAGAGCTCATCCTGCAGGAAGGACAAGGGAAAGGGAGTGGGAGCTCAGCCGTGAGCAGAGCTGAGGGCTGGAGAGTGGCTCTCAATGACACCAAAATCCCATGGGACCTCTGAGACATTGCTGCTCCTCAGCCAGTGACAGGATGCATCCCTAAGCCTGGGGCTCAGCCTTCCTCGTGGTGAGGGGCACCAAGGAAGGCAACAGTGTGATACAGGCTGCAATGGGCTGGGAACTCACCGAGGGAAAAGAGGGAGCAGTAGTAAAAGGCAGGTGGGGAGAGAACTGTTCAGAGAAGGGCTGAGCTACAACTTGAGCAAGCTGAGAAATGTCATTTGAGGGGCATCCCAGATTGATTTCATTTCAGAAGTTACTGAACAAATTTATTTTTTGGGGGGTGTCATCTTTTCCCATGGAGGTGTACACTCTGCAAACTTGAGCTGTGCTGCCAAAATGCTCAAGCAAGTCTGTGCTGCAGGTCACACCATTTCTTCTTTGGCTGATTCCAGCCCGGTGCTGAGCTCCAGCAGAGCCCTGGCAGAGCCCAGAGCAGCCTCAGCACCTGCAGAGCCTGGCTGCAAGGAGAGAAAGCAGAAACCGCCCGTCAGCTGAAGGCTCCTGTGCCCTTGTCCCAGCCGCCCACGGTGCCCAGGCCATGCTGGCCGTGCTCAGAGCGGTGCCCAGAGCTGCCCATCACTGCTGCTTTTGGCAGCAGGGCAGGAGGGCAGGACGTGTGCCCAGCCTGCAGCCAGCCAGGGCACATCCACCTCCTCAGCAGCTGCCCAGAGCAGGAGGCTCCTGTGCTCGCTGCCATCTCCCAGAAGCTCTGATCCCACCATGCCAGGCAGACAGGGACCCACCTCACGCCCTCCCCTGCTGGAAGAAAAGCTGGTCCCAAACGATGTCCTCAGCCTTCTCCAAGGGCAGACCCATCCACACTGCAGCTGGTCCCAAGCACTTCCTGATCCAGACTGGACCCAACCTATAAGGCTTCATCTAGAAAAACAAACAACAAATTATTGAAAATAGATTACAGACAAAAAGGGGAAACAAGAAAAAAGGTAAAAAAATCTTCTCTCTGCCAGGGCCTTGAGGAAGGCCCAACCCCTGCATGCAAGGAAAAACCCACACACGGTTGAGGGAAGCCCAGGCTTTCTCCCTTCCCCCCTGCACTGCCCCCCACAATAACGCTGATCCCAAAGCAAACAAGGGCAGTGGAGCAGCCCAAGCCCTTCCTTGCCTGCACAGCAAAGCAGCCTCAGCACAGGTTCTGGAGTCCCACCTCTGCTCCCACCATGGGGTTTGTTTGTGTCAGGCTGGCTGCCCCAGCCCCAGCCCGGGGCACGGTGGGGGCTGGGGGCTGTTGGCAGGGCCAGGAGCCCACTCCCATTTCGTACCCAGCCCAGCCCATCCCCCCAGCCCTGCCAAAACCAGCTGGGCAGGCGACTGAAGGATCAGCTGCATCTGCCCCAGCAAAGGGGGAACCTTTGGTTCCCGGCCAGGCTGTGCAATGCCCAAATGTGGGAGCATCCCCCTGGGTGTGGACTCATCTGTAAATTTGCTGTGGAGCCTGGCTTTGAAGAAGGTGCCACAATCAAAGTCCATCATCTTCAGCTGGCCAGTGGCCAGGTCCAGGAAGAGGTTGCCATCCTTGATGTCCTCCTCACTGTCTCCAGCAGCAGCAGTCCCACCTGGTACAGCTTCTCCAGAGACTCCTTATCCTTCCCTTGGGTGAGACCAGGCTCTCAGGTTCTGCCCAAGGCCCCAGCTGTCAGGGAACCAGGACAAGCAAAACCAGCTCGGATGGTGGCCACCAGTGCTGGGCAGAGCAGCTCAGCTCCAGCACAAGGGCTGTGTGTTCCCATCTGATGAGCCCTGGGCAGTGACACGGGCAGGACAAAAAAGTCTGGCTTCCTTTGCTTCTGACTGCCAAGGCATGTGTGGAGCTGTAACTTACCAGGGCCCTGCATCACAGTGTGCCTGTGGCTCTCTCTCTTCTTCTAGGGCAGATGAATATCCCGCATCCAAGGATGACAGAGCAGCTCTTCTAATGAGGGTCTTTCCAAGTCCAGCATGGATAAACACCGCCTGATCAGATCTTGGCACTCTGGGCAGAGAAACCACAAACCGCTGGTCAGTTGGAGAAGGCTCCTGTTGGCTTTGCCCCACTATTCCTGTGCCCAGGCCATGCTGGATGTGCTCAGAGCTGGGCCTAAGCTTTCCCATCCATTCCCTGGTTTGGAGGAGAGCAGGAGAGCAGGACATGTGCCACCACCTCAGCAGCTGCCAGAGCGGGATGCTCACGAGCCCGCTGCTGTCTCCCAGCACTGGTATTCCCCCGTGCCCAGAGATGAGGATCCACCTTGAGAGAGCCCTTGTGGCAGCGAGAGCTGATGGTCCCAGCTGATGTTCTGGCCCCTCCTGAAAGGGTGCTCCCCACAGACCATCTGGTGCAGCAGGATGCCCAGGGACCAGATGGTAGCTGGCCTGCCATAGTACCAGCAAAAGTGGGTCCATTCCGGGGGGCTGTATGACCGTGTTCCTATGGAATACAGATGGAGTTCATCAGGGGGATGCTGCTGCTCCCAGAGCCTGGCCCCAGCATCCCTGCTCCAGTGGCACACGGGGTGTGACGCACTGCCCTCTCACCAGCACCTGGGACTTGTGTACAGACTTGGGGTTGGAAAAGAAGCCACTGGGGTTGGAAGAGGGCAGTGGAATCCCTGGCAAGGTCCCACCATAACAAGGAAGAAACCACTCAGTGCTGGGAGAAAATCCATGCCTGCATCCTCCCTGCCTGCATTGCTCCAAAAACATTATGAACCCAAAACAAAGCAGGCGAGTGGAGCAGTCCAAGCCCTTTCTCACCTGCACACCAAACTGGCTGGGGCACTGGTTCCGACCCCCCCTCTCGGCTACCCCCACCCACGGGTGTTTTTGTTGGGCTGGCTGCCCCAGGCCCAGTCCTGGGCAGAGTGGTGGGCAAAGGCTGCCTGCAGGGCTGGAAGCTGGCTCCACACCCAGCCCTGCTCAAAAGCAACTTGGCTGAAGTCTCAGTGCCATGAAGGGCTGCAGAAGAGAGAATCCCCACTGCCACACCCAGCTTGGGCTCTGAGATGTTGGGCCATGAGATGGTGGGACCAGGAGCACACCCTGTGTGGGCTCACCTGCAAAGTGAGTGTAGGCTGTGTCCTGCAGGTAGGTGCCACAGTCAAAGTCAATCAATTTGGCCTGCCCGGTGGCCAGGTCAACCAGGATGTTCTCTGGTTTGATGTCCCTGTGCAGGACCCCGCAGCTGGTGCAGTGCTGCACGGCCTCCAGCACCTGGCGGAACAGCTCCCGCGCCACCTCCTCGGGCAGGAAGCCCCATGCCCGAATGAAATGCTGCAGGTCCTGACACCGCTCCGGGCGCTCCAGCACCATCAAGACGTCGTTGGGGAGCTCAAGCCACTCCAGCAGCTGGACCACACCAGGGAAGCCAGTGGACACCTTGGCCAGCAGCACGATCTCCAGGGGTGCGCTGGTGCCGTCGGGCTGCGGGAGGAGCACGATGCCTTCAGTGGGGCTGATGCCGTTCCGGGGCTCGGGAAGCCCTCAGCCAGCCTGGGATGCTCTGTGCCCTGCGCTGGCCCCACGCCCGCTCTCCCTCGAGGCATCCTGGAGGCTTCCACCCTGTCGGGCCTCGGCTCGTCCCCGCCCGGCACGGCCCGGCTGCTCCCGCTGGCCCCGCTCACTCACCAGCTCGCCCCAGTGCCGGACGCGCTCCCGTGGCACCCTTTTGATGGCCACCTTCAAGCCAAGGGAAGCAGCGGGCTGAGTTCGCCGCCCGCTATGCTCAGCCCCATCCTCCGCCCTCCTCCTCCTCCGCCCCCTCCTCCTCCTCCTCCTGCGCCCGCCGCTCACCGGGGCGCCGTCCGAGAGCCGCGTGGCCGCGAAGACGCTGCCGAAGCCGCCGCGCCCCAGCAGCGAGCCCAGCCGGTACTGCTCCTTCAGGCCCTGCTGCGCCTTCCCTGCCGGCGGGACGCGGCTGTCAGCGCTCGGCCCGGGGCCGGCAACGGCCCCCGAGCGCCCCTCAAGCGCCCCGGGCCGGCCATCCCCAGGCGTTCGCTCCCTGCAGCGGGACAGCGGCGGCTCGGGGCCGGCGGCCGCGCTGCCGAGCGGCGGAGCTCGGGCCGGGCAAGCGGTAGCGGAGGCGGCGGGAGCGGCCGCGCTGCTTGTGTCCTCCGCGGGCCCCGGGAGGGGCTGGGGCCGGGGCGGGGGCCGGGGCCGGGGCCGGGGCCGGGGCCAGGCTCGGGCCAGGCGGAGCCAAAGGGAGGCGATGCCGCCCCAGCCCCAGGCACTGATGCCCGCCCAGCAGCGCCACCGCCAGTACGACCAGAGCCGGCCGGAGGCGAGACCGCGGCGGGACGCCCGGGGCCGGGCACGGGGCAGCCCCGCCCGGGGCCGGGGGCGGGCCGGGGGCATGGCCCGACCGGGCATGGGGAGAGAGACTGGGAGCAGAGGGGACCTCGGGAAAGGGAGACCGGGAGAGGGAGAGACAAGCGGGACTGCGGGACAAGCGGGACTGCGGGAGAGGGAGAGGACAAGAAAGAGGGGCTCGGCGAAGTTGCTGCTTTTGCTGCTGCTTTCGCTGCTGCTTTCGCTGCTGCTGCTGCCGCTGCAACTGAAGCGCCGGGGCCGTTTGTCCCCGTGTCCGTTTGTCCGTTGCCCACTCGCCCCCGCGCCGAGCCCCGCGCTCCCCGGGGGCAGCCCCTGAGCCTGTCCAAACACGGGAACTTGGCCGTGTTCAGCCAAGACCCAGAGTCTGCACTCCTGCACAGCAGCACAGGAATCCCCTCGGTCCCTGCTGTGCATTGTCCCTGCTGAGGGTCAAACACTATCGGAGCGCATTCCCTGAATGCTGAATTTGTACATGACCCAGGCACTGCACTTACCTCTCCAGCATTGCTTTCCAGAGAAAACCAGGGGAAGGCAAACTGGGTGTAGCTCATGGTATTTGACAGTGTCTACAACTGGCCAAGTCATGGATCTTCGAGGTGAGATCCATTTGGAATTAATGGGAAGGAGAAGTAGTGCAAGATGGAAAAGGGGAGCATAAAAATAAATCGAGTAAAACATCTCAAATGGTTTCTTTCTGTTTTCTTTGAATTTCTTAAAAGCTCTTTCATTTTTCCCATCATCTGCTCCTCAATCCTCTTTGCTCTTTCCAAGAATCTTTCCTGGAGAACGAGGTGCAGCTTCTGTCACAAGATGTGCCACCAACTGCAGCTCCTCTTGGCTTTCCACACCGTGCGTGCATCTCGACTCTTGCAGCAAAGCAGGACAAATATTTGAAGAACTTGACAGCTTGTTCTTTCTTCTCCTTGTGGGCTGGGCAGTTGTGCCATTGGTGAGGTTTTCAATGTTACTGTTCTACCCTCAGAAAACATGATGGGCTACCAGGAATTGTTAGGGAATGCAAACCTGACTGAATGCAGAGAAAGAATCTCCAGAGCCTGCAGCCAGAAATGGAGAGCTGTGGGATAATCATTCCAACATGCCCATGGACATAATGAAAGTGAGCTAGAAGATGAAAATGGGCTGACAGAGGGAGTTTGTTTCAGTGTTCAGTTCAGATGCTTCTACATCTCATGCATTGATATGAATCAAGAGTACAGTCAGTTCATGAAAAGTACCAGAACATGCTGGACCTGTCAGGAGATGACTGGAAGAATCTGAAAAGGAGAAATGCAGGGAATGAGTTGGCAAACTTTGTCTCTAAGAAAGGTCATTTTTTCCTAATAATTTCTGATCAATTCCCTCTGCTTTTGTGCTTCCTAACAAGTCCATTTTCATCCCAGATTGCCCATGAAATGGGAACCCAGAGCTTGTGGAAGTGCCTGAAAGATGCCCTGTTCCTCTGCAGGGACCCTGAGGCTGAAGCAGGAGCCTGAGCCCTCTCTGGGGAAGCCTCCTCCGAGCTGGAATTTGTGCCGTGCTGGGAGAGGAGGAGGAGGGGGAGAGCGCTGGCGCTGTGTGGCAGGAGCAGGAGGTTTGGGCCGCAGGACATTCCGTCTGCGCCGCTGCCCCGCAATGGGCGGCCGTGCCCGGGGCTCTGGGCCTGGCCCCGCGTGCGCTGAGCTCCCGACACTGCGGGAGCTCCCCGGGCTGGGCTCAGCTTCCCGCTGGGACTGGGCAGCAGGCTGGGCTCCAGCTGGGATCAGCAGCAGCTGGAAATACCTCTGCGCATCTCCACTTGCTGCTGCTGCTGCTGCTCAGAAGAAAAATGGAGCGGGTCAAGAAGTTCTGGTTTCTCTTCCTCCTGGTGGATTTTTTCATTTGATTTGACACTCGAGAGGCAATTTCTGTGATTTTATTTCAGCAGCAGCAGCAACAGGGCCGTGTTTGAGCACTGCAAATGTGGTCTGTGTGGCTTTAATTCTCCTTGACTTAGTGCTCAGGGACTTTAGGGGATTTCAAGATCTGCTAATCATGATGCCTGTGACCAAAAGCCTGAGTTCACCTATTGCCGGCCGGGGGTCTATGTACAAAATCACAAACAGGACGGGACTGCTGAGGAATGTGTCTTGAGGTGTTTATTTTCCAGCATCAGTCTCATTACATGGTTATGACAATGGGAAGATGCCGGCAGTTTGTCTCCTCGGCAGAAGACAAAGAACTCAATGTTACAACTTACTTTAAAAGTTTTTTGACCAATCACGCAAAGTAAAGCATATTGACAGTAGTTCTATCCAACCATTATAGGCACACGTATCTTCGGTTAAAACAATGCCTGAATATTTCGAATACAATACCTGCTTGTGAGCCACAATGTTCAGAGCTCATTTATTAAGCTCAGTACTTCCTAATATCAGGCTAGATATACTTTTCTGCAGCTTAGGGAGTTTTTCTAGCCAAGCGTTAATACACAAACTATTGTTCTATTTGTCCTTACTTTCCCACTTCTTATTTAACTTTTCTGCTGCCCTATCTCATGGTTACAGCTCAGCTCTAATCACAGTTCTGCTGTCTCTGAGCCCTGCCTTTTGCAGCTTTCCCAAAACCCTCTGATTTTAAGGATTCCCACATTCACTGTCACGAAAGCACTCTGGGTAGCACTGATCAAAAAAGGCAATTGCAGTTTTACAGATAAATTTCAAGTGGCAAGAGCAGCCATGATCTCCAATTGCCAAGGCAAAGGCAGCAGCAGCCTCCTGCTGTCACCTCAGGGTGAGTAAAGCAGTGCTGAAAACAGCGCTGGAACCCGATCCTTTCTTTCTCTGAGGGCTGGGTCAGGGCAGCACAGGCGGGCCCTGCGCAGTCAGGGCTGGGTGTGGGTGATTTCTGCTCTACTCCAGAACTGAGCTGGAAAAAGCCCTCGGGAGCCGAGGCAGGAGCAGGCGGGAAGGGGCCGGCGCTGCTGCTGCTCCTGGCCGGGAGCCCCGGCTGGGCCGGGCCGGCGCCCCCTGCGCTGCGGCTGCTGCTGCTGCCAGAGCCGGGCGGGACTCGGGGACAGGGAACGGACACGGGGGGACAGCAAAGGCCTGGCGGCTGCAGGGATGGTGGCGCTCAGGCCAGCGCCAGCACAGAGCTTCAGCCCGCAATGAACCCCGAGGGAAACGCTGGGGAAAGGCTCCATTTCAGCCTTTCTTCACTCGTGGCTGTGAAGGGACTGAAATAAAAGGAGAACAAGCAGGGCCCGACCCCTTCTCCTTTGGGAGGAGCCCGAGCCTGGGGCTGTGAGGGGCTGTGAGGGGGAGAAGGGTCTCTGAGAGGCTGTGGGAGGCCTGGCACCTCATGGAACCAAGAGTCAGTTATGACACTGCAGAACCAAGGTGATTCCTGCTGACAGTACAGAACCTCATGGAACCAAGGGCCAATTCTGGACAGCAGGGCCATGGAACCAAGGAGTCCATTGGGACATTACAGAACCTCATGGAATCAAGGTGTCCATCTCACTCTACTGAACCTCATGGAACAAAGGGTCCCTTGTGACACTGTGGAGCCAAGGACACTGCTGTTGCTGTACGAAAGCTCATGGAACCAAAAGTCCATTGTGACATTCTGGGGTCTCGTGGAACCATGGAGACCATTATGACACTTCAGGACTCACTGGAACCAAGGGGCCATTTGACCTAAGGGTCATTGTAGCACGGCAGGGCCTCATGGAATCAAGGGGATCTTAGTGGGGCTCCGTGAGACCACCGAGAGATTCTGACTCTGTGGAACCAAGGAGACCATTGTGACACTACAGGGTGCGGTGGAACCAAGAACTCGTGTGACAGGGAGGAGCCCAATGGAATCAAGGGGCTATTCCCTATTTCAGGGTTTCATGAAGCCAAGGTGTCCTTGTGACACTGTGGGGCATCATGGAATCCTGGAGACCATTCTGGCACTTTGAGGCCTTGTTGAATCAAGGGGCTCTGCAGGGCCTTGTGGAACCAAGGAGCTCTTTGTGACACTGCAGGGACTCATGGAAGCAATGACACCATTCTGGCATTCTGAGTCCCCATGGCACCAAGGGGCCAGTGTGACACTATGGGTCCCCATGGAAGCAAGGGGCCAGTGTGACACTATGGGTCCCCATGGCACCAAGGGGCCAGTGTGACACAGCCATGCCTGTGGAACCAAGGGTCCATTGTGATTTTGGGGAGCTCAATAGAACCAAGGGGCCATTGTGGCACTCTGCACAGTCCCATGGAACCAAGAAAACCATTTTGGCATTGCATGGCATCATGGAAGCAAGGGGCCATTGTGCCACTGCAGAGCCAAGGAGACCACTGTGGTATCGCTGGGCCTTCTGGAAACAAAGTTCTGCTGCATGGCCCCCAGGATCCAAGAACATGGAACAAGTCTTGCTGGCTAAGCCTGACTGGTCCGGCTGACCTTGGCATGTTGAGGGTTGCTATTCATCCGGCCCTGAAGCCATGGAGCTCCATGTTTTCCTTCCTCTGGGAAAGAACTCTCCTTCTCCTCCAGGGGTTCATGGCTGAAATTGGGATTCTTACCTCCATATTTGATTATATCAAAGGATTGTTCCTATATGAAATCTGCCAGAACAGACAGCTCTAGATGGCCTTGGCATCTGGGTGGGCAACCTCTCATCTGCCGTCAAAACACTGGGGGGGCTGTGCTTTTCTTTCCATGGAAAGAAACATCTCTCATGTGCAGGCATCTATAGCCAAAACTGGGAATCTGCCTCCAAAATTCCTTATATCCAAGAGAGCTCCCAGATAAAAGCTGCCAGGACTGTCTAGGTTCCCTTGGATTCCTGAAGATCAGCTCTCATCTGCCTGTGAAACACTGGGGCTCTGCCCTTTCCTTCCTGTGCAGAAGAGCTGTCATTCTGGTCCAGGCACCCATGGCTATAGAAATACACTGCTACATATGGCTGAAATGGAATTCCACCTCCAAAATTCCCCAAATATCCAAGGGTTGCTTTCAGACAAAAGCTGCAAGGACAGACAGGTCTGGCTTACCTTGGCCTCCAGTGCCTGCCTCTCATCTGCCTTCAAAACCCTGGGGCTCTGTGGTTTCCTTCCTGTAGGAAAGAACCGTCCTTCTTGTCCAGGCACCCATGTCCTCAAGCACGTGAGCACTGTATAGGGACAGAGGAGCTCTGTGCTCAGTGGGGTGCAGACTGAGGACAGAAGGGGAGAGCCCTGGGAGGGACTGAAGGGTGGATTCAGAGATGGTGGATCATTTTGACATAGTAGAGTACAGCCAGAGAAAGAAAGAGTTAATGCAAAGGGCAGCTTGGGAGGCCCAGACTGGGAAAAAAGAGCAAGGAATTTCCCTGCCAGGGCAGGGCTGTGGAGCAACACATCCCTCAGAAGGAGCCTGGGTCAGCCCAAGGCTTTGTGTGGGCAGGCAGAGGCAGGCAGGAGGCAGAGCTGTCAGCAAAGGAAGGGGCCAGCCCGGTGGGGCAGCCGGGGGATGAGCACAGCCTGCAGGGACAGAGGCGCAGGGCAGGGACACCGTAGCACAGCCTGGGCTGCACAGGGCACAGGCATGGGCAGCAGCTGCCAGGCCCTGACAGAGCCAACTTGGGCAGCACTTTGGCCATGGCTGCTGGGCCTGGGCCTGAGCCAGGAGCAGGAGACAAGTGACCCTTGCAGGCCTGGGGCCTCATGGCCTCCTTGTCCCTGCTCAGCAGCCTGGCAGGGGCCGCCCCATGCTCCTGCCCTTGGCACTGCACATCCCCACATGCCAGTGCCCATCCCGGGAAGAGCCCTGAGCAAGGAGGGAGGGACAGGATCTGCCTGGCCAGGGGCTGGGGCTCAGGCCTTGGCCCTTTGCATTCCTGGAACACATCTAGCTTTGCTCAGCACCAGAGACACCTTTGCCTTGTCTGTCCCCAGCTGGCATCACTGCCTCCAGTGTTCTGCTCTACCTGGAACCTGGGGACGCTTTCTAAGTCATGTCCTTCAGTGTGGTGCATTAAAACTTCAAGAAACTTTGGAGTTTAAATTTACCTTGGAATTCTTGAGAAGTTTTTTGAAGACACTCTGAGGGACTGAGTCTGATGTAAACAACACCAAATCCCTGAGAGGGTCATTGAAGTCCTTGTGCTGTGTCTGTGCTGCTGAGCTGGGCCAGGCTCCTGGCACAGAGACAGCTCGTGGGAAAACAAGAAGAGCTTCAAAAAGACATTTCTCCTGAGGAGCAGCTCCTCTCCCAGCCCAGCAGGGCTGAGGGCACTGCCTGCAGGTACCTGTCAGCAGTGAAGCAGACAGAGGCTCAAAGCAGCTGGAAGGACAATTCTGAGCTCATTCTTGGAGACATCTTCACTACTTCTGACACAGTCAGTCTCTGGCTGCAGGGATCTCCTGAAGCTGACCCAGGACAGGACTGATGTGACTGTAAGGATGGCTCTGCTGCTGTTTCTGCTTTGGGGGAGGATGTGCTGCAGAGCAGGGCTGCCCTGGGCACCGTCAGAGGGACAGGGCAGGACGGCTCCTGCTGCCAGGGATGGCTGCAGGGGGTGAAGCTGGGGCTGCAGCCAGGGCTGCCCAGGGCTGTCCTGCAGAGCAGGTCCTGCAGCCCTCAGGGCTCCTGGCCAGCCCCGGGCATGTGCCACCTGCCAGGGGCAGCTCTCAGCCTGCCTGGCAGCTCCCCATGGATGGTGCAGGGCAGCTGTGGGTGCAAGGAGTGACTCCTGCCAGGGCAGGTCCTGCCGCTGTGGAGAGGGTGCTGTGTGGGGCAGGGCTGCTCAGAGCTCCAGCTCATGCCCAGCTCATTTCTGAGGGGACTTTTCAGGAGCTCAATCAGGGCTGTATTTTCCTGCTTCCCTTTCTGCTCTCCTGAATCTGTGCCCGCACTTTTCCCTGGCTCAGCTTGGTGGCAATGAAAACTCAGCTGTGCAGGGCAGAGCAGGGGCTGAGGCTCTTAAACCACCACACTGAGGATTCCTGGGGAGCTCAGCAAGTGCCTGCACCTGCCCAGCCTCCAGATCCATCCAGCATCACCTTTCCATGGTGCCCAGGCTGGGGGAGCTGTTCTTTCATCCCTGCAGCCCCGAGCAGCTGCAGGGCAGGGCTGGCCCAGGGGCTGGGCTGGGCTCTGGCAGCTCTGGCAGGGAAGGAGCCCGGGGCCACAGGAGCAGCTCGGGCTGGGACAGCTCCAGCAGCAGAGCCGTGGGCAGGGAGGGAGGGAGGCAGTGCTGAGGGAAGCCCTGCTGCAGGGCAGATGTGGCACCTGCTGGCCCTGCCCTGCAGGGCAGACACTGCCCTGAGCAGCACAGCTCTTGTGTCCTCTCCCAGCCAGCACAGCCCTCAGCCCGGGGGCTCGGGGCCCTCAGTCCCTCCTGGGCCAGCAGAGCAGCTCCAGAGATGAAGGGCATCTCTCTGGCCATGTGCCCATTCCCTGCTGACCAGGGCCTGAGGGCCACTGTCCTGCCCTGCTGCTGCCTGGCAGGGGCTGGGCAGGGCTGGGCAGGGAAAGGCTTTTCCTCAGGCCCGGCTCTCTCCCTCTCCTTGCCTTGCCCAGGTGCTCCTGGCAGTGCTGAGGGGCTCTCTGGAATGGCAGCTCCAGCTGCAGGGTCAGGCCCAGCCCTTGGGCTCCTCCTGTGCAGGCTGAGCACAGCATTGGGGTGTCCCAGCTCCCTGTGCCCGGGGAGCTCTGGGCAGGGCAGCCTGGGGGCTGGCAATGAGCCCACTCTCCTCAAGGAGTGCCCTGGACAGGAGCCTTTAGTGTGTCCTCGGGATGTCATCCAAGCTGTCAGCTGCCTCCAGGGGACACTGGGGGACAGTCCTTGGCCAGAGTGGGGCTGAGACCCTGAGAAAGGCTGAGCCAGTTTGCTCTGCTCTGGGTCCCTCTGCTCTCAGTTGTGTCAGGCTGATTTCCAGGGGTACACAGGGACTGCCCTCCATCTCAGAAAAGGCAGCTGGGGACAGATGAAGCGACAGAGCAGCTCCCCTCACCCTTCACTACAGCCAAGACTCTTGCATTGCACATTTTTCTCTGCTGTCCCTGGGCACAGCAGGAAACCCTCTCAAACTGCCTTTGGCCATCATGGCTCCTTAGCCCTGGGACAGGAGGTGCTGCCAAGTTCCTCAGCTATCGCCGGCCGGGGGCTATGTACAGAGCACGAACGGGACGGGACTGCTGTGGAACGTGCCTTGAGCTGTTTTAGTTTTCAGCATCAGCCTCATTACATGGTTATGACAATGGGAAGATGCCAGCAGCTCACATCCCAGGCAGCAGACAAAGAACTTATAGTTACAAATTACTTTATAACTTTTTTGACCAATCACACAAAGCAGAGGCATATTGACAGTGGTTCCATCCAACCACTATAAGCACACGTACCTTTGCTTAAAACAATACTTGCTTATTTCTAATACAATGCCTGCTTGTAAGCCTTAAAACACAATGCACAGAGCTCCATTATTAAGCTTCAAACTTCCTAATATCTTGCTAGACAAACTTTTCTGCAGCTTAGGAAGTTATCCTAGACAAGCGTTAATACACCATTGTAGACCATTGTTCTACTCGTCCTTGCTTTTCTACTTTTTAAATAATTTTTCTGCTGCCCTATCTCATGGCTACTGCTTAGCTCTAATCACAGTTCTGCTGTCTCTGAGGCCTGCCTTTTGCAGCTTTCCCAAAACCCTCTGATTTTGTGGATTCCCACACTCAGCCTCAGGAGCAGTTTGGGCTGATGGAATCCAACCCCAGGACTGGCCCCTGTCCCCATTCTCATGACCCCACTGCTGCAGAGCAGAGCTGACCCCTCGGTGTCCATGGACAGAGCCCCTGCTCATCACAGCAACAGGGCCAGATCCCAGCAGAGCTCCTGGCACAGGGCTGAAGGGAAGGGCTCTGAGAAAAGGAAAATTGGGTAGAACAGACAGGCAGGGACAGGGCTGGGAGAAAGGGCTTGGACATTGCTCAGGAAAGTCTGCCCTGACTTGTCACTGTCTCCTCCTTGAACAGCTCCCCATGGCCAGAGACAGCAAATGTCCAACAGCAGCTCCATCAGCCACTTCCTCCTGCTGGCACTGGCAGACACACGGCAGCTGCAGCTCCTGCACTTCTGCCTCTTGCTGGGCATCTCCCTGGCTGCCCTCCTGGGCAACGGCCTCATCATCAGCGCCGTAGCCTGCGGCCACCACCTGCACACGCCCATGTTCTTCTTCCTGCTCAACCTGGCCCTCAGCGACCTGGGCTCCATCTGCACCACTGTCCCCAAAGCCATGCACAATTCCCTCTGGGACACCAGGACCATCTCCTACTCAGGATGTGCTGCACAGGTATTTCTGTTTCTCTTTTTCACTGCAACAGAGTTTTCCCTCCTGACCATCATGTGCTACGACCGCTACGTGTCCATCTGCAAACCCCTGCACTACGGGACCCTCCTGGGCAGCAGAGCTTGTGCCCACATGGCAGCAGCTGCCTGGGCCAGAGGCTTTCTCAATGCTCTGCTACACACAGCCAATACATTTTCCCTGCCCCTGTGCCACGGCAATGCCCTAGGCCAATTCTTCTGTGAAATCCCACAGATCCTCAAGCTCTCCTGCTCCAAATCCTACCTCAGGGAACTTGGGCTCATTGTAAATGGTGCCTCTTTAGCATCTGGTTGTTTTGTGTTCATTGTTTTCTCCTATGTGCAGATCTTCAGGACTGTGCTGAGGATCCTCTCTGAGCAGGGATGGCACAAAGCCTTTTCCACCTGCCTCCCTCACCTGGCCGTGGTCTCCCTGTTCCTCAGCACTGTCATTTTTGCCTACCTGAAGCCCCCCTCCATCTCCTCCCCATCCCTGGATCTGGCAGTGTCAGTTCTGTACTCGGTGGTGCCTCCAGCCCTGAACCCCCTCATCTACAGCCTGAGGAACCAGGAGCTCAAGGCTGCAGTGTGGAGACTGATGAGTGGACAATTTCAGAAACATTAATCTTCTGGCCAATTTCTGCAAAATACATATAATAAAAGTCATCTTTGATCAATCTTCTTGGCTTTGGTGGTTGGTTTATTTTTTTCATTCTTCTATTTTGATTTTTTAGTATTGTCCACAAACAATTGTAATTGTTTGTACCATTTTTCATTTTGTTTTTCTCCACTTTCACTGTGGCCCCAAACTATGACAATGAGGAGCTGTGCTCTTGGGGGCTTTAAAGGAACCAAAAAAACTCCCAGCCAAGTTTTCACCAGATGCCCCTTTTGTTGCTTCCTCTGGAGCTGCAGCAGCAATGTCTGTGTGCAGAGCTTGGGGCAGATCAGTGCTGGCCCAGCAGCTGTGCCCAGCAGCAGCCCTTGCTGTTGCCAGTGCTGCTCCCGTGGCCCTGCCCCGCTGCCCTGGTGGCCCTGGTGTTGCTGTAGGGCCTGAGTGCTCTCGGGGTCGGGCACAGCCCTGGGGGTGGCAGTGCCAGGGCTGCAGCAGGGACAGGCCATGGGCACTGCTGGGGCAGCGCTGACAGCTCAGGCCAGGCCCTGGGGGCTCCAGGCTCCTTGCCCAGGCCCTCTCAAGAAAACACCCAGGCCAATGCACAGCACAGAAAAGCCCCGTGAGCAGCCCCAGGGTGGCCGTGGGCAGGCTGGGGGCAAACAGCATGGCTGGTGCTCTGCAAGGGCCCTGGGGAGAGAGGAAGGAGCAGCAAAGCAGGGGCTGATCCCCCAGGTCCCTTTCTGCCTGACTGCTGTCCATCCACTCTGTCCCCAGTCTGTACCACCACAGGGGTTGTTTTTGGCCAAAGTGCAGGGCCCAGCACTTTGTCTTGTTCAACCTCACCTTGTTGGATTTGGTCCCTCGATCCAGCCTGTCCAGGTCCCTCTGCAATGCCCTTCTACCCTCCAGGAGATCCAAACTCACAGCCAACTTGGTCACCATGGTTCCACGAGGCTCTTGAGTGTCACCAAGGCCCCTTTCTTCCATGGGACCCATTAGTGATAAAAAGTTACTTGCATCCTTGAGCCCCACAGTGTCACAATGGCGCCGTGGTCCCCCAAGGCCCTTTAGTGTCACAATGGATCCTTGGTTCCTTGAGGTCTCACAGTGCAGCAATGCTCTCCTTGGTTCCAGGTGTCACAGGGGCCTCTTGGTCCCAAGGGCCACCACGGTGTCAAACATGTTTCCTTCATTCCATGAGTCCCTGCAGAGCAACACTGGCCCCTTGGTTCCATGGGGTCCTGCAGTGTCACAGTGGCCCCTTGCTTCCCCAGGGCCCTGCAGGGTCTTAGTCATCACAGAATCACAGAATTAACCAGGTTGGAAAAAAACCTTGGAAATCACCACGTCCAACCTGTGCCCCAACACCTCCTTGTCACCCCAACCATGGCACCGAGTGCCACATCCAGTCTTTGCTTAAACACCTCCAGGGACGGTGACTCCACCATCTCCCTGGGCAGCCCATTCTTCTGCCCAGTCACCCTTTCTGTGAAGAACCTGTTCCTAATGTCCAGCTTAAACCTCCCATGGCACAGCTTAAGGCTGTGTCCTCTTGTCCTGTCACTGTTCCCTGGGAGAAGAGCCCAAACCCCCTTGCTGCACCCTCCTGTCAGGGAGTTGTAGAGAGTGATGAGGTCTCCCCTGAGCCTCCTCTTCTCCAGGACAAACAACCCCACTCCCTCAGCTGCTTCTCACAAGACTTGTATTCTAGATCCCTCCCCAGCCTTGTTGCCCTTCTCTGGACACGCTCCAGCCCCTCCACGGCCTTCCTAAATTGGGGGTCCAGAACTGGACACAGCACTCGAGGTGTGGCCTCACCAGTGCCGAGTGCAGGGGAAGAATCACTGCCCTGCTCCTGCTGGCCACACCATTCCTGATCCATAGGAGTTCCAGGGGTTGGATGGGGGAAATGGTAGGGTGGGGGTAGGGACAAAGTCTGACTGATTGTCAGCCACGAAGGGTCTTGATTTTCATATCTGTTCAGAATGCATTAGGAGGTGCTGGGGGTCAATATCAACTGGGAATTGCTGATAGCTATATAAAAAAAGAAAACTAACCTGAACTAAACAGCACAAAATAATTCTCTCTTTATTGTTTTCAATCTAATATGTTCATTTGCATACATTTCTGAAATCTTTCTAATTAACCACAGAAGAATTGAAGACTTGAATTCTTCCTATGGGCTTGTCTTCTTTGGGTGTTTTGAACAAATGGGAATGAGCCTTTCTCACTGAATTTCTCAACTGAAGAGCTGAAGAAAGAAGAGGCCTCTGGAAAACTAAAATTCATCACCAACCTCCAAGGTACTGAGGATCCATCCTCATCAGAACAGCAATGAACAGAAATGGGCACAGCTTTGTAGCTGCCCCAGCTTTGGGATGGGCCCTGGGCCTGGAGCAGGAGCAGCTCTGGAGGGCCCCAAGGCCGGGGCTCTTGTGCTGCCCTGGGCAGATGGGATGGCAGCAGGGGCTGCAGAGCTCTCAGGATCTCCTGCAGAGGAGAGCAGGGCACCCAGGGAGCCTCCTTTCCCTTGGCCAGGCACGTTCCCCCATGGTGGGGCTGAGTCCTGTGGGAGCTGCAGCTGCTGCTGTGCCCTTGCCAGGGGCTGAGGCCGTGGGGCAGTGCCCAGAGCAGCCTGGCCTGAGCAGAGCTGTGGGGCCAGAGCCGGCTGGGCTGGGCTGGGGAGAGGCCCTTGGTGCTGCCCAGAGCTCAGGGCAGCTGGGAGAGCTTGCATGGAGCAGGGCTGGGCTCCGAGAGCCTGGCCCAGAAACCATCAGTGTCCATCTCAGCCTGGCTGAGCGTGCAGGGGCCAAGAAGAGCAGCCCAGGGTCTGCAAGTTCTCTGTGTGGGAGCTGAGCTTGTGAGCCCTTGAGCCCTGCCAAGTGCTGGGGCTGCACCTCCAGCTCCAGAGGAGATGGGACAGATGGGAGCAGAGACAAATCATTCCTGCTGCATTCTTTCTTGTTTTTGCTCATACAGGTGACCAGGATCCATATGTAGAGGAGGTGTTTTGTGTCAGATAACACTGGTAGAGTGAGAAGAATAATGCTATGTAGCTGAAAATAATATTTCAAGCATAATACACAATGAGGAAAAAAGACACATATGATCAGAAGAGCATCTGAGTTTTTTGGAGGATGAGAGACTCATTGATGTTCCAGCAGTCAAACCTGTACAAATACTTTCCTCAGGACTGCCTTGAGATAAGAGGTGACCACCAGAGGCCAAGGCCAGCCGGAGCTCTCTGTCCTGGCAGCTTTTGTCTGGGAGAAACCCTTGCATACAGGGAATTTTTCAGGGGGAGTATCAAATTTGGCCGTGGGCAAATGAAAAGATGGATAGTTCTTTTTCCATCGGAGGGAAAGCACAGAGCCCCCGTGCTCCAGGGGCTGATGAGAGGCAGCCATCAGCATGCCAGGATCAGCTGGACCTGTTAGGTGGGCTCTGGGAGGCCAAACCAGCCAGATCTGTTCCATATCCCCTTGGTTCCACAAGGCCCTGCAGGGTCACAATGTTCTCCTTGCTTCTGCAGTGTCACAATGGCCCCGTGCTTCCATGAAGTCCTGCAGGGTCACAGTGGCCCTTTGGTTCCATGGGGCCACACAGTGTCACCATGGTCTCCATGATTCCATGGGGCCTTGCAATTCCACAAGAGAAGTCCATTGTTGTGTTTTTTACAAAATGCTGTAGTATTTCTCTTAGCATTTCTACATTAATAGCTATCTTTCTTTTGAAATACAAAGACTTGCAAGAGGCTTTTTCCCTTGGCATTTAAATAAAAACAAGTGGTTACCCTGACCTGTGTGTCCAGGATTCTTCCTGAGCCCTTCTCTGTCCCTGCAGGGGCAGTGCCTGCGAGCAGAGGTGGAGGGAAGAGACTCCCAGCACAGCAGCACAGACAGGGACAATGGCCCTGGCTCTTCCCACATCTGCCCTGCCCAACTCCAGCCTCTCCTTCCCATCCCTGCTGTGGCTGTAAGGCCGGAGTGCTCTGACAGCTTGGTCACTGTCCTGCAGTGTGTCCCTGCTGTGGCCACAGGCAGGGACAGGCCATGGGCACTGCTGGGACACAGCTGGGCTCCAGCACAGCAGCTCCATCAGCCAAGGGCATCTCCTGAGGCAGGGCAGGGAGGCTTTGCTCTCCTCCAGAGCTGCTGTCAGCAGTGTGCCCCAGGAATGCCCTGGCACAGCAAAGCCCAGTGCCTGGGGCAGAGGGGAGTGTGCAGGGGGGGCTGACAGCAGTGTCCTGGCACAGCCAGAGCTCCTGGCATGGACCTGAGGGAGCAGCAGAGCAGGGCCTGGGCTGTGTCTTTGTTCTGGGGACAGCCTGGGAAGGTGCCCCAGGGCAATTGTCCCACACCGGCCCCTGCAACCACCATTGCCAGCACTGGCCTCTCCCCACCTGCAGGAGGTTGTTTGTCCCTGCACGGAGGGACACCAAGTGACCAGGCCAGCTGGCCATGTCTGCTCTGTACTGAGGAGATCTCAGCAGTGCATCGTGTGTGTGTGGGGAGATGAACCCCAGTGAGCACAGACACCATCAGCAGCACCCGGGTGTGGCACAATTCCAGTGGCACAAACAGTGCCTTGAGGCCACTTCACTCTGAGAGTAACGTCCTGTGGGAAACCACCTGAATTCTTTGCTGGGTTGTGGTGAGGATTGCATAGAGAGAAATATCCAGGGCAGGGAGGCTTCAGGAAAAATGCTCAGGGCAGCCATGGACTGCACAGAGAGACACTGGATAGAGTGAGGGTCTGTGGGGAGAAATCAGAGCCGCCTCCCTTTTGAACCACCCCAAGGACCTGGACAGGGCTGTGCTGTGTTCTGGGCACTGACCGGGAACTGAGGGATGTGGAAAAGGCCTTTGGTGTCAGCAATGTTGAGAAGGCTGGGCAGTGTCCCTGTGGGACCTCTCTCAAACCCCTTGGAAAGGCCAGAGCCATGCCAGAGGGTCCTGGGCCCTTGGGAAGGGCAGACATGGGACCAGTCTGCAAACAGGGCAGGGAGGGGGACTGGGAGAGCCACAGCCTGGTCAGGCTCAGCGGGGAAGGGGATGTGGCAAATCCTCCTGCAGCCATTCCAGGCACTGGCAGGACAGGGCAGGGACTGCAGAACCCCCGTGGGAGGGAAAAGAAGGGGATGTTGTGTGCCCAGACTTCAGCCAGGCCAGGGACAGGGTCTGCTGTGCTCTCCTCAGAGCCAGACTGGAGAGAGCTGGGCTGAAGGAGTGGAACATGGGGTGGGTGGGAATTTGGCTCAGCAGTGAGGGTCAAATGTCATCCATGGTACAGAGTCCTCTTGGCAGCCATGCCCTGGTGACAGCCCTCAGTGACCAGCCCTTGACCACCACTGTGGAATATTTCTATTATGTCTACAACGGCATGAAATGCACTTTCAATTCCTTTGTGGATGCTGCCAAATTGCAGGGAGTCTCTGATTGAACTCATCTGGTTAATGGTGACTGCAAAACGTAATTGGGCAAAATGACTGGGTTGGGTAAATTTGTCTTGCCATCAGGCGCCAAGCAAGGCACAAGAAAGGGCAGAAAAACCTTATGCATCAGAAGAAAGGCAGTTTAATAGAGAAAAACCCAAACCCAACCAAAAAAAAACCCCAACTAAACACAATCAAAAAAACCAAAGCACCACCCACCCACAACAACACAAAAACCCCACAAACAAACCAACCATAAAATAAAAAGGCCACAAACAGAAGTAAAGCAAATCCACAGGAAATTTCCTATCAGCAGAAAATGTTTGACCACCTTGTGGCAGGGGAATATTCTGTATGTGTAGGTGCTGTTTTGAAAGAAAAATGTCTTAAAAAAGAAATGAATCCCCTACACCCCTTGCCCCCCACTTCTCTCAGGTGATTGCTGATCATGGTGTGACATGGAATGGAACATCCCTTGGGTCAGTCCAGCTCAGCTGTCCCATCCCTGTTCCCAGGAACACTTGCCCACCCCAGGCCCATGGGTTGGGGGGTTGCAGACGCCTCATGCGGGGCGAGCACTGAGACAAGGACAGGAGAAGAGAACAACATTTACTCTTGTCAAGGACAGCAGAACAGAACAGCACAGCCTTGGAGAAACTGATTAAGGATGTACCTCTGGCAAACAGAAGTCACACAAAATGCAAGCAGGATGCAAGCTCAGCTCTTCTAGGCTGACAAAACAGAAGTTATGGAAAACAATAATACTGCTCTTACTCAAAAGGGGGGGTTGAAGAACAGCCACCTAAAAAGGACACTGGATGTTGAGGAAAAAACCTAAAGAACCATGTAAGGATTTGTGATAAGGGGTGCAACTATGTCAATAAACTCAAAGGAATAGGGGATGGTTAATGGATACATAATCAGTGTGTGTGATAAAAACTGTTCATTTAATG
Organism: Haemorhous mexicanus; assembly: GCF_027477595.1. Lineage (NCBI taxonomy): Eukaryota > Metazoa > Chordata > Aves > Passeriformes > Fringillidae > Haemorhous > Haemorhous mexicanus. The sequence goes on along the minus strand of NC_082356.1, from coordinate 2,661,994 downwards.
CTTAATGCACTCGAATGGAGGAAGGATGGCCCAAGTGACCACCACGTTGTAATAAAGAATACCTGCTGGCAAATACTCAAAACTCTGTTCAGAAGTTTGTATCCAGCAGATTTCAGTATCAGTGGTGTCCTTGACTCCATTATGCCCCACAGTTTCACAATGGCCCCTTGGTTCCATGAGGCCCTGCTGTATAACAATGGACCCTTGGTTCCCTTGGGTTCTGTTCTGTCAAAATGGCCTCCTTGGTTCTGCAGTGCCACAAAGCTCTCCTTGGTTCCACAGGGCCTTGGTGTGTCACAACAGCCCCTTGGTTCCATGAACTGCCAGAGTGTCACCCTGGTCTCTTGGATCTGCAGTGTCACAATGGACAATTGGTCACAAGCAGCCCTGCTGTGTCACCATGAATATTTGGTTCCATGGGACCCCACAGTGTCACAACATCCCCTTGGTTCCACGAGGTTCCACAGCATCACCATGGTCTCCTTGGATCCGCAGTATCTCCATGGACCATTGGTTCCATCTGTCCCTGCTGTGTCACAGTGGTTCCTTGGTTCCATGAAGCCCCACTGTATCACAATGGAATCTTGGTCCCGCGAGGTTCTGTACTGTCACAATGGTCTCCTTGGTTATGGACTGTAACAATGGACTGTAGCCATGATATTTTCTGAAAATCCTTTCCTTAGGATTTTTCCTCCTGAGAAGCTGAGAGGCCTCAGGAACAAAATGTAAACAATGATTATCTGCTTCAGTGGAATGCAACAGGTGGATTTGTGACTGGTCTCATGTGGTTGTTTCCAATTAATGGCCAATCGCAGTCCAGCTGTCCAGACTGTCTCGGTCAGAGACAAGCCTTTGTTATTCATTCCTTTTCTATTCTTAGCTAAGCCTTCTGGTGAAATCCTTTCTTCTATTCTTTTAGTATAGCTTTTAACATAATATATATCATAAAATAATAAATCAAGCCTTCTGAAACATGGAGTCAACTTTCTCGTCTCTTCCCTCATCCTAAGACCCCTGCGAACACGGTCACAAATGGTGACCCCGAGGAAAGAACCATCACAAATGGTGACCCCGAGTGAGTGAAGAAACCACCACAATTGGACCCCGAGTGGTGAAAAATTTGCACAATTTGCTGACCCTGAGTGAAGAACAATTCCTCATTTGGTGAGACCCCAGAGGAGCATTGCTACATTTGGGTAAACCCCGAGTGTGTGGCATTGATGGTCACTACACAAGTGACTGCAGAAGTGGCTTCTAGCCAGGAGCTGGAGGGCTGAAGACCCTGATTCAGACAGAGTTTACAGCCAAGGCTGACCACAGAGGAACCTTTTGAAAAGTCTCCCGGACAAGATGTCCAGAAGTCTTCACAGCACAGAGCAGCCTGCTGGAGCCCAGAGGACACTGTCAGCATATAGTATAGTATAGTATAGTATAGTATAGTATAGTTTATTATAATATAGTATTATAAAGTAATAATTTAGCCTTCTGAGAACATGAAGTCAGATGCATCATTCCTGCCTTCACCAGGTCTCCCTGAAAATACAATACAAAAAAACCGAACCAAAGTCCCATTTGTCTCTCAGTCCTGGCACAGAAATTTTTAGGGATCTCCCCATCAGGGGATCCATGGGGCGTTTTCCACAGTTGTCCACAATGGGTCAGAGCTCAAGGCACAGCTTCTCTGAGCAGGCCATACTTCCAGAGGAGAGACCCTGGATCAATATCAATCACAGAATGCTGCAATCACCTCTGCTCGAAAGAGAACAGCAATAAAATACACCCTTTAAAACAGGAATTAGAAGCCTTTTAATATCTTAACATATGATCTGCATGAGGGGATTGAGTCCAGCATCAGCAAATCTGCAGATGACACCAAGCTGGGCATGAGTGTGGATCTGCTGGAAGGTAGGAGGGCTCTGCAGAGGGACCTGGACAGGCTGGATCCAGGGCCCAAATCCTACAAGGTGAGGTTGAACAAGACCAAGGGCTGGGTCCTGCACTTTGGCCACAACAACCCCTGCAGTGCTACAGGCTGGGGACAGAGTGGCTGGACAGTGGCCAGGCAGAAAGGGACCTGGGGGCACTGATGGACAGCAGGCTGGACATGAGCCAGCAGTGTGCCCAGGTGGGCAAGAAGGCCAGTGGCTCCAGGCCTGGATCAGGAATGGTGTGGCCAGCAGGAGCCGAGCTGCTGTGCTGCCCCTAACCTGCCCCCAGCTCTGCACACAGACGTTGCTGCTGCAGCTCCATAGAAGGCAATAAAAGGGGAATTGCCAGGAATAACTTGGCTGGGAGATGCTTTAGGTCACTTAAAACCACTGAGGGCACAGCTCCTCATGGGCACACTCTGGGGCCACAGCAAAGGTGGAGAGAAACAAAATTAAAAAGGGCACAAGCAAATGCATTTCTTTTGGACAATATTAAAAACCTAAGACATAGGAAAGAAAAGAACAAATCAAATACAAAACCCAAGTATTATCAAAGACAAAATGTATTACAAGTGACTTGCAGAAACTGGTCAGCAGCTTAGTGTTTCTGAAATTGTCCACTCATCAGTCTCCACACTGCAGCCTTGAGCTCCTGGTTCCTCAGGCTGTAGATGAGGGGGTTCAGGGCTGGAGGCACCACCGAGTACAGAACTGACACTGACAGATCCAGGGATGGGGAGGAGACGGAGGGGGGCTTCAGGTGAGCAAACATGATAGTGCTGAGGAACAGGGAGACCACGGCCAGGTGAGGGAGGCAGGTGGAAAAGGCTTTGTGCCGTCCCTGCTCAGAGGGGATCCTCAGCACAGCCCTGAAGATCTGCACATAGGAGAAAACAATGAACACAAAACAACTAAAATATAGAAGAGCACTAAGCACAATGAGCCCAAGTTCCCTGAGTTTGGAGTGTGAGCAGGAGAGCTTGAGGATGTGTGGGATTTCACAGAAGAACTGGCCCAGGGCATTGCCCTGGCACAGGGGCAGGGAAAATGTATTGGCTGTGTGCAGCAGAGCATTGAGAAAGGCACTGGCCCAGGCAGCTGCTGCCATGTGGGCACAAGCTCTGCTGCCCAGGAGGGTCCCGTAGTGCAGGGGTTTGCAGATGGACACATAGCGGTCGTAGCACATGACAGTGAGAAGTGCAAAATCTGCTGACATGAAAAAGGAAAAGAAAAACACCTGTGCAGCACATCCTGAGTAGGAGATGGTCCTGGTGTCCCAGAGGGAATTGTGCATGGCTTTGGGGACAGTGGTGCAGATGGAGCCCAGGTCGCTGAGGGCCAGGTTGAGCAGGAAGAAGAACATGGGCGTGTGCAGGTGGTGGCCGCAGGCTACGGCGCTGATGATGAGGCCGTTGCCCAGGAGGGCAGCCAGGGAGATGCCCAGCAAGAGGCAGAAGTGCAGGAGCTGCAGCTGCCGCGTGTCTGCCAATGCCAGCAGGAGGAAGTGGCTGATGGAGCTGCTGTTGGACATTTGCTGTGTCTGCACATTTCAACCTACAAAAGGAGCAAAGAAAGGGCAATGGAGGGGAGATTTCTCACAGAAAAGTCAAAGCCCTTTCTCACAGACCCTTTCCTGCCACCAAACACCTCCCCTGTCTATGTCTAGGGGAACTTCCTTCACCTTGGTTGCTGGAACCCTGATTGCTGCTGGCCAATGTTGTGTGAGGAGCTTGGCCTGCAGGACAGCTGGGAGTCAGCCCTGGCCCCCAGTCAGTGCAGGGGAACAGTGAGGGCAGGGGCCAGTCCTGGTGTTGGGACATGGATAAAGAATGTTCCACTAAGGCAGAAGAGCTGCCTGGGTGAAGGGATGGGTATTGCAGGAGGCAGAATGAGAGATTCTGCTGCAATGTGAAAGAACAGAGAGTCCAGAGAGGCAGGAGGATTGTCTGAGGCTTAGTGCTGACTGAGGGGAGCTGCTCTGTCCAGGTGACCTTTTCCAGCTCCCCTGGACTTGCACCTTTCTGAAATCCACTCCTGTGCTACTCTGGAAAGGTAGGAGACACAGCTGGGAGCAGAGGGATCCCTGGCACACAAAGTGACTCCTGCCTTTCCCATAGTCAGGAGAGTGGGCCCATTGCCAGCCCCCAGGCTGCCCTGCCCAGAGCTCCCCGGGCACAGGGAGCTGGGACACCCCATTGCTGTGCTCAGCCTGCACAGGAGGAGCCCAAGGGCTGGGCCTGACCCTGCAGCTGGAACTGCCATTCCAGAGAGCCCCTCAGCACTGCCAGGAGCACCTGGGCAAGGCAAGGAGAGGGAGAGAGCCGGGCCTGAGGAAAAGCCTTTCCCTGCCCAGCCCTGCCCAGCCCCTGCCAGGCAGCAGCAGGGCAGGACAGTGGCCCTCAGGCCCTGGTCAGCAGGGAATGGGCACATGGCCAGAGAGATGCCCTTCATCTCTTGAGCTGCTCTGCTTGCCCAGGAGGGACTGATGGCCCCGAGCCCCCGGGCTGAGGGCTGTGCTGGCTGGGAGGGGACACAAGAGCTGTGCTGCTCAGGGCAGTGTCTGCCCTGCAGGGCAGGGCCAGCAGGTGCCACATCTGCCCTGCAGCAGGGCTTCCCTCAGCACTGCCTCCCTCCCTCCCTGCCCACGGCTCTGCTGCTGGAGCTGTCCCAGCCCGAGCTGCTCCTGTGGCCCCGGGCTCCTTCCCTGCCAGAGCTGCCAGAGCCCAGCCCAGCCCCTGGGCCAGCCCTGCCCTGCAGCTGCTCGGGGCTGCAGGGATGAAAGAACAGCTCCCCCAGCCTGGGCACCATGGAAAGGTTATGCTGGATGGATCTGGAGGCTGGGCAGGTGCAGGCACTTGCTGAGGTCCCCAGGAATCCTCAGTGTGGTGGTTTAAGAGTCTCAGCCCCTTCTCTGCCCTGCACAGATGAGTTTCCATTGCCGCCAAACTGAGCCAGGGAAAAGTGGGAGCACAGATTCAGAAAAGCTGAGACCCAAGCTGTCACCGACATGTTCTATAAAAAATCCTTTCCTTAGGATTTTTCCCTCATGAGAAGCTGAGAGGCCTCAAGAAAAAAATGCAAACAATTCTTATCTGCTGCTGTGGAAAGCAACAGGTGGATTTGTGATTGGTCTCGTCTGGTTGTTTCTAATTATTAGCCAATCACAGTCCACGTGCCCAGATTGTCTCGGTCAGACACAAGCCTTTGTTCTTCATTCCTTTTCTATTCTTAGCTAAGCCTTCAGATGAAATCCTTTCTTCTATTCTTTTAGTATAGTTTTAATATATTACATATCATAAAATAATAAACCAAGCCTTCTGAAACATAGAGTCAAGATTCTCGTCTCTTCCCTCATCCTAAGACCCCTGTGAACAATGCATCACCAAGCAGGAAACTCCTGCCCTGAATGTGCTCATGAAAAGTCCCCTCAGAAATGAGCTGGGCATGAGCTGGAGCTCTGAGCAGCCCTGGCCCACACAGCACCCTCTCCACAGCAGCAGGACCTGCCCTGGCAGGAGTCACTCCTTGCACCCACAGCTGCCCTCCACCATCCATGTGGAGCTGCCAGGCAGGCTGAGAGCTGCCCCTGGCAGGTGGCACATGGCCTGGGCTGGCCAAGAGCCCTGAGGGCTGCAGGACCTGCTCTGCAGGACAGCCCTGGGCAGCCCTGGCTGCAGCCCCAGCTTCACCCCCTGCAGCCATCCCTGGCAGCAGGAGCTGTCCTGCCCTGTCCCTCTGACAGTGCCCAGGGCAGCCCTGCTCTGCAGCACATCCTCCCCCAAAGCAGAAACAGCAGCAGAGCCATCCTTACAGTCACATCAGTCCTGTCCTGGGTCAGCTTCAGGAGATCCCCGCACCCAGAGACTGTGTCAAAAGTGCTGAAGATTTATCCATGAATGACTCAGAATTGTCCTTCCAGCTGCTTTGAGCCTCTGTCTGCTTCACTGCTGACAGGTACTTGCAGGCAGTGCCCTCAGCCCTGCTGGGCTGGGAGAGGACCTGCTCCTCAGGAGAAATGTCTTTTTAAAGCTCTTGTTTTCCCACGAGCTGTCTCTGTGCCAGGAGCCTGGCCCAGCTCAGCAGCACAGACACAGCATAAGGACTTTAATGACCCTCTCAGGGATTTGGTGTTGTTTACATCAGACTCAGTCCCTGAGAGTGTCTTCAAAAAACTTCTCAACAACTCAAAGTTAAATTTAAACTCCAAAGTTTCGTTAAGTTTAATAAGTCCCTCTGAAAAAGTGTCCCCAGGTTCCAGTTAGAGCAGAACACTGGAGGCAGTGATGCCAGCTGGGGACAAACAAGGCAAAGGTGTCTCTGGGGCTGAGCAAAGCTGGATGTGTTCCAGGAATGCAAAGGGCCAAGGCCTGAGCCCCAGCCCCTGGCCAGGCAGATCCTGTCCCTCCCTCCTTGCTCAGGGCTCTTCCCGGGATGGGCACTGGCATGTGGGGATGTGCAGTGCCAAGGGCAGGAGCATGGGGCGGCCCCTGCCAGGCTGCTGAGCAGGGACAAGGAGGCCATGAGGCCCCAGGCCTGCAAGGGTCACTTGTCTCCTGCTCCTGGCTCAGGCCCAGGCCCAGCAGCCATGGCCAAAGTGCTGCCCAAGTTGGCTCTGTCAGGGCCTGGCAGCTGCTGCCCATGCCTGTGCCCTGTGCAGCCCAGGCTGTGCTACGGTGTCCCTGCCCTGCGCCTCTGTCCCTGCAGGCTGTGCTCATCCCCCGGCTGCCCCACCTGGCTGGCCCCTTCCTTAGCTGACAGCTCTGCCTCCTGCCTGCCTCTGCCTGCCCACACAAAGCCTTGGGTTGATACCAAAAGGGTAATTCCATTTTTACCCTCTCTGTGAACTTTCACACAGGAACAAAGCATGCAGGGGCTACTTTCCCAGCAAGGATGGTTGGAAGAGAAGAAGAAGACATCTGGCTCAAGGCTGCAGGGATAGAGAAAACAAGCACTGAATCTGGGAACTTGGGGTGGTGTCTTGGCTTGGAAAGACAGGTGCCTGCTAAAGAAGGCAGGAGCCTCCCCTGAACTGGAGAATGAAAACCCCCCCCAACCATTCTTATTACTATGAATTTTAAATTAAGGGGCTCTCAGGCAAAAAAATATGGGAGCAGGAAATAACAGTTCTTTAATAGGGAAGGAAAAAAAGATAAAAGGATAAAAGAAAACAATGCAATACACTAGAACAACACTGACAGAGTCAGAACCCATCCTGACACCCTGTTGGTCAGGGTGTTGGTAGCAGTCCAATTGGAAAAGTGGCTGCAGTCCTCCTGAAGTGTCAGGTGTGGTTCTGTTGGAGCAGGGGGGGTCCTGTAGAAAAAGGGTGTATTCTTCCTCTGCAGATCCGTGGAAGTAGAAGCAGCTGCTGTTCCTTTTGAGAATCCAGTGGGAAGCTGTTCTGGTGTGTCAGAACCTCCAGATTATATCTGGGTAGCAATGCTTGGCTCCTCCCTCTGGGCAGAGCATTTTACAATGGGAAGTTATAGCTCTTATCAGCCATGCAGTGACATTCAATAGCCTGTTATCAGCACATGTCCTGGGGTGACTGTTATCCCCATTCGTGTGTGTGTAATTTATGCTGGATATTATGTTCTGTGCCTTTAAGACTGTCAGAGTGAAAGTTTTGTTTTGGGCCTCTTATCAGCCACTCGGCGGGACATACAGATAGCACCAGTACATACTGCTGCTTTTTTGCTTTTTGCCCTGCTTTTTGCCTTTGCTCTTGCTTCTGCTTCGCTTCTGCTTTGCTTGCTCTTGCTTTTTTCCTTCTTCTCATTAGTTAATTTAGCTAAACAGTCCAAATTCCTTCCTGGATTGTTTCTCCTCTCCTGTTTGGACCTGCCGAACCTGCTCCGGACTGGGACCTGGGAAACACCGAGAGAGAGTTTGCATCTTGTGGGTGCAGCAGCTGCCCCAGTGCCAGAGGGACAGATAACAGCGACCACCCCCAGGAAAGACTTTCTGAATTTGTCATCTTTTTCAGAGCAGTGAAAGAGCGGTGTCATCCGGTATTGTTCATTTTGGGTGTTGGGGGTGCTGTGCTTGTCAAATAAACAGGTTCTTTCCACTTCTCTCCGAGGAATTCTTCCCGAACTGGTTGTGGGGAGGGGCCGTGTGGGTTTGTTTTTTGGAGAAGCCCTTTTTGGGAATTCTCTCCCAAATTTGCCCTAAACCAGGACAGTGTGTCAGAACCTCCAGACTATATCTGGGTAGCAATGCTTGGCTCCTCCCTCTGGGTGGAGCATCTCACAATGGGATGTTATAGTTCTTATCAGCCTTGCAGTGACATTCAATAGCCTGTTACCAGCACATGTCCCCTGCCAAGGGAGGAGTGATTATGATCACTCAGGGTGAGAGATAGGAAGAATTCCCCACTTGACACCAGACAACTGCCATACAGATGGTAGTAGAATATATCTTGCCTTGCAATCTGGAACAGGTGGGTTTTATGGAAATGAGTAAATTATAATTCACATTTAGTGACTGTATATAAGCAACACACTGGTAGAGTCACGTGTCCATGTAAGGTTAGAAGTTATCCCATGTTGGACCTTAGGCCTGAATAAGTGATGCTTTCTTACACACCAAATTAGTGTTAAGGTGTCTTATTCTGATATTTTGGACATTTGGTGACAGCAGAGGCTCACAGAACCAAGGAGTCAGCTGTGACACTGTGGAACCCCATGGAACCAAAAGTCCATTGTATCAGAGCAAGGCCTCATGGAACCAAGGAGACCATTGCTGGCAGTGTGGAAGCTCATGGAGCCATGAGGTCATTGTGACAGTGTGGGGCTGCATGGAACCAACGGTCCATTGGGACACTGCAGAACCTTCTGGAATCAAGGGAATTGTTTTATGCTCTGGAACCTCATGGAACAAAGGATCCATGGTGACACTGCAGTGCTCAGACCATTGGTGACAGTGTGAGAGCTCCTGGAACCAAAAGTCCATTGTGAAACAGCAAGGCCTTCTGGAACCAAGGGTCCGTTGTGGCTCTGCAGGGCTTCCCAGAACCAAGGAGACCATTTGGACACTGTGGGGGCTCATGGAACCACCTGGCACTGTGACACAGCGGGGCCACATGGAGCCAAGGGGCCACTGAGACCCTGAGGAACCTCTTGGAACCAAAGGTCCATTGTTCCACTGCGGGGCCCTGTGGAACCAATGGGACCATGGTGACACCGTGGTGCTCCATGGAACCAAAGGGCCATCATGGTTCTGCTTTGCCTCCTGGAGCCAAGGGGCCACTAGGACCCTGCAGGGCCTGGTGGAACTAAAGCAGCCTTGTGACACTGCGGGGCTCTTGGAACCAAGGGTCCATTGGGAGATTGCAGGGCCTGATGGAACCATGGAGACCATTATGGCCCTTCAGAACCCATTAGAACCAAGGGGCCATTGTGACACTGCAGGGCCTCGTGGAATCAAGGGGACCCCAGCGACACTGTGGGGCTCCATGGGACAGAGGGGCCATTGTGACACCATGGAACCAAGGAGACCATTGCTCTGCTATGGGACATGATGGAACCAAGGAGGCCATTGTGACACAGCAAGGCCTCGTGGAACCATGGAGACCATCATGGACCTTCAGAACCCATGGGAGCCAAGGGGCCGTTGTTATACTGCAGGGCCTTGTGGAATCAAGGGGACCCCAGTGACACTGTGGGGTTCCATGGGACAGAGGGGCCATTCTGACACCATCGAACCAAGGTGGCCATTGTGACACAGCCAGGCCTCATGGAACCATGGAGACCATCATGGACCTTCAGAACCCATTGGAACCAAGGGGCCATTGTGACACTGCAGGGCCTTGTGGAATCAAGGGGACCACAGTTACACAGTGACTGTGGCCTAGTGACTGTGGGGCTCCATGACACAAAGGGGACATTCTGACACTGCAGAACCAAGGAGGCCATTGTGACACATGGGGCCTCATGGAACCAAGGGCACCACAGGAACACTGTGGGGCTCCAATAGACCAAGGGGGGATTCTTATAGTGCAGTATCAATGAGACCATTGGGACACTACAGGGCATCATGGAACCACAGGTGACATTGTGACACAGCATAGCTCATGAAACCATGGAGGCCATTTTCACACTTGGAGGCCTTGTGAAACCAAAGGGCCATTGTGGCACTTTGTGTCCCCATGGAACCAAGGAGTCCATTGTGACACTATGAGGCCCTGTTGGGCCAAAGGGCAATTGTGGCACTGTGTGGCACCAGGGAACCAAGGGACCATTGTGACACTGCAGGGCCCCATGGAACTAAGGATTCATGGATCAATGTGGGACTCATGGAACCAAAGGTCCATTGTGACATTGCAAGGCCTCATGGAACTAAGGGGGGACAATTGTGACGCTGTGGGGCCCCATGGAACCACGGGGCCAGTGTGACACAGCTGGGCCTCATGCAGCCAAGGGGCCACTGTGATCCTGAGAAGCCCAGAAGAACCAAGGTGGCATTTTGACACTCTGCAGCTGTGGAGACCCTGAGAGGCATTCCCTGGGTTAGGGAGACACAAGAAGCTTCCCTCAAAAGCTGTTTGACCCCATTGGCTCCTTCCCCTTGTCCTATGTCCCTCAGCCACTCCCTCCATATTCCCCCCTTGGCCCCCATCTTTGTACTGCCCCAATGGCACTGATCAGCCCCCACCTCTGGAGATACAGGAACCTGGACTCCCCCCAGGAGCCCTGCCTTGTGACCCGGAACATCTCACCGCACGGCTGAGTTAAACATCTGTGGATACCATGCAAAGCCCCTTTTTGCTTCCCTACCCTGGCCTTTATTAGCAGCTATTTCAGCTGCAACAATGGTCCATTATGGCAGTGTGGACCCAAGGACACCATGGTGACACTATAGGAAATCATGGATCCAAGGGGCCATTGTGACACTGGAGAACTTCATGGAACCCAGGGTCCATTGTGACACAGCAGGGCCTAATTGGAACAAAGGAACCATTGCTGACAGTACAGAAACTCATGGATCCAAGGGGCCGTGGTGACACAGCAGGGCCACAAGGAACCCAGGAGATCAGTGACATTTAGGGACCTCATGGAACCAGGGTCAATTATGACACTGCAGAAACAAGGAGACCATTGTTGGTGCTATGGAAGCTCATGGAACCAAGCAGCCATTGTGACACTCCAGGGCCTCGTTGAACCAGGCAGAGCATTGTGACACCACAGAACCTCATGGCACTAAGGGTTTATTGGGACACAGCAGGGCCCATGGAGCCAATTGTCCATTGTGACAATGTGGATCCGAGGAGACCATGGTGACACCATGGCAGCTCATGGAGCCATGGTTCCATTGTGACTCAGCAAGGCCTTGAGGAACCAGAGACCATTGTGACATCATGGAACCTCGTGGAACCAAGGGATACATTGTCACAGTCCAGAACCAAGGAGACCATTGTGACAGTACAGAACCTCACGGGACCAAGATTCCATTGTTATGCAGTGGGGCTTCATGGAACCAAGGAACCACTGTGACACAGCAGGGACAGATGGAACCAATGGTCCATGGAGATACTGCGGATCCAAGGAGACCATGGTGATGCTGTGGAACCTCGTGGAACCAAGGGGTCGTTGTGACACTGTGGGGTCCCATGGAACCAAATATTCATGGTGACACAGCAGGGCTGCTTGTGACCAATTGTCCATTGTGACACTGCAGATCCAGAGACCAGGGTGACACTCTGGCAGTTCATGGAACCAAGGGGCTGTTGTGACACACCAAGGCCCTGTGGAACCAAGGAGAGCATTGTGGCACTGCAGAACCAAGGAGGCCATTTTGACAGTACAGAACCCAAGGGAACCAAGGGTCCATTGTTATACAGCAGGGCCTCATGGAACCAAGGGGCCATTGTGAAACTGTGGGGCATAATGGAGTCAAGGACACCACTGATACTGAAATCTGCTGGATACAAATTTCTGAACAGAGTTTTGAGTATTTGAAAGCAGGTATTCTTTATTACAGCATGGTGGTCACTTGGGCCATCCTTCCTCCATTCGGGTGCACTGAGCATTAAATGACCAGAGTTTTTATCACACACACTGATTATGTATCCATTAGTTATCCCCACTTCATTTAAGTTTCTTTGACATAGTTGCACCCCATATCACAAGCTTTTTATGGGTCTTTGGGGTCTGTATTCAACATCCAGTGTCTTTTTTAGGTGGCTGTTTTTCAATCTCCCTTTTGAGTAAGGGCAGTATTATTGTTTTGCATAACTTCTGTTTTGTCAGCCTTGCCGAGGTGAGCTGGTATCCTGCTTGCATTTTGTGTCACTTCTGTTTGCCAGAGGTACATCCTTAATCAGTTTCTCCAAGGCTGTGCTGTTCTGTTCTGCTGTCCTTGACAAGAGTAAATGTTGTTCTGTTCTCCTGTCCTTGTCTCAGTGCTCATCCCGCATGAGGCGTCTGCAACCCCCCAACCCGTGGGCCTGGGGTGGGCAGGTGTTCCTGGGGAACAGGGATGGGACAGCTGGGCTGGACTGACCCAAGGGATGTTCCATTCCATGTCACACCATGATAAGCAATCAACTGAGATAAGTGGGGGAAGAAGGGGGGATAAGGGAAGTAATTTCTTTTTTGAGATGTTTTTCCTTCAAAACAGCACCTACACATACAGAATCCTCTCCTGCCACAAGGTGGTCAAACATTTTCTGCTGGATTTGCTTTTTTTCTGTTTGTGACCTTATCTTTTTGCAGTTAGTTTTTTTAATGGGGTTTTTGTGTTGTTGAGTGTGGATCTGGCTGTGGGTTTTTTTGATTGGATTTGGTTAGGGTTTTTTTTTTTTTTTTGATTGGGTTTGGGTTTTTCCCTTTTGTACTGCCTTTCCTCTGATGCATAAATTTTTTCTGCCCTTTCTTGTGGATTGCTTGGCACCTGATGGCAAGACAAATTTACCCAACCGAGTCATTTTGCCGAATTATGTTTTGCAGTCACCATTAACCAGATGAGTTCAATCAGAGACTCCCTGCAATTTGGCAGCATCCACAAAGGAATTGAAAGTGCATTTCATGCCATTGTAGAGACAATAGAAATATTCCACAGTGGTGGTCAAGGGCTGGTGACTGAGGGATGTCACCAGGGCATGGCTGCCAAGAGGACTCTGTACCATGGATGACATTTGACCCTCATTGTTCAGCCAAATTCCCACCCACCCCATGTTCCACTCCTTCAGCCCAGCTCTCTCCAGTCTGGCTCTGAGGAGAGCACAGCAGACCGTGTCACAGGCCTGGCTGAAGTCTGGGCACACAACATCCCCTTCTTTTCCCTCCCACAGGGGTTCTGCAGTCCCTGCCCTGTCCTGCCAGTGCCTGGAATGGCTGCAGGAGGATTTGCCACATCCCCTTCCCTGCTGAGCCTGACCAGGCTGTGGCTCTCCCAGTCCCCCTGCCTGCCCTGTTTGCAGACTGGTTCCATGTCTGCCCTTCCCAAGGGCCCAGGACCCTCTGGCATGGCTCTGGCCTTTCCAAGGGGTCTGAGAGAGGTCCCACAGGGACACTGCCCAGCCTTCTCAACATTGCTGACACCAAAGGCCTTTTCCACATCCCTCAGTTCCCGGTCAGTGCCCAGAACACAGCACAGCCCTGTCCAGGTCCTCGGGGTAGTTCAAAAGGGAGGCAGCTGTGATTTCTCCCCACAGACCCTCACTCTATCCAGTGTCTCTCTGTGCAGTCCGTGGCTGCCCTGAGCATTTCCCCTAGAGCCTCCCTACTTGGGATATTTCTCTCTATGCAATCCTCACCACAACCCAGCAAAGAATTCAGGTGTTTTCCCAGAGGACGTTACTCTCAGAGTGAAGTGGCCTCAAGGCACTGTTTGTGCCACTGGAATTGTGCCATCCCCGGGTGCTGCTGATGGTGTCTGTGCTCACTGGGGTTCATCTCCCCACACACACACGATGCACTGCTGAGATCTCCTCAGTACAGAGCAGACATGGCCAGCTGGCCTGGTCACTTGGTGTCCCTCTGTGCAGGTACAAACCACCTCCTGCAGGTGGGGAGAGGCCAGTGCTGGCAATGGTGGTTGCAGGGGCCGGTGTGGGACAATTGCCCTGGGGCACCTTCCCAGGCTGTCCCCAGAACAAAGACACAGCCCAGGCCCTGCTCTGCTGCTCCCTCAGGTCCATGCCAGGAGCTCTGGCTGTGCCAGGACACTGTTGTCAGTCCCCCTGCACACTCCCCTCTGCCCCAGGCACTGGGCTTTGCTGTGCCAGGGCATTCCTGGGGCACACTGCTGACAGCAGCTCTGGAGGAGAGCAAAGCCTCCCTGCCCTGCCTCAGGAGATGCCCTTGGCTGATGGAGCTGCTGTGCTGGAGCCCAGCTGTGTCCCAGCAGTGCCCATGGCCTGTCCCTGCCTGTGGCCACAGCAGGGACACGCAGCAGGACAGTGACCAAGCTGCCAGAGCACTCCGGCCTTACAGCCACAGCAGGGATGGGAAGGAGAGGCTGGAGTTGGGCAGGGCAGATGTGGGAAGAGCCAGGGCCATTGTCCCTGTCTGTGCTGCTGTGCTGGGAGTCTCTTCCCTCCACCTCTTCTCACAGGCACGGCCCCTGCAGGGACAGAGAAGGGCTCAGGAAGTATCCTGGACACACAGGTCAGGGTAACCACTTGTTTTTATTTAAATGCCAAGGGAAAAAGCCTCTTGCAAGTCTTTGTATTTCAAAAGAAAGATAGCTATTAATGTAGAAATGCTAAGAGAAATACTACAGCATTTTGTAAAAAACACAACAATGGACTTCTCTTGTGGAATTGCAAGGCCCCATGGAATCATGGAGACCATGGTGACACTGTGTGGCCCCATGGAACCAAAGGGCCACCGTGACCCTGCAGGGCCTCATGGAAGCACGGGGCCATTGCGACACTGCAGAAGCAAGGAGAACATTGTGACGCTGCAGGGCCTTGTGGAACCAAGGGGATATGGATCAGATCTGGCTGGTTTGGCCTCCCAGAGCCCACCTGACAGGTCCAGCTGATCCTGGCATGCTGATGGCTGCCTCTCATCAGCCCCTGGAGCACTGGGGCTCTGTGCTTTCCCTCCGATGGAAAAAGAACTATCCATCTTTTCATTTGCGCACGGCCAAATTTGATACTCCCCCTGAAAAATTCCCTATATGCAAGGGTTTCTCCCAGACAAAAGCTGCCAGGACAGAGAGCTCCGGCTGGCCTTGGCCTCTGGTGGTCACCTCTTATCTCAAGGCAGTCCTGAGGAAAGTGTTTGCACAGGTTTGACTGCTGGAACATCAATGAGTCTCTCATCCTCTGAAAAACTCAGATGCTCTTCTGATCATATGTGTCTTTTTTCCTCATTGTGTATTATGCTTGAAATAATATTTTCAGCTACATAGCATTATTTTCCTCACTCTACCAGAGTTATCTGTCACAAAACACCTCCTCTACATATGGATCCAGGTCACCTGTATGAGCAAAAACAAGAAAGAATGCAGCAGGAATGATTTGTCTCTGCTCCCATCTGTCCCATCTCCTCTGGAGCTGGAGGTGCAGCCCCAGCACTTGGCAGGGCTCAAGGGCTCACAGGCTCAGCTCCCACACAGAGAACTTGCAGACCCTGGGCTGCTCTTCTTGGCCCCTGCACGCTCAGCCAGGCTGAGATGGACACTGATGGTTTCTGGGCCAGGCTCTCAGAGCCCAGCCCAGCTCCCTGCAAGCTCTCCCAGCTGCCCTGAGCTCTGGGCAGCACCAAGGGCCTCTCCCCAGCCCAGCCCAGCCGGCTCTGGCCCCACAGCTCTGCTCAGGCCAGGCTGCTCTGGGCACTGCCCCACGGCCTCAGCCCCTGGCAAGGGCACAGCAGCAGCTGCAGCTCCCACAGGACTCAGCCCCACCATGGGGGAACGTGCCTGGCCAAGGCAAAGGAGGCTCCCTGGGTGCCCTGCTCTCCTCTGCAGGAGATCCTGAGAGCTCTGCAGCCCCTGCTGCCATCCCACCTGCCCAGGGCAGCACAAGAGCCCCTGCCTTGGGGCCCTCCAGAGCTGCTCCTGCTCCAGGCCAAGGGCCCATCCCAAAGCTGGGGCATCTACAAAGCTGTGCCCATTTCTATTGATTCCTGCTCTGATGGGGATGGATCCTCAGTACCTTGGAGGTTGGTGATGAATTTTAGTTTTCCAGAGGCCTCTTCTTTCTTCAGCTCTTCACTTGAGAAATTCAGTGAGAAAGGCTCATTCCCATTTGTTCAAAACACCCAAAGAAGACAAGCCCATGGGAAGAATTCAAGTCTTCAATTCTTCTGTGGTTAATTAGAAAGATTTCAGAAATGTATGCAAATGAACATATTAGATTGAAAACAATAAAGAGAGAATTATTTTGTGCTGTTTAGTTCAGGTTAGTTTTCTTTTTTTATATAGCTATCAGCAATTCCCAGTTGATATTGACCCCCAGCACCTCCTAATGCATTCTGAACAGATATGAAAATCAAGACCCTTCGTGGCTGACAATCAATCAGACTTTGTCCCTACCCCCACCCTACCATTTCCCCCATCCAACCCCTGGAACTCCTATGGATCAGGAATGGTGTGGCCAGCAGGAGCAGGGCAGTGATTCTTCCCCTGCACTCGGCACTGGTGAGGCCACACCTCGAGTGCTGTGTCCAGTTCTGGGCCCCCAATTAGGAAGGCCATGGAGCGGCTGGAGCATGTCCAGAGAAGGGCAACAAGGCTGGGGAGGGATCTAGAATACAAGTCTTGTGAGAAGCAGCTGAGGGAGTGGGGTTGTTTGTCCTGGAGAAGAGGAGGCTCAGGGGAGACCTCATCACTCTCTACAACTCCCTGACAGGAGGGTGCAGCCAGGGGGGGTTGGGCTCTTCTCCCAGGGAACAGTGACAGGACAAGAGGACACAGCCTTAAGCTGTGCCATGGGAGGTTTAGGCTGGACATTAGGAACAGGTTCTTCACAGAAAGGGTGAATGGGCAGAAGAATGGGCTGCCCGGGGAGATGGTGGAGTCACCGTGCCTGCAGGTGTTTAAGCAAAGACTGGATGTGGCACTCGGTGCCATGGTTGGGGTGACAAGGAGGTTTTGGGGCACAGGTTGGACGTGGTGATTTCCAAGGTCTTTTCCAACCTGGTTAATTCTGTGATTCTGTGATGATTGTAACACTGCAGGGCCCTGGGGAAGCAAGGGGCCACTGTGACACTGCAGGGCCCCATGGAACTAAGAGGATCACAGTGACACTCTGTGCTGAAGGCACCATAGAACCAAGGCCCCATTGTGACACTGTGGGGCTGGATGGAAGCGAGGAGTCCAGTGTGACACTCTGGATCCTCGCGGAACCATGGAAGTCACTGTGACACTGGAGGGCCTTGTTGATCCAAGGGGCCATTGTGGCACTCCGGAACCAAGGAGAGCCTTGTGAGACCCTGGGGCCCAACAGAACCAAGGGACCATTGTGACACTGCAGGGACTTGTGGAACTAAGGAAACAATTGTGACACTCTGGTGCCCCATGGAACCAAGGGTCTCTTGTGACACTGCAGGATCTTGTGTAAGCAGGGTGACACTGCACCACCAGGGAATCCATTGGGGCACTCTGGGGCCCCATGGAACCAAGGGACCACTGAGACACTGTGTGACCTTGTGGAACCATGGAGACCAGTGTGACACTGCAGGACCTTGTGAAATGATGGAGCCATTGTGACACTGCAGGGCCCCATGGAAATAAGGGGCCAGTGTTGCTCTGCAGGGACTCATGGAATGAAGGAAACATGTTTGATACCGTGGTGCCCCTTGTGACTGAGAGGCCCCTGTGACACCTTGGAACCAAGGAGAGCATTGTTGTACTGTGAGACCTCATGGGACCAAGGGACAGTGTGACACTGCAGGGCTCAAGGATCCCAGGGACTTTGTGACACCAAAGGGGTCTCATGGAACAAAGGAGCCGTTGTAACTCTATGCAGCCTCCTGGAATAATGGAGACCATTGTGACACTGTAGGGCCTCACAGAACTGTGGTGACCAAGTTGGCTGCAAGTGTGATTCTGCTGGAGGGTAGGAGGGCTCTGCAGAGGCACCTGGACAGGCTGCATCCAGGGCCAAATCCAATGAGGTCAGGTTTAACAAGACCAAGTGCTGGGTCCTGCACTTTGGCCACAACAACCCCTGCAGTGCCACAGGCTGGGGACAGCAGGCTGGACAGTGGCCAGGCAGAAAGGGACCTGGGGGCACTGATGGACAGCAGGCTGGACATGAGGCAGCAGTGTGCCCAGGTGGGCAAGAAGGCCCATGGCTCCAGGCCTGGATCAGGAATGGTGTGGCCAGCAGGAGCAGAGCAGCTGTGCAACCCCTGATCTGTCCCCAGCTCTGCACACAGACGTTGCTGCTGCAGCTCCAGAGAAGGGAACAAAAGGAGCATCTCCAGTGAAAACTTTGCCTGGAGATCCTTTAGTTTGTTTAAAGACATTGAGAGCAGAGCTCCTCCTTGACACAGTCTGGGACTATACTAAAGGTGGACAGAAACAAAATGACAAATGGAAGAAACAGTGGCATTTCTTTGTGGACAATATTAAAAACCTACAACAAAGGTAAAAAAAACCACCACAACCAAAAAAATAAGAACTATCAAAGATAACCCAAATTACAAGTGACTTGCAGAGACTGGCCAGCAGTTTAATGTTCCTGAAATCGTCAAATCATCAGTCTCCACACTGCAGCCCTGAGCTCCTGAATCCTCAGGCTGTAGATGAGGGGGTTCAGGGCTGGAGGCACCACTGCGTAAAGAAATGACACCAACAGATCCAGGGCAGGGGAGGAGATGGAGGGGGGCTTCAGGTAGGCAAAGGCTGCAGTGCTGAGGAACAGGGAGACCACAGCCAGGTGAGGGAGGCAGGTGGAAAAGGCTTTGTGCCGTCCCTGCTCAGAGGGGATCCTCAGCACAGTCCTGAAGATCTGCACATAGGAGAAAACAATGAAGACAAAACAGCCAAATGCTAAAGAGGTAGTGAAAACAGAAACTCCAAGTTCCCTGAGGTAGGATTTGGAGCAGGAGAGCTTGAGGATCTGTGGGATTTCACAGAAGAACTGGCCCAGGGCATTGCCCTGGCACAGGGGCAGGGAAAATGTATTGGCTGTGTGCAGCAGAGCATTGAGAAAGGCACTGGCCCAGGCAGCTGCTGCCATGTGGGCACAAGCTCTGCTGCCCAGGAGGGTCCCGTAGTGCAGGGGTTTGCAGATGGACACATAGCGGTCGTAGCACATGATGGTCAGCAGGGAAAATTCTGCTGAAATGAAAAAGACAAAGAGAAATAGCTGTGCAGCACATCCTGAGTAGGAGATGGTCCTGGTGTCCCAGAGGGAATTGTGCATGGCTTTGGGGACAGTGGTGCAGATGGAGCCCAGGTCGCTGAGGGCCAGGTTGAGCAGGAAGAAGAACATGGGCGTGTGCAGGTGGTGGCCGCAGGCTACGGCGCTGATGATGAGGCCGTTGCCCAGGAGGGCAGCCAGGGAGATGCCCAGCAAGAGGCAGAAGTGCAGGAGCTGCAGCTGCCACGTGTCTGCCAGTGCCAGCAGGAGGAAGTGGCTGATGGAGCTGCTGTTGGACATTTCTTCACTCTGGGCATTGTGAGCTGCTCACAGACAACACTGACAAATTGGACAAAGTACCTTGAGTTAATCCTATATTGTTTTCTTACACAATCACTCAAAATTGCTTCTCTTCCTTTCCCTTTAATTTCATTTTCCTTTTTTTTTTTTTTTTTTTTTTTGAGTTTAGGTTTGGGCTCCTAAGTAACTGTCTGTTTTTTAGAGGGGACAGAAGTCCGGTTGTTAGCATTGCTCTCAGCCTGAACACTGGGGACGCCAGAGGAAAACAGGGCTCCCACAGCAGCCAGACCTGCTGTTCCCACACAGGTGCCCTTTGCTCATTTCACCTCCATCGAGTACATGATGAACAAATTTAAAACTACACTTAAACGAATGTGGCCTTTTTAAAGACTCCAGTTTACAAATCAATCTCTCCAAACTCTTCGCTCTTTGCCTGTGCAGCTGGACATGGAGGGATGCCAAGCATTGGTCTGGCTCTCTGCTGCCTGGAGTTGTGCCTACTGGGAGCTGTTTCTCTCTATCCAAGCCTTGTCCCTGCCAGTGCTGCCAGAGCCCAGCCCAGCCCCGGGAGCTCAGCTCTGCCCTGCAGACCCCTCCCAGCACAGGGCACTGCCCAGGGCCATCTCCCTGGCAGCAGGGCCTTAAAGGCAGGGAAGGCAAACAGAGATGCTGCAAGCCAAGGTGCTGCTGCTGCTGTCTGTAGGGAGAGGAGTCTGAGGAGGCACTTTCTGAGGGAAATCTGGGGCACATCTGCTGATGCCCAGGGTGACGGTGCAGGAGTCTCAGTGACACAGCCAAAGCTGACAGCCCCTTTTCCTTCCCTTTAGGAGAAAGCTGAGAGCAGCCCTGGCCATGCAGCACCATCTCCACAGCAGGAGGAATCTGCCCTGATGGGGGTCGCTCCTTCCACCTCCAACTTCTCCCCTGCACCATCCATGGGGAGGTGCCAGGCAGGCTGAGAGCTGCCCCTGGCAGGTGGCACATGCCCAGGGCTGGCCAAGAGCCCTGAGGGCTGCAGGAGCTGCTCTGCAGGACAGCCCTGGGCAGCCCTGGCTGCAGCCCCAGCTTCACCCCCTGCAGCCGTCGCTGGCAGCAGGAGCCATCCTGCCCGGTCCCTCTGACAGTGCCCAGGGCAGCCCTGCTCTGCAGCACATCCTCCCCCAAAGCAGAAACAGCACCAGAGCCATCCTTACAGTCACATCAGTCCTGTCCTGGGTCAGCTTCAGGAGATCCCTGCAGCCAGAGACTGACTGTGTCAGAAGTAGTGAAGATGTCTCCAAGAATGAGCTCAGAATTGTCCTTCCAGCTGCTTTGAGCTTCTGTCTGCTTCACTGCTCTCAGGTACCTGCAGGCAGTGCCCTCAGCCCTGCTGGGCTGGGAGAGGAGCTGCTCCTCAGGAGAAATGTCGTTTTGAGCTCTTCTTGGTTTCCAAGACCTTCTTCTGTGCCAGGAGACTGGCCCAGCTCAGCAGCACAGACACAGCACAAGGACGTTAATGACCCTCTCAGGGCTTTTCTATTGTTTACATCAGACTCAGTCTCTGAGAGAGTCTTCAAAAAACTTCTCAACAACTCAAAGTTAAATTTAAACTCCAAAGTTTCGTGAAGTTTAATAGGTCCCTCTGAGAACGTGTCCCCAGGTTCCAGGTAGAGCAGAACACTGGAGGCAGTGATGCCAGCTGGGGACAAACAAGGCCAAGGTGTCTCTGGTGCTGAGCAAAGCTGGATGTGTTTCAGGAATGCAAAGGGCCAAGGCCTGAGCCCCAGCCCCTGGCCAGGCAGATCCTGTCCCTCCCTCCTTGCTCAGGGCTCTTCCCGGGATGGGCACTGGCATGTGGGGATGTGCAGTGCCAAGGGCAGGAGCATGGGGCGGCCCCTGCCAGGCTGCTGAGCAGGGACAAGGAGGCCATGAGGCCCCAGGCCTGCAAGGGTCACTTGTCTCCTGCTCCTGGCTCAGGCCCAGGCCCAGCAGCCATGGCCAAAGTGCTGCCCAAGTTGGCTCTGTCAGGGCCTGGCAGCTGCTGCCCATGCCTGTGCCCTGTGCAGCCCAGGCTGTGCTACGGTGTCCCTGCCCTGCGCCTCTGTCCCTGCAGGCTGTGCTCATCCCCCGGCTGCCCCACCTGGCTGGCCCCTTCCTTTGCTGACAGCTCTGCCTCCTGCCTGCCTCTGCCTGCCCACACAAAGCCTTGGGCTGACCCAGGCTCCTTCTGGGGGATGTGTTGCACCACAGCCCTGCCTGGGAGGGAAATTCCTTTCTCTTTGTTCCTAATCTGGGCTTCCCCAGCTGCTCTTAGCTTTGATTTTTTTCTTTCTCTGGCTCTTCTCTACTACATCAAAAGGATCCACCATCTCTGAATCCACCCTTCAGTCCCTCCCAGGGCTCTCCCCATCTGTCCTCAGTCCCCACCCCACTGAGCACAGAGCTCCTTTGTCCCTATACTGACCCAGTCACCAGAGGCCAAGGCCAGCCAGACCTGTCTGTCCTTGCAGCTTTTGTCTAAAAGCAGCCCTTGGATATTTGGGGAGTTTTGGAGGTGGAATTCCATTTCAGCCATGAGTGCCTGCACCAGAATGATAGCTCTTCTGCACACGAAGGAAAGGACAGAGCCCCAGTGTTTCAAAGGAAGATTAGAGGCAGCCCCAAGGAGGCCAAGGCCAGCCAGACCTGTTTGTCTCGGCAGCTTTTGTCTGGGAGCAATCCTTGGATAGATGGAGTTTGGAGGCCAAATCTCAGTTTTCTCCATGGGCACCTGGACAAGAAGGACAGTTCTTTTCCTTAGGAAGGAAAGTAGAGAGCCCCAGTGTTTCACAGGCAGAAGAGAGCTGGCCCTCAGGAAGCCAAAGGAACCTAGACAGTCCTAGCAAGTTTGGTCTGAGAGTTAGCCTTGGATATAAGGAATTTTGGAGGCAATTCCCAATTCTGGCTATGGACACCTGGACTGGAAAGATGGGTTTTCCATGGAAAGAAAAGCACAGCCCTTCAGTGTTTTCAGGGTAGATGAGACGTGGCCCACCCAGATGCCAAAGACCATCCAGATCTGTCTGTTTCATATGGAACAATCTTTGGATTTTATCATATATGGAGGTAGAATCCCAGTTTTACCATTAACCCCTGGAGGAGGAGGAGAGTTCTTTCCCACAGGAAGGAATGCACGGAACTCCAGGGCTAGAGGAGAAGCAACCCTCAACATGCCAAGGTCAGCTGAACCAGTCAGGTGGCCACAGGGAGGCCAAGCCAGCCAGACCTGTTCCATGTTCTTGGATTCTTTGGGACATGCAGGATCACAATTGCCCCTTGGTTCCATGAGGCCCCGTAGTATCACAAGAGATCTTTGTTTCCAGAAGGCCCAGCAATACCACCAGGATCTCCTCGGCTCTGCAGTGGCACAATGGCTCCTTGCTTCCATGAGACCCTGCAGTGCCAAAATGGTTTCCTTGGTTCCATGGGACTGTGCAGAGTGCCACAATGGCCTCTTGGTTCTATTGGGCTCCCCAAAATCACAATGGACCCTTGGTTCCACAGGGCATGGCTGTGTCACACTGGCCCCTTGGTTCCATAGGGACCCATAGTGTCACACTGGCCCCTTGGTGCCATGGGGACCCATAGTGTCACAATGGCCCCTTGGTGCCATGGGGACTCAGAGTGCCAGAATGGTCTCATTGCTTCCATGAGTCCCTGCAGTGTCACAAAGAGCTCCTTGGTTCCACAAGGCCCTGCAGAGCCCCTTGATTCAACAAGGCCTCAAAGTGCCAGAATGGTCTCCAGGACTCCATGATGCCCCACAGTGTCACAAGGACACCTTGGCTCCATGAAACCCTGAAATAGGGAATGGCCCCTTGATTCCATTGGGCTCCTCCCTGTCACACAAGTTCTTAGTTCCACCGCACCCTGTAGTGTCACAATGGTCTCCTTGGTTCCACAGAGTCAGAATCTCTCGGTGGTCTCACGGAGCCCCACTATGATCCCCTTGATTCCATGAGGCCCCGCCGTGCTACAATGACCCTTAGGTTAAATGGCCCCTTGGTTCCCGTGAGTCCTGAAGTGTCATAATGGTCTCCATGGTTCCATGAGGCCCCAGAATGTCACAATGGACTTTTGGTTCCTTGAGCTTTCGTCCAGCCAACAGCAGTGTCCTTGGCTCCACAGTGTCACAAGGGACCCTTTGTTCCATGAGGTTCAGTAGAGTGAGATGGACACCTTGATTCCAAGAGGTTCTGTAATGTCCCAATGGACTCCTTGGTTCCATGGCCCTGCTGTCCAGAATTGCCCCTTGGTTCCATGAGGTTCTGAACTGTCAGCAGGAATCACCTTGGTTCTGCAGTGTCATAACCAACCCTTGGTTCCATGAGGTGCCAGGCCTCCCACAGCCTCTCAGAGACCCTTCTCCCCCTCACAGCCCCTCACAGCCCCAGGCCTGGGGCTCCTCCCAAAGGAGAAGGGGTCGGGCCCTGCTTGTTCTCCTTTTATTTCAGTCCCCTCACAGCCCCGAGTGAAGAAAGGCTGAAATGGAGCCTTTCCCCAGCGTTTCCCTCGGGGTTCATTGCGGGCTGAAGCTCTGTGCTGGCGCTGGCCCGAGCGCCACCATCCCTGCAGCCGCCAGGCCTTTGCTGTCCCCCCGTGTCCGTTCCCTGTCCCCGAGTCCCGCCCGGCTCTGGCAGCAGCAGCAGCCGCAGCGCAGGGGGCGCCGGCCCGGCCCAGCCGGGGCTCCCGGCCAGGAGCAGCAGCAGCGCCGGCCCCTTCCCGCCTGCTCCTGCCTCGGCTCCCGAGGGCTTTTTCCAGCTCAGTTCTGGAGTAGAGCAGCAATCACCCACACCCAGCCCTGACTGCGCAGGGCCCGCCTGTGCTGCCCTGACCCAGCCCTCAGAGAAAGAAAGGATCGGGTTCCAGCGCTGTTTTCAGCACTGCTTTACTCACCCTGAGGTGACAGCAGGAGGCTGCTGCTGCCTTTGCCTTGGCAATTGGAGATCATGGCTGCTCTTGCCGCTTGAAATTTATCTGTAAAACTGCAATTGCCTTTTTTGATCAGTGCTACCCAGAGTGCTTTCGTGATGGTGAATGTGGGAATCCTTAAAATCAGAGGATTTTGGGAAAGCTGCAAAAGGCAGGCCTCAGAGACAGCAGAACTGTGATTAGAGCTGAGCTGTAACCATGAGATAGGGCAGCAGAAAAGTTAAATAAGAAGTGGGAAAGTAAGGACAAATAGAACAATAGTTTGTGTACTAAGGCTTGGCTAGAAAAACTCCCTAAGCTGCAGAAAAGTATATCTAGCCTGATATTAGGAAGTACTGAGCTTAATAAATGAGCTCTGAACATTGTGGCTCACAAGCAGGTATTGTATTCGAAATAATCAGGCATTGTTTTAACCGAAGGTACGTGTGCTTATAATGGTTGGATAGAACTACTGTCAATACGCTTTACTTTGCGTGATTGGTCAAAAAACTTATAAAGTAAGTTCTCTGTCTGCTGCCGAGGACACAAACTGCCGGCATCTTCCCATTGTCATAACCATGTAATGAGACTGATGCTGGAAAATAAACACCTCAAGACACATACCTCAGCAGTCCGGTCCTGTTTGTGATTTTGTACATAGACCCCCGGCCGGCAATAGGTGAACTCAGGCTTTTGGTCACAGGCATCATGATTAGCAGATCTTGAAATCCCCTAAAGTCCCTGAGCACTAAGTCAAGGAGAATTAAAGCCACACAGACCACATTTGCAGTGCTCAAACACGGCCCTGTTGCTGCTGCTGCTGAAATAAAATCACAGAAATTGCCTCTCGAGTGTCAAATCAAATGAAAAAATCCACCAGGAGGAAGAGAAACCAGAACTTCTTGACCCGCTCCATTTTTCTTCTGAGCAGCAGCAGCAGCAAGTGGAGATGCGCAGAGGTATTTCCAGCTGCTGCTGATCCCAGCTGGAGCCCAGCCTGCTGCCCAGTCCCAGCGGGAAGCTGAGCCCAGCCCGGGGAGCTCCCGCAGTGTCGGGAGCTCAGCGCACGCGGGGCCAGGCCCAGAGCCCCGGGCACGGCCGCCCATTGCGGGGCAGCGGCGCAGACGGAATGTCCTGCGGCCCAAACCTCCTGCTCCTGCCACACAGCGCCAGCGCTCTCCCCCTCCTCCTCCTCTCCCAGCACGGCACAAATTCCAGCTCGGAGGAGGCTTCCCCAGAGAGGGCTCAGGCTCCTGCTTCAGCCTCAGGGTCCCTGCAGAGGAACAGGGCATCTTTCAGGCACTTCCACAAGCTCAGGGCTGCCATTTCATGGGCAATCTGGGATGAAAATGGACTTGTTAGGAAGCACAAAAGCAGAGGGAATTGATCAGAAATTATTAGGGATAAAATGACCCTTCTTAGAGACAAAGTTCGCAAAGTCATTCCATGCATTTTTCCTTTTCAAATTCTTCCAGTCATCTCCTGACAGGTCCAGCATGTTCTGGTACTTTTCATGAACTGACTGTACTCTTGATTCATATCAATGCATGAGATGGAGAAGCATCTGAACTGAACACTGAAACAAACTCCCTCTGTCAGCCCATTTTCATCTTCTAGCTCACTTTCCGTATGTCCACGGGCATGTTGGAATGATTATCCCACAGCTCTCCATTTCTGGCTGCAGGCTCTGGAGATTCTTTCTCTGCATTCAGTCAGGTTTGCATTCCCTAATAATTCCTGGTAGCCCACCATGTTTTCTTAAGGTAGAACAGTAACATTGAAAACCTCACCAATGGCACAACTGCCCAGCCCACAAGGAAAAGAAAGAAGAAGCTGTCAAGTTCTTCAAATATTTGTCCTGCTTTGCTGCAAGAGTCGTGCTGCACGCACGGTGTGCAAAGCCAAGAGGAGCTGCAGTTGGTGGCACATCTTGTGACAGAAGCTGCACCTCGTTCTCCAGGAAAGATTCTTGGAAAGAGCAAAGAGGACTGAGGAGCAGATGATGGGAAAACTGAAAGAGCTTTTAAGAAATTCAAAGAAAACAGAAAGAAACCATCTGAGATGTTTTACTCGATTTATTTTTATGCTCCTCTTTTCCATCTTGCACTACTTCTCCATCCATTAATTCCAAATGGATCTCACTTCTAAGCTCAATGACTTGGCAAGTTGTAGACACTGTCAAATACCATGAGCTACACCCAGTTTGCCTTCCCCTGGTTTTCTCTGGAAAGCAATGCTGGAGAGGTAAGTGCAGTGCCTGGGTCACGTACAAATTCTGCATTCAGGGAATGCGCTCCGATAGTGTTTGACCCTCAGCAGGGACAATGCACAGCAGGGACCGAGGGAATTCCTGTGCCGCTGTGCAGGAGTGCAGACTCTGGGTCTTGGCTGAACACGGCCAAGTTCCCGTGTTTGGACAGGCTCAGGGGCTGCCCCCGGGGAGCGCGGGGCTCGGCGCGGGGGCGAGTGGGCAACGGACAAACGGACACGGGGACAAACGGCCCCGGCGCTTCAGTTGCAGCGGCAGCAGCGAAAGCAGCAGCGAAAGCAGCGACTTTGCCGAGCCCCTCTTGCTTGTCCTCTCCCTCTCCCGCAGTCCCGCTTGTCCCGCAGTCCCGCTTGTCTCTCCCTCTCCCGGTCTCCCTTTCCCGGGGTCCCCTCCTCTCCCAGTCTCTCCCCATGCCCGGTCGGGCCATGCCCCCCGCCTGCCCCCGGTCCGGGGCGGGGCTGCTCCGTCCCCGGCCCCGGGCGTCCTGCCCCGGTCTCGCCTCCGGCCGGCTCTGGTCGTACTGGCGGTGGCGCTGCTGGGCGGGCATCAGTGCCTGGGGCTGGGGCGGCATCGCCTCCCTTTGGCTCCGCCTGGCCCGAGCCCGGCTCCGGCCACGGCCCCAGCCCCGGCCCCTCCCGGGGCCCGTGGAGGACACAGGCGGCGCGGCCGCTCCCGCCGCCTCCGCTGCCGCTTGCCCGGCCCGAGCTCCGCCACTCGGCAGCGCGGCCGCCGGCCCCGAGCCGCCGCTGTCCCGCTGCAGGGAGCGAACGCCTGGGGATGGCCGGCCCAGGGCGCTTGAGGGGCGCTCGGGGGCCGTTGCCGGCCCCGGGCCGAGCGCTGACAGCCGCGTCCCGCCGGCAGGGAAGGCGCAGCAGGGCCTGAAGGAGCAGTACCGGCTGGGCTCGCTGCTGGGGCGCGGCGGCATCGGCAGCGTCTTCGCGGCCACGCGGCTCTCGGACGGCGCCCCGGTGAGCGGCGGGCGCCGGAGGAGGAGGAGGAGGGGGCGGAGGAGGAGGAGGGCGGAGGATGGGGCTGAGCAAGGCGGGCGGCGAACTCAGCCTGCTGCTGCCCTTGGCTTTCAGGTGGCCATCAAAAGGGTGCCACGGGAGCGCGTCCGGCACTGGGGCGAGCTGGTGAGTGAGCGGGGCCAGCGGCAGCAGCCGGGCCGTGCCGGGCGGGGATGAGCCGAGGCCCGGCAGGGTGGAAGCCTCCAGGACGCCTTGAGGGAGAGCGGGCGTGGGGCCAGCGCAGGGCACAGAGCATCCCAGGCTGGCTGAGGGCTTCCCGCGCCCCAGAACGGCATCAGCCCCACTGACGGCATCGTGCTCCTCCCGCAGCCCGACGGCACCAGCGCACCCCTGGAGATCGTGCTGCTGGCCAAGGTGTCCACTGGCTTCCCTGGTGTGGTCCAGCTGCTGGAGTGGCTTGAGCTCCCCAACGATGTCTTGATGGTGCTGGAGCGCCCGGAGCGGTGTCAGGACCTGTAGCATTTCATTCGGGCACGGGGCTTCCTGCCCGAGGAGGTGGCGCGGGAGCTGTTCCGCCAGGTGCTGGAGGCCGTGCGGCACTGCACCAGCTGCGGGGTCCTGCACAGGGACATCAAACCAGAGAACATCCTGGTTGACCTGGCCACCGGGCAGGCCAAATTGATTGACTTTGGCTGTGGCACCTACCTGCAGGACACAGCCTACACTCACTTTGCAGGTGAGCCCACACAGGGTGTGCTCCTGGTCCCAGCATCTCATGGCCCAACATCTCAGAGCCCAAGCTGGGTGTGGCAGTGGGGATTCTCTCTTCTGCAGCCCTTCATGGCACTGAGACTTCAGCCAAGCTGCTTTTGTGCAGGGCTGGGTGTGGAGCCAGCTTCCAGCCCTCCTGGCAGCCTTTGCCCACCACTCTGCCCAGGACTGGGGCTGGGGCAGCCAGCCCAGCAAAAACACCCGTGGGTGGGGGTAGCCGAGAGGGGGGGTCGGAACCAGTGCCCCAGCCAGTTTGGTGTGCAGGTGAGAAAGGGCTTGGACTGCTCCACTCGCCTGCTTTGTTTTGGGTTCATAATGTTTTTTGGAGCAATGCAGGCAGGGAGGATGCAGGCATGGATTTTCCCCCAGCACTGAGTGGTTTCTTCCTTGTTATGGTGGGGCCTTGCCAGGGCTTCCACTGCCCTCTTCCAACCCCAGTGGCTTCTTTTCCAACCCCAAGTCTGTACACAAGTCCCAGGTGCTGGTGAGAGGGCAGTGCGTCACACCCCCTGTGCCACTGGAGCAGGGATGCTGGGGCCAGACTCTGGGAGCAGCAGCATCCCCCTGATGAACTCCATCTGTATTCCATAGGAACACGGTCATACAGCCCCCCGGAATGGACCCACTTTGGCTGGTACTATGGCAGGCCAGCTACCATCTGGTCCCTGGGCATCCTGCTGCACCAGATGGTCTGTGGGGAGCACCCTTTCAGGAGGGGCCAGAACATCAGCTGGGACCATCAGCTCTCGCTGCCACAAGGGCTCTCTCAAGGTGGATCCTCATCTCTGGGCACGGGGGAATACCAGTGCTGGGAGACAGCAGTGGGCTTGTGAGCATCCCGCTCTGGCAGCTGCTGAGGAGGTGGCACACGTCCTGCTCTCCTGCTTTCCTCCAAACCAGGGAATGGATGGGAAAGCTTAGGCCCAGCTCTGAGCACATCCAGCATGGCCTGGGCACGGGAATAGTGGGGCAAAGCCAACAGGAGCCTTCTCCAACTGACGGGCGGTTGGTGGTTTCTCTGCCCAGAGTGCCAAGATCTGATCAGGCGGTGTTTATCCATGCTGGACTTGGAAAGACCCTCATTAGAAGAGCTGCTCTGTCATCCTTGGATGCAGGATATTCATCTGCCCTAGAAGAAGGGAGAGAGCCACAGACACACTGTGATGCAGGGCCCTGGTAAGTTACAGCCCGGCCAACCTGCCCGGCAGCAGCGCCGCAGCCCCACAGCAGCTCCAGAGGAGCCCCATCCAGAGGCACCTCGGAGCCCTCAGCAATCCAGCCAGCAGCACACGGGCAGGAGGACACAGATGGCGCTTCCTGCCTGGGACAGGGCTTGTGGCCATCTCCAGGCACCGCTCTCACAGGGATCTCTGCAGCTCCAGCCTCTGCCAACCCGCTCTGTTGGCAGCACAAAGGCTTCAGCAGAACTACCAAAGGCCAAGGGGCTTCTGGCCATTTTCCCTGCAATGCCTTGGCAATGCCACACATGCGTTGGCAGTCAGAAGCAAAGGAAGCCAGACTTTTTTGTCCTGCCCGTGTCACTGCTCAGGGCTCATCAGATGGGAACACAGAGCCCTTGTGCTGGAGCTGAGCTGCTCTGCCCAGCACTGGTGGCCACCATCTGAGCTGGTTTTGCTTGTCCTGGTTCCCTGACAGCTGGGGCCTTGGGCAGAACCTGAGAGCCTGGTCTCACCCCAGGGAAGGAGAAGGAGCCCCTGGAGAAGCTGTACCAGGTGGGACTGCTGCTGCTGGAGACAGCGAGGATGACATCAAGGATGGCAACCTCTTCCTGGACCTGGCCACGGGCCAGCTGAAGATGATGGACTTTGATTGTGGCACCTTCTTCAAAGCCAGGCTCCACAGCAAATTTGCAGATGAGTCCACACCCAGGGGGATGCTCCCAGATTTGGGCATTGCACAGCCTGGCTGGGAACCAAAGGTTCCCCCTTTGCTGGGGCAGATGCAGCTGATCCTTCAGTCGCCTGCCCAGCTGGTTTTGGCAGGGCTGGGGGGATGGGCTGGGCTGGGTACGAAATGGGAGTGGGCTCCTGGCCCTGCCAACAGCCCCCAGCCCCCACCGTGCCCCGGGCTGGGGCTGGGGCAGCCAGCCTGACACAAACAAACCCCATGGTGGGAGCAGAGGTGGGACTCCAGAACCTGTGCTGAGGCTGCTTTGCTGTGCAGGCAAGGAAGGGCTTGGGCTGCTCCACTGCCCTTGTTTGCTTTGGGATCAGCATTATTGTGGGGGGCAGTGCAGGGGGGAAGGGAGAAAGCCTGGGCTTCCCTTCCCCGTGTCTGGGTTTTTCCTTGCATGCATGGGTTGGGCCTTCCTCAAGGCCCTGGCAGAGATAAGATTTTTTTACCTTTTTTCTTGTTTCCCCTTTTTGTCTGTAATCTATTTTCAATAATTTGTTGTTTGTTTTTCTAGATGAAGCCTTATAGGTTGGGTCCAGTCTGGATCAGGAAGTGCTTGGGACCAGCTGCAGTGTGGATGGGCCGTGCCCTTGGAGAAGGCTGAGGACATCGTTTGGGACCAGCTTTTCTTCCAGCAGGGGAGGGCGTGAGGTGGGTCCCCGTCTGCCTGGCATGGTGGGATCAGAGCTTCTGGGAGATGGCAGCGAGCACAGGAGCCTCCTGCTCTGGGCAGCTGCTGAGGAGGTGGATGTGCCCTGGCTGGCTGCAGGCTGGGCACACGTCCTGCCCTCCTGCCCTGCTGCCAAAAGCAGCAGTGATGGGCAGCTCTGGGCACCGCTCTGAGCACGGCCAGCATGGCCTGGGCACCGTGGGCGGCTGGGACAAGGGCACAGGAGCCTTCAGCTGACGGGCAGTTTCTGCTTTCTCTCCTTGCAGCCGGGCTCTGCGGGTGCTGAGGCTGCTCTGGGCTCTGCCAGGGCTCTGCTGGAGCTCAGCACCAGGCTGGAATCAGCCAAAGAAGAAATGGTGTGACCTGCAGCATAGACTTGCTTGAGCATTTTGGCAGCACAGCTCAAGTTTGCAGAGTGTACACCTCCATGGGAAAAGATGACACCCCCCAAAAAATAAATTTGTTCAATAACTTCTGAAATGAAATCAATCTGGGATGCCCCTCAAATGACATTTCTCAGCTTGCTCAAGCTGTAGCTCAGCCCTTCTCTGAACAGTTCTCTCCCCATCTGCCTCTTACTACTGCTCCCTCTTTTCCCTCGGTGAGTTCCCAGCCCATTGCAGCCTGTATCACACTGTTGCCTTCCTTGGTGCCCCTCACCACGAGGAAGGCTGAGCCCCAGGCTTAGGGATGCATCCTGTCACTGGCTGAGGAGCAGCAATGTCTCAGAGGTCCCATGGGATTTTGGTGTCATTGAGAGCCACTCTCCAGCCCTCAGCTCTGCTCACTGCTGAGCTCCCACTCCCTTTCCCTTGTCCTTCCTGCAGGATGAGCTCTCTGAATCCCCTTGAGCCTCTCCACCCTTCCCAGCCCACACACCCACCTCAGTAAGGCCGAAGCTGAAGCTGCTCTGTCTCCTCTGGTGTACAGGGTGATCTTGTCCCCAATGAGTTGCAGCTGGACCAGTTGCTGAAGATTGGAGGTGGGCCTGATCTTGACAGGCCACACCTGCAACCAACAAGCACTAGTGATATATAAGAGTAAGGGAAGAGGAGTGAGAGGAGTCAGATTACTCCTGCAAGGAGCTGGAACAGTCAGTGTGTAGAGGGACTGCCTGTGAGGAACATCAAGAAGGTATGAAGCTCTGACAATACGAAATCCTTGCGCTATGATGACGCTAGAATTTGTGTTATCTAAGACAACACTCTGGCACACCATCCAGTCCCCTGTGCAGGGAGCCCCAGCCCCAGAGCACAGCACACAACAGTGCAGTCCAGGCTGGAACAGCTGCCCGACAGGCCTGGCTTGGCTCTTTGTGGCAAGGGAATGCTCCCTGTTTCCAGCTGTCCCTGCAGGATGGCCCCAGGGCAGAGCCCAGCTGGGCTCCCACTGCAGCCCCTGGAGCTTGGGGCAGACAGTGCTCCCAGAGCTGAGGTTCCTGGGGAGCACCCGGAGCTGTGCCTTGCACTCTGCTGCCATGTGTCCCAGTGCAGGCTGGCTAGTGCTGTGTGAATGCACCAGCCCCTGGTTTGACTGACAGGGGCCTTGCCCAGTCACATCTCTGCCAAGGCTGCAGCATTTCACTGGGCAGAACCTGACAAGGCATAGAGAGCAGATCAATGAAATTATCCAGACTGGGTTTTTCAAAGGCCCTTTAGAAGGAAGGGCTTGAGAATAAATGCTCTCTGTTTGCCACATGAACATTGGGGAGAGTTAGTGTCTTTGTCTTCAACACACTCCCACTCGAGCAAACGTTACAGCCACCCACTCCCTCACACATCCCCCTCATGCCTTCCCACTGCTGTGTCCTGTCAGGGCTTCTGCAGCCCCTCGTCCCTTCTTGGCCCCGTCCCCTCAGGGTCTCCCCCAGCCCGGCCAACCTGCCCGGCAGCAGCGCCGCAGCCCCACAGCAGCTGCAGAGGAGCCCCATCCAGAGGCACCTCGGAGCCCTCAGCAATCCAGCCAGCAGCACACGGGCAGGAGGACACAGATGGCGCTTCCTGCCTGGGACAGGGCTTGTGGCCATCTCCAGGCACCGCTCTCACAGGGATCTCTGCAGCTCCAGCCTCTGCCAACCCGCTCTGTTGGCAGCACAAAGGCTTCAGCAGAACTACCAAAGGCCAAGGGGCTTCTGGCCATTTTCCCTGCAACACAGCATGCTGGGACAGCTTGCTGAGCCCAAGCACCCTTTTTCCCCTCTTCCCCTATGCCCTGCAGACCCTGGGAAGCAAAAGAAAGCTCCCGGGAGTCTGTGTATTATAACACATTCTATATTCATATACTAAAGAAAAAACAAAAATAAAAGAACAATCATAAAGAAAGAGAATATTCCCGCTGGCTTAGGTGGCCCCAGCAGACAGAGCCTCTGGGCTCAGCTCTCTGCAGATCTCCAGCAGCGCAGCCAGCCAAGCCCCGACAGACGAGGCCGTGTCCTCCATGCCCTGCAGAGCTGATCCTGCAGCCTCTGGAAGACGGAAGATCGCTCACTCTGGAGTGACTGGAGGACATTCAGTGTATGAAGTGCCATGTGTGACGTGGCACTGCTGGTGTCCTCTGTCAGGTGTTCAAGGGCTGAAAGAGAGAGGAACAGAGCCACGGTCAGATCCCGAACCTGAGAGAACCCGAGGAGAGTCCCCTGCCAGGGCCATTCCAGCCGGCTCTAGCCATGGCCAGGAGGGAGCAGGGACCAATGGGACCAGCCCGAAGCTCCTGGCCACGAATCCCCCTTGTGGCTCTGAAATCTTTGTGTGCTCTGCCCATGCCGCCCCTCGTCGGCAAAGGGAGCAGAGCCCTCCGCAGCCAGGGCAGGGCTTCCAGCTCCCCCCGTCAGGCCCTGCTGCCCGCACGCTGCCCTCACTCACCACTGCAGATGAGCCGGAGCTCTTCCTTCTTCCCCCTCAGGTGCCGCCCGGCCATCCCTGGGAACACAGAGCCTGTCACAGCCCCAGCGGCACAGCTCCCTGCCAGCGGCGCTGCTGGCACTGTGGCCACACGGCCTGCTGGCCCGGCAGGGCTCAGCCCGGCCCCTGCTGCACGCTGCCGCCCCAGGGCACGGCTGGGAGAGGGCGGCAGCAGTGCCGGGGCCAGGCGGGGCTCGATGGTGCCGGGCCCGGGTGGCGCTGCCGGGGCAGCAGGTGGGGCTGGGGCCGAGCTGTGGCAGGGCCGGGAGGGAGCCCGGGCTTGTGGCTCACCAATGAACCTGATGGCCACCACTTGCAGGGACTCCTGTGGGCTCTGCAGGTAGGGCAGGGCCCGGCGCAGGTGCTCGGCTGCTCTGCTCCCGTGGTCTGCCAGCTGGAGAGAGCGGCAGGAGGGAAGGGTTGGCGCGAGCTCAGCCTCTCAGCCGGGCGATGCCTGCGCCCAGCCCCAGCCTCCCCTGCCTGCACAGCCCTGAGGCGCGGCCAGCAGCTGCTGGTGCCGGGCTCTGGAGGGGCAGAGGGCCGGCTGCTGCCCGGGGAACCGCGGTGCTGGCCCGCCCCACAGCTCCACTGGGCCAGGGCTCCATCGGAGCCCGGCTCAGGCCCACAGGAGCCTGGAGAAGAGCCCGCACAGCCTCTGGGTGCAGCAGCGGGCAGGGGCACAGCTACCAGCCCCACACTCAGAGCACCGCCCCCGGGGGCCTTCTCCAGGCTGAGGCTGGGGCTTGCAGGCCATCCTTACCAGGCACTTGGTGAACTTCCACGGCTTCTGGTTCTTCACCAGTCTTTCAAGATCCCTCCTCTTCAGGAACTTGACCACACAAAGCAGCGTTTCCTGAGAAGCCTGGAGAGCAGCAGAGATGCGGAGATGGCCCCACAGCCCAGGGCGCAGGACTCACGTCCCTGTGCCAAGGCCTGGAGGAGGCTGCAGCCCGGCAGGCGCCAGGGCAGGAGGCAGCCGAGCCCCCTGCCAGGGGGACAGCAGCAACACACGAGTCCTCACCTGTGCCACACGCCGATTCTCATCATGGCAGTGGAAGAAGAGTGGCAGCAGGCTCTGGCGCAGGGGTGTCTTCAGGGCCTTTTTTTTCTTTTCCAGTGGAAGAGTCACCAAGGTTCTGAAGAGCAGTATGGAGAGCAGCTGTACCTGGCTATTATTCTGTATTGAAGGAAGAAAAGAAGACCTTAGCATTGGTTGCATGGGGCTCAGCTTGGCCCAGGCCTGCAAATCCACAAGGCACAGTGTCTGGGAGCACCCAGTGGCCATGGCTGGGGGCAGCAAGCCTTACGTGGTCAAAGAGTGGCAGGAGTGCCTCAAGCAGCTGCAGTGTGATGGGGCTGGGCATCAGCATGTCATTGTCCAAGATGATAAAGCTGAGAAGCATGACTGTCATGCTAACTATCTCTCCATCTGCGTCCCACAGGAGCTCCACAAGACTTTCAGTCAGGCTCCACATTTTTTCGGTCTGTGCGGAACACAAGTTTGTGAAACGCCATCCTGCTGCTGCAGGGCCCAGAGGCCAAAGGCCTGTCCTGAAACACTCGGGCAGCTGAACTGGGAGGCAGGAGAGCTGGGAGCAACTGCCCCAGCACCCAAAGCTCAGCCAAGCCCAAGGGACTGCATTCCCCAGCTCAGCCTCTGCTGCTGCCCCCTTCTCACCATTGAGGGCTCCTCAATGAGCTCCAGAAGGGCCCTGAGCGCCAGGCGACGCCTCTCCCTGCACTCGCTCTGCAGCTGCCTTGACAAGATTTCCAGGACTCTGTTAGCACCGCGTTCACTCAGGTCCAGTCACTCGAGGACCTGAAAGGCACAGGGCAGTGACAGGGGACCCGGCCGGCAGGAGCCCAGAACCGCACAGGGCTGGGCCCAGGCAGCAGCACAGGGCACGGGCACCGTCCCAGGCAGCTGTGGCTCCGAGAGGGCAGAGAGCTGGGAGGCAGCTGAGCGAGGCAGTGCTGGCCATCAGGCTCACCTCCACAAGGAATGCCAGGGCGGGCAGATCCCAGCGTGGCTCCCGTGTGCTGAGCAGCCGGAGCAGGTAGCGAGCGATCCGGGAACACAAGGGGATGGAGACACAGCACATCTCCCTATCAGGAGAAAAAGGAACCAAGACTGTGAGCCAGGGGGACAAATGTTTCCCAGGACTGACTCACAGAGGTCTGGTCTTTCCCCAGCATCCTACAAGTGCACCTGGGATATTTCGGAGGTGGCTCCTTTTGTCCACCCTCCTCTCCCAGCCTTTTCCAGTCTGCTTGGCCGTCCCTCAGTGACAAGGCCCTCTGGGCTACAACCAGGGGGACTGTGTTGGAAACCCAGGGAACAGAGCACAAATGTCAGAGGCAGTGGGGAGAAGGGGGTCTCACCTGGCCAGCAGACCCACGGCATAGTGGTGGGTGTCAGCACACAGCAGCGTGTCCCAGCCACCCCTGCGTTCCATTGCCACCACCACATCCTCCTGCTGCATTCGGCAGAGCAGGGACTTCAGGGTCTGCACTGCAAACCTGCGTGCAGAGCAAAGCCCACGTCACGCTGGGAGCACTGGCTCCTGCCCAGGGTCGTGGCAGGGACAGGAGGACTGGGATGAGCACCTGCTGGGGCTGGTGGCAAGGCCATGTTGCTCCTGGCATCCTTTCCAGAAGGTATCGACCTCCTCTGGCACATCCAGAGTGCTGAAGAACACTTGGAAGAGCAGATGCACAAAGAGGCGGGGGAAATACACCGTCACCATATGTGGGACACAGGGCACCTGGAGGATCTTCCACATCACCACAGCTGCCTGCAAAGGACAAAGCCCCCCAAGACAGCCCTCAGTGCTGAGGTGTCCGTGTGGCAGGGCCTGAGCAGGGGAGGGAGAGGCCAGGAGAGAGGCAGGGGGAGCACGGAGCCTGGTGCCCCTGAAGCTGCTCCTGGGCCAGGTTTCAGCCCAGTCCCTGAGGCAGGGAGATGCAGTGGGGGAAGGAAGATGGAGAGCTGCTGGAGAGGTGGCCGTGGGGCCAGCAAAGGCCAGTTGCAGAAACTCACAGCCAGGGCAAAGACACCCGTTTTGTCCCCATCCGAGGTGCACATGCTGTGCTCTGGCCAGCTCCCCAGCACATCCAGG
Organism: Haemorhous mexicanus; assembly: GCF_027477595.1. Classification (NCBI taxonomy): domain Eukaryota; kingdom Metazoa; phylum Chordata; class Aves; order Passeriformes; family Fringillidae; genus Haemorhous; species Haemorhous mexicanus. The sequence goes on along the minus strand of NC_082356.1, from coordinate 2,624,963 downwards.
AGTATCAGCAGCACCGGCTCCGCAGTCCTGGGTGAGCACATGATGCTCTTCCACATGGTCAAAGCAGCTCTGTGGGGTTGGAGCTCTGTCTCAGGGGGCTCTCAGACACAGCATCAGGGCCTGGGCAGCAGTGGGGATCTGAGCTGGCTTCCAGCTCTGCCTCTGCCCACTGGCCCTCACCAGCAGCACCCAGGCAGCCCAGCCCTATGGGGACAGTCCCCTGAGGGGTGGCAAGGGAGCATTGGCAGCAGGCTCAGGGGCTGACGTGCAAGGGCTGGCAAAGAGAACAGCCAGAGGGCCCTGGAACTCTCTGTTGGTCAGACACCTGCAACAGGCTGTACAGGCTGATGGGCTGGGGAGCCGTGAGCCCTCTGGGCAGGTGGGCCCCATACCTGTCACAGGATGGGGACACACGCAGGAGCGTCATGACTACGTCAGCGGGCTGTGCTTCAGTGAGATCCAGCAGGGTCCTGTTCAGCCTGTGCTCAGCAAACTGATTGGCCAGGAGCCACTGGTGGATGTACCTGACCAGGGCGGGCACCTGGAAAGGGCACAGGGTGACTTGGAAAGCTGCCAGAGGGAGGAATGTCCCCAGCTTCCCCAGAGAAGTGCTGCCCTTCCCAACACACTGCCATGTGGCCTCAAAGGTTTCCAGTGACCAGAAGGCATGGCTTGGGAGGCCAAGCAATTCCTGGGAGGATCAAACCCTGGCTACAGGCTGCTTACTTGCTTTGGACTGGAAAAGCCCTCCTCTACGAGCATATCCAGCAGGGCAGCACTGGTCTTGGTTTGGAAGATGTGCGAATATGCTCTGAGCCCAGTGCCCATGGGGCTGGTCTCTTCTTCCCGAATTCTCTTCAGGAATTTGCAAACCAGCTGTAGGAGAAGGGCAGGAAGCCAGGGATTTTGCACGGAATGCTCCAAGCACGGTGACAGCAGGCCCAGCCCAGGTGGGGATGGCTGCAGGTACCTGCGCTGTTCTGTGGAAGAGGCCACGGGCGGGGTCCTGCTCTTGTGTGCGCTCCAGGGCTGCACCTGGCAAAGAGAGAGCACAGCCAGAGCTGAGGGGCTGCGGGAGAGGCCGGAGAACACAGCCCTGCCCTGTGCTTCCCAGGCAGGGACAGCCCTGGGATGCCCCAGGGGATGGAGCACAGCCCTGCGGGGTGTCTGCCTGGCCCTTATTCCTTCATGTCCATGGGCATGGCCCATGGGATGGGATGGGATGGGATGGGATGGGATGGGATGGGATGGGATGGGATGGGATGGGATGGGATGGGATGGGATGGGATGGGATGGGATGGGATGGGATGGGATGGCGCAGTGCCCAGCTGGCTGCAGGCACCAACTCTGTGGCCCAGCTCTACCACTCACCACCACTCAACGGCTCCAGCTCTTCAGTCTCCTGTGCAGGGGCAGGTCCAGGACCTTCTTCCTCTTCTTCCCCCCAGGCCAGCTTGGGCCCTCTCTGCTCCATGTCTTGCAGGAGAGATGCCGTGGAAAAGCTCTGAGTCAGCAAGTCCTACAGTCGTGCCTGGAAGGCACCTTCGAGAGAGAAGCCTCGGGAAGGCTACAGGACAGCAAGTCCTGCACTCTGGTCTCGAGGGCTCCTGCCACAAGGACAGGAGACTCCTGTCAAGGATTGTGGTGTGGCCTCAAGGGCACTGGCAGCAGGGATTGGAGATGCCTCCGGGGCACCTAATCCCACGCTCTGCCCTCAAGGGCACCTGCAGAAGAGGAGCCTCGGGAAGGCCACAGGTCAGCAAGTCCTGTGGTCTGGCCTCGAGGTCAGCTGCAGGAACAATGCCTCGGAAAGGCTCTGGGTCAGACACGATCGAAGGCGCTGTGCAGGGGCTCCTCACGGCACCGCTCTGTGCTGTCCTGTCCCGTTGCCTGCTCCGAGCACTGTGGCCTGCTCTTGTCACCACCAGCTCCTATGTCACCACGGGTCACAAAGAGCCCTTGGACACCCCTTCTGTGCCATGGTTACCATGCTGCACCGTGTCACAAAGGGCCCCTGCACACACTGCCCCCTGCCATGGGGCTGCCCCCAGCTGAACCAAAGTGGCCCAGGTTGGAAGGAATCTCTCACCCCAAGTGTTTAAGGCAGCCCGACGGGGTCTTTAGGAACAGCTCAGACCATCAGCAAACGCTGCCCTGCTCTCTGGGCTCAGGGCAGCAGAAGGAGACCCCAGGGCTGCCGAGGCAGCCGCTCTGGGAAGGGCACGGGGCCTTCCACAGAAGCTGGCACGGCCTCCTTGGGACACGTCCCAGCGGGTGGCCATCCTAAACCTGTGGGTGTGACATGGACAGGGAACGTGTGGGCCAGGGCACGAATGCTGCTCTGATCCCTGGGCCTGGGGAGCACTGACATCAGCAGGTGTGGCAGAGTCCCTGCCTAAGCAGACCTGCCACCCCCCGAGCCCTGGCAGCGCTGGTGCCCATCTCCTGCCCCAGAGACCTGTGCCCCCGGGGGGCTTCTGTGCCAGAGGGAGCCAAAGCCCACCTGCATTGGGGGCTGTGCTCCTTCCTGCAGGGGCTGTTGGCAGGAGCACCTGGAGCAAATGCTGGCAACACTTGGTCTCGGTCAGAAGCTCTCACTCCATGCTGAAATTATTTTCTATTGAAGTAATTTCCTTTAGCACAGAAACACCTTAGTGGTGAAGGCACAGAAGAATCTGGCGTTTAAGACTCCTCACTTCAGGAAAGCTTTACTTCCCATTGCTCAACTCAAGGAGTTCCAAAAAGTTGCAAACTTCCCAAATTCATTGGGATGGCCTGAGAAGGTGAAGAGTTGGAATTTTGCTTCCCATCTCAAAGCAGCAACTCATTTGCCCTAATGTGACCCACTGAGAGTCACTTTACAGAACATAACACTACACAGAGGCAAAAAAAAAGGCCATTCTTTGGTTTGCAAATGGTTTTCTATGAAGAGATGATAATATCCTAATGCTCTTAAGGAATAAAAGCTGTCCAGAAATGAAAGTCCACTCAGTGTTGCAAAAGTAGCCCAAACAAATGAGTAGATGGCAAAAGGGCTAATCCTCCCCCTGGTACAGATATCTAAGTGGCCAGTAAAGTACAGCTCTCCCTTCTTGTTCCCTGCAGGAGAATCAGGACCATGACCAGGAAGAGTCACAGATATTCTTTCTGCCCTCTGTAAGCAAAGCTATGCCAAACCACAGATGCTGCCTTCAAACTGACTCAAATTCCAGCCTAGACCTCTCACCTTCCAGACAACTCCTTCCCCAACACTCCACCAACACCAACCCTCCCAAACTCCCACCCAGAAGCCCTCAACATCCCACCAGGACCCCCAGCTGTCCCCGTCCCTCCGCAGAGCTTTCCCACCCTCCAGCACACACCCTGGTTCCCTGCAGGTGCCGTGGGATGGCACTCAGGGGGATCTGCCCCAAGGCCTTCCCCGGTGGCAAGCTCAGGCTGCCAGGCCTGGGGTTCCTGGATCACCCTTCCCAGCGAGCCTTCCTGTGCACGGCTGTTCCATTTGCACCTTTGTGCCCAGCTCGGACTTCTCCACTCAACCAGGGCTGCTGGGAAAGGATCCAGAGCAGCCTGACAAGCTCTTTTCTCCAGCTCCCTCCTAACTCTCTGGGGAGGTAGAACATCCCACAGGAAAGCAACTGGTGCCACAAGGAGCAGGCGGCCTCAGGCACCTTTGGCAATGAAACAAGGATTTGTTTGACATAAGTAAGCACAAGCAATTCACATTAGTCAACAAGTACTTAGCACAGACAGACATAAGTACTTAGCACCAGTTAGCATAAGAAAAACCTAACTTGACATGAGAGTGACTTGACCAAAAGCTTTAGACATAGTCTGCCAGAAGAACTAAGGGCAAGTATGGAATCAGCCCTGTGCAGGGAAGCCATGAGGAAGACTTTGTGCTGCTTTGGGGCATCGAGATTGCTCCTGGCCAGTGCCTGGACATCAGCTTCAAGTCTAGGAATCTGACACAATGTATTTCTAACCCCCTGCCTATCGAATCACCTCAGCAGTGTAAAGATGGATGGTACGTTTGATACAATTCCTACATACTGAAATTTCCACAGAAATTTCTAAGTGGCAGAGAAATATTTTAGTGGGGTGCAGACTCCTGCCCTCCTGCCAGGTCAGTAAAAGGGCTTTTGGCAGACAATGCATTTGTCTGCTGATTTCTCTGAATTAGGGAAAGCCCTCAGGACTGCTATATCCTGAGGGAACACCCTTGGCCTTGACCTGTAGGCACCTGCACAAGATTAAAATCAGCTGTCTCAGCTCCCAGGAGCTCTCTTGGCCAGCATCCTGACATGGATGCGGGGCTGCTGCGAGGCACTGCTGGGACCCAGCAGGACAGGACCGGCTGTCTCATGTCCACGTAGCACCCCTGACACAGACAGCGTCATCCCAAAACCCAACAAACGCTCACGTGTCAGCAGAGGGGAGCAAGGAGCACTGGGCTCCTCTCCAGGTATCTCAGCTGGGCTGGCTCCACAACACACCCCCATTTGAAGGCCTGCTGATGCCCAGCTGCCAGAAATGCCTACCTTGTTCTCTCCAAGATGCACAGGGAGAGCCAATGAGCAGGACGCCTGGAGAGGCAAACCTTCCAAGCCTTTTCTGAGGCCAGGGACACACCAAGATCAGCCAAGGCTCTCCACACTGCCTGGCCCACCCAGCCCAGCTCTGTGCTGGCCCTGGGCCACAGCAGCTTCCACCAAGTAGGAGACAAATGCATATTGCTAAGAGTTGAAACACAGCAGACAGGGAAGATGTGAAAAGTGTGTCTGTAAAGGCCTTTTAATTCCCAGCTCTCAAAGAGAGCTCTGGGGCTCGTGGCTGGACAGAGATGCCCCTGCTCACACCTCTGTCCAAAGAGGGGGAACACACCCTGCTGCAGGTGTTTGGGTTGGTCTCTGCAGGTCCAGGTGGATGCCAAACCTGCTCCTAAACAGCCTTCTCCCTTGCCCTGCCCCTCTGCCAAGTGCAATGGGCCTCAAGGACTGCAAGGAGCACAGAGAGCCAAAGTAGGACACTTGCACCTACCTCACTGGGAGCTCCCTGGGAAGCAATTTCCTTGAGAAGCAAGCCCCTTTCCTCCAAAGGCATTTCCCCAAATGTGTAGCTTTTCTGGGGAACACCAAAACACTCTTAAGAAAAGCTGGAAAGGCTGAATGACTTCAGGTCCTTTCAGGACAGGCACTCCAGCTCTAGCTCCTATTCCCCCAAGTGTGTTTCCAGGTGGAGGTTCAGGGGTGCAGCCCCAGGCCCTCTACAAACACAAGGTGCCCGCTGCCTCTTCACCTGCCTCAACTCCTGCCTGCACTCACGGCAGGAAAACCAGGCTGTTCCCAGCCAGAGCCCAGAGCCCTGTCCCCACAGGACGCTCTTGCCAGAACCTTCCAGAACTCTCTGCTGTGCATGCAGAGCTTTTCATGCCCGCTCCCAACAGGCTTTGGAATGCAGAGCACACCCTGGCTGGCTCTGCCACCAGCACGCCCCAAACACAGGTGGAGGAAGAAGCAGCAGGGGTTGTTTTGCCGCCATGCCCAAAAGAAACTGGAAGGGTGCCCTCGCTCTGGTCTCACTTGGTTGGCTTTCTGACTGGGTCTGAGCCTGGGGCTGCCATTCCTTGGTTGTGGGGACCAGAACCACACCTGGGATCCCAGCACTGCCAGGCAGCGCTCCAGGCACTGGCACAGGTGTGTGTCTGAGTCTAGGGCACCATGCTGCTGCTTCATTTGCTCTTAGGCACACCCAAAGCTCTCTGTTGAGCCCAGATGGTCTCTGGTTCTGCCCTCTTCCTGATCCTGTGCAGGGATGGAGCAGTGCAGTGCTTTCAGGAAGCTGTTCTTGAAACCTTCCAGCATTCCAAGCTCCTTTGCCCTCTGTGGATGCTTGCCATGGAATGCCTCACAGCTGGGTTCAGAGCATCCTCAGGATGGCTCTTCCAAAGTCCAGGGGCTCCAGGGTGCTCAGCAAGATCAGTGGTGTGGAAATGGACCTTCAGCACAGGGACCCTTCCAGCCTGATCTGCCCTCGTTCCTCTGTGTCTGTGCACAAAACACGGCGTGGAAGAGAACACCAGGAGGGGCCTGTGTGTCCCAGGGCTCTGGATTTGCATTGCTCCAGCTACACAGAGTTGTGGGTAAAGTGAAGAAGCCAAACAGTTTATTAATGGAAGGTGAAGCAAAGGGATGAGCAGGGAGGGAAGAAAGGGGATGGGCAGGGTTTGAGGGCTGGAGGGAAGGAGCTGTCACCAGGGAGGGAGAAGGTGGGAGCTATGGGAGCTTCCCACAGGCTCAGCTGTGCCAGTCATCAGCTGTGCCTGGAGCTCCAGCTGATCTCCTCTGGTCTCCAGGTGGTCTCACCTTCCAAGGGATCTGGAGGTCTTAAAGAGACACTGGTTCTTCTGAGCCAGAAGATGAAAGTAGCTCTGCAGCTCTTCCCTCAAACATCATCTGTATAAATGTGCTTATATGGGAAGGGATGTTGTCTTCACTCAGGCCTTGAAGGGCTGGAAGAGAGAGGAACAGAGCCACAGTCAGAACCTGGATGTGCAGGAATCCAAGGAGACCTTCCTGCCAGGGCCATCCCACCCAGCTCTTGCCATGGCCACAAGAGAGGAGGGGCCAAGGGGATCAGCTGCAAGGTGCTGGCCATGAATCCCCTCACTCATGTCCCTGAAATCTCTGTGTGCTCTGCCCACGCCACCCTCGTCCACACAAGGAGCGAAGCCCACTGCAGCCAGGGCAGGGATTGCAGCTCCCTGCCCAGGCATTGCAGCTCACCCAGCCAGCCCCTGCTGACAGCCCGCTGCCCTCACTCACCCTCGTGCAGGGCCTGGAACTCTTCCTTCTGCCCCATCAGGAGCAGCCTGGCCCTCCCTGGGAACACAGGCTAACCATAACTAAGGCTGCTGTGGCTATTATCCAGTTTGTTTTATGGCCTAATGAGGTGAGAAATTCATGGATTTTTAACTTCCTCTGGAAGGCAGGCACATGGATTCAGAGCTATCACACACTAACTGTGTGTTTTTGGGGTATTTTAATAATGGTACTTACTGTGAGGAAATGACATTGGGGGAGACTTTCTCTCAACCCTTCACCCAGCTCTTTGGGTCTGTCCCACCACTTTTCAAAGGGTTCATATCCACTCTAAATGCTAATGATATCATACAGCGGTTATTTTTGCTGATAGGCCTGTTCTATTTAGCATTCAGAGATAGGGGAAGATTAACCTGGATAACCACGCTGACACTTACCCCAGAGACAAGGGATGCTGCTGCCCCAGAGCCTGACCCTGCCCCACAGCCCACCTCAGAAATGAACCACCCAGACTGGGTTCTGGTGAAGGAGATGGGCCAGATGCTGAAGGAGTACATTTCCCCAGCTGGTGAAAACCCTCCCCCTGCCTCAAAGAGGGAGAGTCTGATGGTGCAGCAGTGGAACCCACAGATGTTACAACCATCCAGGTTCCAGCTGAACTGCAGAGGCAGTCACAGCCAGCAGCAGTCGCTCCTGCAGAAACAAGGAGGTCTAAGATGAAATCAGAGCATCCAGGTAAGGATAAGAATGGAGAGCCCTCATAACCCACAGGGGAGCCAGTGGTTGAGTTCATCACTGAGTCCCTGATGTACGAAAGTCCCTGTGGATGAACTGCACAAGGACATTGTACGCCGAGGATGTGAGGCTTAAACAACCTGGTTACTCCGGGTCTGGGACCTTTTGGGTACAGGTGTGCAACTGGATGGTGGTGAGGCAAGGAATTTGGGACCCTTGACCCAGGACTCAGGTATGAATCAGGTATTTGTATCGGATCCAGGGTCCCTTTCCCTCTGGGAGCTGCTTATAATGAGTGTCAGAGAGAGGTTTCTCCACAGGGAGAGAATGCAGGAGCACCACCATAGAATGTGCTGGAAGACCCTCGAGGAAGGGATCCAACAGCTGAGAGAAGTGGCAGCATTGGAGGTACTCTTTGGGAGGGATGGACAGCATGACAATGACCCTGACAAAATCAGGTGCACAGGGCAAATGCTGTGGAGTCTGGCAGATCTGGGGCCATCTCAATACACCACCTTCACTGCAACGATTAATGCTGATACCAACCAAGAGACAGCGGGCTCTGTCACCAACAAGCTTAGAAATTGTGAGAGTATGATCAATGGCCCAATGCAGGCTCATGTCTCTGCTATTATTAAGAGCCTACAAGAAGAGATGAGGGTGGAGAGAGGAAGAACAGTTCCCACATGGCACCAGTGCGAGTCACAGGCCCCAAAGTCACAGCCCAGCGTTCCCCAGCTAGAGAGAGAGGCTACACCCCAAGGGCTGACCTGTGGTTCTTTCTGTGTGACCATGGGGAAGACGTGGGAAGGTGGGATGGGAAACCCACTTCTGTCCTGGCAGCACGGGTGCGTCAGCTCAAGGAGGGAAACACTAACGGAGGGAGTTCCACTAAAGTGAAGGTAGCCTCAACCTCCCATGTCCAAGCTACCGGGTATGATCTGTCAGATCCCCTTGAAGGAACCTCTACCGTGTATGCTCAGGAAAGAAATAATAACCAGGGTTAGAGGGGCCCTGTCTCTAGCTTGGAAGAAGCACAGCCAAACCGGATCTTCTGGACGGTGTGCATCGGATGGCCTGGCACATCATAGTGACAAAAATACGATGCCTTGGTTGATACTGGTGTGCAGTGTACCCTGATACCATCGGGACATGTTGGGGCAGAACCTGTTTCCATTGCTGGGGTGATGGGGGGGATGGCAGCAATTGACCCTGTTGGGAGCCCAGGTGAGCCTGACTGGGAAGGAGTGGCAGAAACATCCCATTGTGACTGGCCCAGAGGCTCTGTGTATTCTGGGCATAAACTTCCTCCAGAATGGCTATTACAAAGACCCAAAGGGACTCAGGTGGGCTTTTGGCATAGCTGCTGTAGAGGCAGAAAACATTAAGCAGTTGAACACCTTACCTGGACTATCAGAAAACCCATCTACAGTAGGACTCCTGATTGTGGAAGAGCAACAGGTGCCAATTGTGCACCGCCAGCAGTATCAGATGAATCGAGATGCTGTGATCCCCATCCACAAAATGATCGGTGAGCTGGAGAGCCAAGGGGTGGTCAGCAAAACCCACTCACCCTTCAACAGCCTCACTTGGCCTATGTGCAAGTCTGACAGAGAATGGGGGTTGACTGTGGACTATCATGGCTTGAATGAAGTGACTCCACCACTGAGTGCAGCTGTGCCGGACATGCGGGAACTCCAGTACAAGCTGGAGTTCGAGGCAGCAAAGTGCTTTGCCACTATTGACATTGCCAACACGTTTTTCTCCATTCCTCTGGCAGCAGAATGCAGGCCTCAGTTTGCTTTCACCTGGAGGGGCGTGCAGTACACCTGGAACCAATTGCCCCAGGGGTGGAAGCACAGCCCCACCATCTGCCATGGACTGATCCAGGCTGCACTGGAAAAGGGTGAGGCTCGAGAACATCTGCAGTACATCGGTGACATCGCTGTGTGGGGGAGCACAGCAATAGAAGTATTTGAGAAAGGAAGGAGGATCATCCAGATTCTGCTGGAAGCTGGCTTTGCTGTCAAGAAGAGCAAAGTCAAGGGACCTGCCCGAGAGATCCAGTTCCTGGGAGTAAAGTGGCAAGATGGACGGTGTCAGATTCCCACTGAGGTCATCAACAAGATCAACGTGATATCTCCACCAACCAGCAAGAAGGAAACACAAGCTTTCCTGGGTGCCATAGGGTTTTGGAGAATGCACATTCCCGAGTACAGCCAGATTGTGAGCCCTCTCTACCTGGTCACCCACAAGAAGAACAATTTCCACTGGGGCCCTGAGCAGCAGGAAGCCTTTGCCCAGATCACGCAGGAGATCACTCATGCAGTAGCCCTTGGCCCAGTCAGGACAGGACCAGAGGTGAAGAATGTGCTCTACTCTGCAGCCAGGAACAATGGCTTGTCCTGGAGCCTTTGGCAGAAGGTGCCTGGGGAGACTTGAGGCCGAGCACTGGGATTCTGGAGCCAAAGTTACAGAGGGTCCAAAGCCAACTCCACTCCCACAGAGAAGGAAATCTTGGCCGCCTGTGAAGGAGTTCAAGCTGCCTTGGAGGTGATTGGCAGAGAAGCACAACTCCTCCTGGCACCTCGACCACCAGTGCTGGGGTGGATGTTTAAAGGAAAGGTTCCCTCTACTCACCACGCCACCAACACTGCATGGAGCAAGTGGATTGCTCTTATCACACAGCGAGCTCGTATTGGAAACCTGAATCACCCTGGTATTTTGGAGATAATTACAAACTGGCTGGAAGGTGAGAACTTTGGTCTCACTGACGAAGAGGAGCAGGAACAAGTGACACGGGCTGAGGAAGCTCCACCATCCAACCAACTACCACCAGAGGAAACACGCTACGCTCTTTTCACTGAAGGTTCCTGTTGCATTGAAGGGATGAACCAGAAATGGAAAGCAGCTGTATGGAGCCCCACATGACAGGTTGTTTAAGCTACCAAAGGAGAAGGTGGATCAAGTCAACTTGCTGAACTCAAGGCCATTCAGCTGGCCCTGGACATTGCTGAAATGGAAAAGTGGCCAAAGCTCTACCTTTATACTGATTCGTGAATGGTAGCCAATGCTCTGTGGGGCTGGCTGGAAAGGTGGAAAATGGCCAGCTGGCAACATAGAGCAAAGCCTGTCTGGGCTGCTGATGAGTGGAAAGACATTGCCTCTGGGGTAGAAAATCTGTCTGTGAAAGTCTGTCATTTAGATGCCCATGTCCCCAAGAGTAGAGCCAATGAGGAGCACTGAAACAATGAGCAGGTAGGTCAGGCTGCAGAGATAGAGGTGTCAAAGATAGACTTAGATTGGCAACATAAGAGGGAGTTATTCTCACCTTGATTTACCCATGATGTCTCAGGTCATCAGGGTAGAGATGTCATTTCTAAGTGGGCACGAGACCGAGGGGTGGATCTAACCATGGACAGTGTTTCTCAGGTTATCCATGACTGTGAGATGTGTGCTGCCATCAAGCAGGCCCCGCGAGTGAAGCCCCTGTGGTATGGTGGGCGGTGGTCCAAGTACAGGTATGGGGAGGCCTGGCAGATTGACTACATCACACTGCCCCAGACACCCCAGGGCAAGCTCTACGTGCTGACCATGGTAGAAGCCACCACAGGATGGTTGGAGACCCACCCTGTGCCTCATGCCACTGCCCAGAACACCGTCCTGGGCCTGGAAAAGCAAGTCCTGTGGAGACATGGCACCCCTGAGAGAATTGAGTCAGGCAACAGGACCCATTTCAAGAATGGCCTTATCAACACCTGGGCCAGAGAACACAGTATTGAATGGATATATCATATCCCCTATCATGCACCAGCTGCAGGGAAAGTTGAACGGTGTAACAGACTACTTCTGACTACCCTGAAGGCACTTGGCAGGGGAACCTTCAGAAATTGGGAAATGAACTTAGGAAAAGCAGCCTGGATGGTAAACACCTGAGGGTTCATCAATCGAGCTGGTCCTGCCCAGTCTGAACCCCTGCACACAGTGGATGGAGATAAAGTCCCTGTGGTACACATGAAAGGTATTTTAGGAAAGACTGTTTGGATTAATCCCACCTCAGGCAAAGACAAACCCATCCATGGGATTGGTTTTGCCCAAGGACCTGGTTACACTTGGTGGGTAATGCAGAAAGATGGAGAAAGCCGTTGTGTACCACAGGGAAACCCAGTCTTCAGTGAGAACTCTGTGTAAGGTTTCATTGTGATGCAGATGGAAATAGAGTAAGGGGTGGATAATGTCCTGGATTGCAAGGTAATTAATGTGTATATTCTATTTTCCATCTGTTAGAGTTGTGGCAGTTATCTTCTGTTAATTGGGCAGTTTTCTTTATCTTTTCCACAAACCAATCCTCCCTCTGGGAAATATCTTCTGTCCATGGGCCATTGAGTGTCACTGCATAAAATTGCTGATAAAATTACATCATTCCATTGGGAGATGCTCCATGCAGGGGGAGGAGCCAAGCATTCCTACCTGGACATAATCTGAGATTTTGGGATACCAGAGCAGCCTTTTCCCACTGGATTCCCACAGGAGCAGCTCTTTCCCACTGGATTCCCAGAGGAAGACCAGGCCCATCTACAGCACCCCTGGACCTTCAGAGGAAAACTCCACCCTTCTACAGGATCACTGCTCCAACAGAACCCCATCTGCCACTGCAGCCACCATTTAATGGGACTGCTGCCAACACCCTGACACACAGGGTGTCAGGTTGTGTTCTGAGTCTGTCAGTGGTTTTTTTGCTGTCTGTATGATTGCATTTGTATTTTTAGTTTTCCTAGTAAGAAACTGTAATTCCTATTCCCGTATCTTTATCTGAGAGCCTTTTAATTTCAAAATTGTAATCATTTGGTGGGAGGGGGTTTACGTTTTTCATTTCAGGGGAGGTTTCTGCCTTCCTTAGCAGGTACCTGTCTGTCCTGGTTTAGGGCAAATTTGGGAGAGAATCCCCAAAAAGGGCTTCTCCAAAAAACAAACCCACATGGCCCCTCCCCACAACCGGTTCGGGAAGAATTCCTCGGAGAGAAGTGGAAAGAACCTGTTTATTTGACAAGCACAGCACCCCCAACACCCACAATGAACAATACCGGATGACACCGCTCTTTCACCGCTCTGAAAAAGATGACAAATTCAGAAAGTCTCTCCTGGGGGTGGTCGCTGTTATCAGTCCCTCCGGCACTGGGGCAGCTGCTGCAGCCACAAGATGCAAACTCTCTCTCGGTGTTTCCCAGGTCCCAGTCCGGAGCATGTCGGTAGATCCAAACAGGAAGGGGAGACAGTTCAGGAAGAAATTTGGACTGTTTAGCTAAATTAACTAATGAGAAGAGGGAAAAAAGCAAGAGCAAGCAAAAGCAAAGAAAAAGCAGAGCAGAAGCAAGAGCAAAAGCAAAAAGCAGGGCAAAAAGCAAAAAACCAGCAGTATGTACTGGTGCTATCTGGATGTCCCGCCGAGTGGCTGATAAGAGGCCCAAAACAAAACTTTCACTCTGCCAGTCTTAAAGGCACAGAACATAATATCCAGCATAACACAGATGAGTGGGGATACCAGTCACCCCAGGACACTGTCTTTTAAAACCAAGACAGTTGGATACACAGAATTTTAGAGGCAGAATATCAATTTCAGCCATGGACACCTGGAGGTGAAGGACGGTTCTTTTCCATAGGAAGGAAAACACAGAACACTGGTGTTTCAGGGCCAGATGAAAGGCAGCAATCAGAGGCCAAGGCCAGGCAGATCTCTCTGTCCTGGCAGCTTTTGTCTGAAAGCAGCCCTTGGATATCGGGAGTTTTGGAGGTGGAATCCCAATTTTGGCCATTTCAGCATAGATATAAAGGATGGTTCTTTTCCACAGGAAGGAGAGCACAGAGCCCAAGTGTTTCAAAGGCAGAAGAGGAGACAGGTGGCTCCTGGGAGGCCAAGCCAGCCAGACCTGTTTGTCCAGGCAGCTTTCGTTCACTGAGAAATCCTTGGATATACAGAATTTGGAGGGCTGAGTTTCAGTTTCAGCCCTGGACATCCTGATGAAAAGGATGGTTCTTTTCCATTGGAAGGAAAGCACCGAGCCCCAGTGTTTCAAAAGCAGGTGAGAGGAAGCCCCCAAGAGGCCAAGGGCAGCCAGACCTGTCTGTCCTGGCAGTTTTCACTTGGGAGCAATCCTTGGATGGACAGAGTTCTGGAGGTGGAATCCCACTTTGTCCATGAGCACCTGGTCGAGGTGGATGGTTTTTCCATAGGAATGAAAAGCACAAACTCCAAGGGTTTATGAAGAAGATGAGAGCTTGCCTCCCATGGGCCAAGGCAGCCAGAGCTGTCTCTCCTGGCACCTTTCATCTGTGGGAAGTCTTTGGACATAGGGAATTTTGGAGGTGGAATCTCAGTTTTGGTTGTGGGTGCCTGGAATGGAAGAAGAGTTCTTTTCATGAGGAAAGCTCAGAGCCCCAGTGTTTCAAAGGCAGATGAGAAACAGCCGTCAGGAAACCAAGGCCAGCCAGACTTGTATCTTCTAGCAGGTTTTGTCTGGGAGAAATCCTTGGATATGGAATTCAGGAGGTGGATTCCCAACATTGGCCAAGGGGACCTAGACATGAAAAGTGCTTTTTTTCCCATAGCAAAGAAAAGCACATGGTCCCAGTGTTTCAAAGGCAGAATAGAGGTGGGCTCAGGGTGGTCAAGCCAGCCAGGTCTGTCTGTCCTGGCAGATTTCATCTGGGAACAATCTGTGCATACAAGGAAATATGGAGAAGGAATCCCAATTTTGGCAATGGACACCTGGGAAGAGGGACAGTTCTTTCCATAGGAAGGAGAGCACAGAGCCCCAGTGCTTCAGGGGCTGATGAGAAGCAGGCCTCGACATGCCAAGGTCAGCCAGACCTGTCAGGTGGCCCCGAGAAGGCCAAGCCAGTCAAACAGTCAAGACCTGTTCCATGTTCCCTGGGTTCCATGGGGTCCCACAGTATCACAATGGTCTCCTTGGTTCCATGAATCCCTGTAGTGTGACAATATTCTCCTTGTCACAATGTTCCCCTTGCTTCTGTAGAGTCACAATGGATCTTTGCTTCCATGAGGTCTTGCAATGTCACAATGGCTCCTTGGTTCTTTGGCCCCACATCTTCATCCTTGACCCTTGGTTCCATAAGGTCCCTGGGTTTCACAACTGTCTCCTTGATTCCATGAGGCACCAGAGTGTCACAATGGTCTCTGATTCCATGAGGTTCCATAGTGTCACTATGGTGTCCTTGGATCTGCATTGCCTCCATGGCCCCTTGGTTCCATGAGTTCTGTACTGTCAGCAATGGATTCTTTGTTCCAAAGGGGCCTTGATGTGTCCCAAGGGCTCCTTGGTTCCGTGACATTCCAAAGTGTCATGTACGGAAAATCACACAATGGAAAGCCAGTGTCCATAAAGGAGATAGAGGAGTCCTGCAACTTTATTCCAATAATGGGAAAGAGTCCACCAGGGCACACACCCACGGGGTTTTCTCTCTCGAGGTTCCAGAGGGTGCAGCCTCCTTTTATCCAAACTCCTGGCCACATGTTGCCTTCTTCCTGTCCCCATTGGCAGGGAGGTACTGGGAAGGTTCAGCCTTCCCAAACCACCTGTCACATTTTCCCCTCTTGAACCTGTCATTTTACCCCAAAGTTCATAAACTCAAGCTCGTGCAGACCCACGTGTCTGTTTCAGGAGCCAAGCTGTCTGGGCTCTGTAATAAAGTTCATGGAGACATTAAGACCATTTCAAAGATGTTAACACCAAAACCTTCACCCATCGAACTGTCTGTAAAGAATCTTCCCTATCAGTCACAATGGACTCCTCATTTCCATGGGGCCCCACTCTGTCACAAGGGCCCCTTGGCTCCATGAGGTTCCCCAGTGTCACCCTGGTGTCCTTGGATCCGCATTGTCACAACTGACCCACAGTTCCATGAGGGTCCCCAGTGTCACCATGGTCGCTGTCAGAGGCTGGATGAGATCAATGTCCTCAGACACCTTGGGATGAGCTGTCAGTCAGTCACACAGTGGGGACAGCGCTGAGCCAGCCCTGACTGCCTGAGCAATCACAAATCCCTCCTGGGGGGAGCCCCACAAAGGCCCAGGGGCTTAAAAACACAGAGCACAAGGTCAGCCCCTGGTATGGACCCTGCCTTCTCCTGGGGTTTGGGTCTCACCCACACTGGAACCCAAGGAACTTGGAGCCATATGCGTGTCCTTCTAGAGCTTCTGTCTTTCTGTCTCTCTCTTTCCTCCCCTTCTAATGCTCTTTCTATGGAACATTTTTGGGTACCTCAACAACCTAATTGTTTAAAGGTTTCCAGGTTCAATGGGCCAAGTTAATGAAGTTCCTGCTATGATAAGTGTTTTATGTTGAATTGGATGTTACATTGAATCATTTTCCAAAGTTTCTTGGATTTTTGTACTTTGCCTGTAAAATTTTGTGTCATTTTGACCTCTTGAGAATATCTGGTTGGTGTTTCTTCTTGTGAAATACAAAGCTGTGTTTCGTGTCAGGTACATAGAGGCAATGTGTGTATTTGTGATTGTGATATGTGTGGAGGCCGACAATGGGACAGTTGCAAATTTTAATAATAACTGAGGAAAGTAAAGCAGGGAAGAAGGCCTTTGAACCTCTCTTTTCTTTGCAATTAACCTTGGTTGATTTAGGAGCATTTGAATTAAAGCGTTAACGATGTTGCTTTTTGCTTGTAGTCAGGCCTTAAAGAGTGCTGCAAAAATAACCCTTTTGAAGTATAATTTTAGAATATTGCTTGTATCCTTGAAACTAGAGTTTTGGAATCTATATAGACGATATATGCTTATCTCACGCCTTAACAAAACAGAGAAAAACAGCTTGAGAAAGGAAGATGAACATCATCTCAAGGACTTCTAATTTCGACCAAGGGAAGCTGGACATCACTGTTATGAGATTTATAGTCATTGTAATTAAAAAGGTGGAGCCACATCTGGGGAGCTGGACTTCACGAGATGGGATTCGTCTTTATTCTTGTGGAAACCAGGACCAGTATTTCAGAAACTACTACTGCTGTCTGGGGGCTACTCTTTTTTGGGATGCATCCTGAGAGAAACTAAGTCACAATAGTGTATAGAATTGTGATGTAAAAATTGGAAAATAGAAACTGCTGATGAGTAAAAATTGGAATAGAAAATGCTGAGAAAGCTTATGAGTACCCCTATAAATACCTGTAAGCCCCAACTATCGGTGTGCAGCTGGAGGGAAAACTTCCATTACTGTACCCAGCGCTGTGTTGCTCATTCTTTTCCATATTAATTAATAAATTGATTGCTGCTTGAATATTGGCATAGTCAAGCTTCTTATTTATAACAAAAGGCTGCCCAGGGAGTGCTGAGAGCAGATCCTTGAGGCCAGGAGTGCAGGGAGCGCAAGGCTCTGGGCAGGGAACTGCAATGCTGAGCAAGGCCTGGCTTGGCTGCAGGAAGCAGAAAGGCCAAGCCCTGAGCCCAGCCTGGGCCAGAAGGGCCTGTCCCTCACGGCTGGCTCGGGGCTCTTTGTGGGGCAGGGGGATGTGAGGGGCAGCAAGGACAAACGCCATCCACCTGCAGCCCCTGCCAGCCTCCCCAGGAGGCCGAGGGAGAACCAAAGTGCAGCCCCTGCCAGGAAAGTTCCTCCTGTGGG
The DNA here is from genome assembly GCF_027477595.1 of Haemorhous mexicanus. Classification (NCBI taxonomy): domain Eukaryota; kingdom Metazoa; phylum Chordata; class Aves; order Passeriformes; family Fringillidae; genus Haemorhous; species Haemorhous mexicanus. The sequence goes on along the minus strand of NC_082356.1, from coordinate 2,607,760 downwards.
GCCTCCGGAGGCGCTGCCCGAGCCCAGGGCACAAAGGCCTGGGTGCCTGTGGCCCTGCCAGCCCTGCCCAGCCCTTGGCCATCTGTCCTGCAGGCTGTGCCCCCTGGGCGTGCTGCTCCTCTGCCCTGGCCGGCTGCACTCGCCCATCTCGCTGTGCCCCAGCATTTCTCACCCAGCGTTTCTGGGCCCTCCCTGGGCTCCCTGCACCCAGCGCTGCCGGCTCCTGGCACACAGAGCCCGGCCATGGCCCAGCCTCACGCTGGGACACCTCCAGCACCAACATTCTGCCCTGGGAGGGACTTTTCTTTCTCCTCAGCTCCAGGCTGAGCCTTCCAAGCTGCACTTTGGGGAGGTTTCCTGCAATTCCCACTGCCAAGGAAAGCTCTGTCTCCTGCTGGTCACAAACAGAGAAGGGCTGGAGGGAGATGTGGTGGTCAGAGGCTGTTTGGGGCACAGTGACCATGAAAATATTGAGTTTTAAAATATTCTGTGAAAGAAGGAGGGGCATCCACAGCACATCTACACCTGGCTGGATGGCCAGCCCAGATATTGGTGGTGAACACTGCTGCATCCAGCTGGCAGCCAGTCAGCAGTGCTGTCCCTCAGGGCTCTGTGCTGGGGCCAGTTCTGTTCAGTATTTTACTGACAACACAGATGAGGGTGTTGAGGCTTTCGTTAGTAAATCTGCAGATCACACTGAGCTGGGAGTGTGTGTCCTTCTGCTGGAAGGTAGGAGGGCTCTGCAGAGAGACCTGGAGCAGTTGGATGGATGGGCAGAGTCCAGTAAGATGAAGTTTAACAAGACCAAGTGCTGAGTTCTGCACTTTGGCCACAACAACCCCTGCAGGGCTACAGGCTGGGGACAGAGTGGCTGGACAGTGGCCAAGCAGAAATGGACCTGGGGTCACTGATGGACAGCAGGCTGGACATGAGCCAGCAGTGTGCCCAGGTGGGCAAGAAGGCCAATGGCACCTGGCCTGGATCAGGAATGGTGTGGCCAGCAGGAGCAGGGCAGTGATTCTTCCCCTGCACTCGGCACTGGTGAGGCCATACCTCAAGTGCTGTGTCCAGTTCTGGGCCCCCAATTTAGGAAGGCCGTGGAGGGGCTGGAGCATGTCCAGAGAAGGGAAACAAGGCTGGGGAGGGGTCTGGAACACAAGTCCTGTGAGGAGTGGTTGAGGGAGCTGGGGTTGTTGAGCCTGGAGAAGAGGAGAGCCAGAGGTGCCCTTATCACTCTCTACAACTTCCTGAAAGGTGGTTGTGGTCGGATGTGGGTTGGTCTCTTTCTCCAGGTAGCAACTGACAGAACGAGAGGTCACAGTATCAAGTTGTGGCAAGGAAAATATAGGTTGGATATTAGGAAAAAAATTTTCACAGAAAGAGTGATGAAGTACTGGAATGGTCTGCCCAGGGAGGTGGTGGAGTCACCATCCCTGGATGTGTTTAAGAAAAGACTGGATGTGGCACTCAGTGCCATGGTTTAGTTGAGGTGTTAGGGTCAGGAGTGAGTGTCAGGATTGGATTCAATGATCTTGAAGGTCTCTTCCAGCCTTTTGTGATTCTGTGATTCTGTGATTCTGTGTAGGTCTTCTGTCAGACCCTGAGAACTCTACAAATCCATTTCCCACAGGGAAGTCTGTACCTCTCAAGTATCTCAGCCAATGGGGAAAGACAGAGGGTTATGTGGATGGGAAAACAGCACTGAAAAGGAGGCTATGTCCTCAAAAAATTGGAGAGACCCCAGGGTAAATGTGTCATGGCCTCTCCCTTTGTTAGAATAAAGTTACAGGACCCTTTTGTCACCTTTTTGGACATAAACCTTTGGCATTGTGTAATTTGCATTGCTCAGTTGGCTTGGAAAAGGGGCGTGTTTCACCAGTCCCAGTGGCACTGACAGTTGTGATGGAATCATCACTTAACTTCCCTTGCAGGGTGTTTAATACAAAATAACCAGCTCCTGCTGCCAAAACTTCCAGTCTTTCCTTTCCCAGTGTAGCTGTTACCACAGGCTCTGCTGGGGATGAAACCTCTGGTCCCCTTCACAAGTACCCAGCTACTGCCACGAGGGAGTTTGGAGAAGTCCTGGGTTTTAGGCGAGGACACTTCTGCTTCCAGTGTCCCTCCATTTTAGAGTATGAGCATTGCTTTGTTCCCAATCTTCCTAATGAAGGTCGAGGAACTGAACTCCTTTCCTGCCACGAGACACAACCCCTTACTCCCTTGGGGCAGCAGTCCTTTGCTGATTCCTTTTTCTTCAGCTGGCATTATTTTCGAGTTAGTCACTTCCAGGTGGATTTCCTTTGATTTGTATGTATTGCCCATGCAATGTCAAGTAGTTCACCCACATCAGATGCATCTGTTTCCTGGATTTCCTGTAATTGTATTCAAATATTTTTAAGGACTATGCTATGTAAATAGGATGCCTTTTACCTTCCTCCTGAACTTTATTTTACCTTTATTGCTTTTTTATCTGTGCCTGCAGCCAGCCTTCTTAGTCCTCTGTTCACTGGGCTTTGCAACTGCATTTAAACCTTCTTTCTCTTGATAATTTAAATGCTTAGAGCAGATGTGTCCCATGCTACAAATACAACAACAACAACATTTAATAATTTTTTTTATTTTCCTTCTCTAAAGCCTAAACAAAAGTGAGAAACATTTCTGTATACATCACTTAATGTCATTTTGTTCTTGATGCAAGAATAGCATTGGTTGTAGCAGAAGGTTCTTGTCCCACCACCAGTTGCTCACTGCCATCTTCACCAGCCCATTCCATCATTCCATCATTCCAGAGGCTGGGCCATCACAGGGGATATCACAAATCCACTCAGTGCCTGCTTCTTGGCCAGGTGTCTGTTAGGTTGTTTTGGCAATGAGTACCATTGTCTGATTAAATTAGTGTGCCCATAGCACTCATTTCGAAGCCCAGGACAGTGTCCCAGGCAGTGACAAGGGACACAGGGTCTGTCTGCAGTCACCCAGCCATTGTTCTCATCACCACAGCACTCGCCGTGGTGGGTTTGGGGTATAGTCAGTCTGTCAGGCCTCCCCATACTTGCATTCCAGCCCTCATGAGCAAACCCCTCCCTGAACTGGTTCTTGAATTGGGAAGCCAAAAACTCTTTAATTTGATCTTTCTGAGCCCAAATCCTCCCTAAATGAGTGTTTCTTAGCTCCCTAAATTGGTGTTTCAGACACCAAAATATCCTTAAAAGGGTGTTTCTGAGCCTGGAATCTCTCTAAATTGCTGTTTCTGAGCTCAAAATATCCCAAAATTGCTTTCTTTGAGACTCGGAGCTACATAATTTTTTTTTCCCCCAGACAAAATCCACACAAAATCAGTGTTCTGGAGCCCCAGAGCCCTCAGATTGCTCTTTCTCAGCTCCAAAGCTCCTGAAATCACCATTATGGCCTCGAAGCTGCTGAAATAGGGATTCTAAGCCATGAAGTGCCCAAAATCAGTGTTCTAGAGCCCTGACGGCCACAACTCAAGCCCTGTGCCCAGTCTGCCATCAGCCTGTGGGGTTCACTCCCAGCGCTCCCAGTGCCCTCCCGGGGCATTCCTGGTGCCCCTGGGCGGCTCCCAGGAGCAGGGAGGGGCCGCTGGCTGCGCCCATTTCCCACCCCAGCCAAGGAACCACGCCCTGATGGGAGCACTTTAACTGTTAGTTTTAAGGCATGTAGAAGATATCGGTTTATGACGATAAAAGAAAATGTTAGGGAGGAGGGAGGAGCCTGTGGGGGTGGGAACGGGGGCGGGCAGGGTGGGATATAACCGGGATGAGGAGCCCCCGGTGCTCACAGCCCAGCGTGGAGCTGCTTCTTCCCAGCCCTGACCCAGGTAAGTGCCAGCCCCTTGCTCCCGCGTTTCCTCAGGGCTTGCTCCTTCTGCTCCCGAAATGGATGTTTCTCAGCCCAAAAGCTCTTGAAATCGCTGCTTTGGCGCTCCAAAGCGCCCTAAATGATTGCTACAGAGCCCAAAATGGGCTTAAATTGTTTTTTTGGAGCCCAAAAGCTCTCTAAATTGTTCTTGCTGATCTGAAAATATCCCCAGATCACTCTTCCTGATTCCCAAAGCTCCCGACATGAGTTTTTCTCAGCCTTGAACTCCCCAAATTAGGGTTTCATAGGCCTGCATGTCCCTAAACTGGTGTTTAAGAGAGCCCCAGTGCTCCCAAAATCAGTATTTCTGAACCCAAATGCTGTTTCAGGTCCCAAAAACTCCCCATGCAGGTGTTTTTGAGCCCCAGTGCTCCTGAAACTTCTGTATTCTCAGTTGTGAAATTCCCTAAATGCCAATTTTTTGAGGTCCAAAGTCTTGAAATGGTATTGCTGAGTCCCAAAGTACCCTAAATTGCTGCTTTTGAGCCCCAAGTCTCTGGACATTGAATTTTCTGAGCCCCGGAGCTCATTAAATGGGTGTTTCTGAGCTCCCCCAGTTGCTTTTCCTGAGCCGCAAAGCTTCTTGTGATCCAGTTTTGGGTACTGTAGTTCCTTCAACATGTGTTTCTGAGCCCAAGAGCTCCCTAAATTGGAATTTTGAGCTGAAAAGCTGACTAGAGGGGCCTTTCTGAGGCCAAAAGTTCCCCCAATCAGTACTTTTGAGCCAAATGCTCCCTAAATTAGTGCTTCTCAACCCCAATGCTGCCTAAAGTTTGGGTTTGTTCCGAGCCCAAAATCTCTCTAAATCAGTGTTTGGGACCCCAAAGCTCCTAAAATCATTGAGTCCCAAAGCTCCAAGGCTTGCAGTTTCTTAGCCCAAATGCTCCTGAATGGGAGTTTCTGAACCCCTGAGAAGCCAAAATTGCTTGTTTTGATCTCAGAAGCTGCCTACATCTTTTTGTTTTTGGAGCCAAACCCATCCCTAGATGTTTTGGAAGACTGTGCCTGAGTGCTGGTGGAATGCAGTGGGAGAGACTCTGCCAGAGGAGTGTCAGGGAGGATGAGGATGGGAGGTGGGAAGAGCAGCTGGGATACCTGGAGATCCTCAACAGGAGGGGCAAAGGCTGACTTGTGTGAGTGCGCAGTGGGGTCAGAAAGGGGGGACACTGAACTGGCAGTTCAGAAACTCCCTGATCATCAGGGAGAGTTGGCAGAATAGCTCTGGTGCAACCTAGAGGAGTCTCCAGGCCAGTGAGCAGGTTGCCATGGGGAAAGGCAACTGCCCTGGCATTGATGGCCAGGCAAAGCAAAGGGCTCCAGCAGCGTGGGGATCTGGGAGCGATGGCTCAGCAGAGCTGCCTGGTGGGTGGAGAGGGGGATGCTCACGGGGACCTGGTCCTGCCCCACAAGGAAGGGCTGGTCAGGGCTGTGCTCCTCAGTAACAGCCTGGGCTGTCACAGCCAGGAAATAGTGGGGTCCACTGAAGAACAGGGACTGAGGCCAGCAGCAGAGCACAGAGCTGGGGCTCCAGAGGAGAAGACTTTGATGTATTGAACTGTCCCAGTCCCCGGCTAGATGGTGACAGTGGGGGGGTGACAGTCCCCCTCTTTCGGGGCTCCGCAGAATCCCAGCTACCAGGGGAGGCCCAGCACAGAACAAAAAGACACAGCAGCAACAGGGGCCTGGGGTGGCACTGGGTCACTTTATTTGATGTTACACTCCCCGAGTCTCGGGGTCCCAGGCAAGGAGCTGGGGGCAAACAGCAGCTTATAAAGGGGGGCAGGTCTCAAGGGAGGATACAGTGTAAGAACTGTGGGTGGAACACAAGGCAGGGAATACAAGGGAGGAAAACTGCTCGGAACAGGAGGGGTTCACAACTGGCTGTGGGAGGAAGGGGTTTGAAACTTGGCAGAAAAGTAGCTAAATAGCAAAAAGATAAAGCGACACCTGGCTCAACTGAATAACAAAGGCAGGTGTGTGTCCCTCTAAAATCAGGGGGAGAAAAACACCAAAAGGACAAATCAAACAATAACCTTCAAAATAAAAACACAATACAAGACTGAACCAGATGGTGTCAGGGGCAGCAGCTCTGGAGGGTTCCCACTCCCTCGGGCTCCTCCCTCCCCCCTAGCACTTCCTTTCTCGGTTTGACACCAATTTCCTGTAAATGCCTATCAGGAAATCTGAGAGGGGGCAGGGATGGTCTCTCCAAAGCCAGGAGTAAAGCACTCATCTCCTGAGGCTCTCGGCTGAACTGACCGAGCTCCAGGGTGAAAAGGCAGCACTAGGGTGGTGGAGCACACGAGCCAGCAGCAAAGCAAGGCAGCAAAGCAAGGCAGCAGCACCCAGGGCTGTGTGAGCAGGAGCCCAGCCAGGGGAAGGGCTGACCCCCCTGCCCAGCACATTCACACCACACCTGCCCAGCCCCAGGGGGCTGTGGCACTCAGGAACCACTGTCCTGGTGAGTCACTGGGATGGCAATCCTCTTCCAGCTGTGCTTCACTGCTGGTGGGATTTCCTTAATATCAGTGTCTGCAACAGCAAAACCAACAACAAAATGTGACCCTGCCCAAACAGAACCGTCTGCAGCAGAGCAATCTGCACAGTCTGCAGCCGCCCCTCTGGGCAAGGCCAGTGCAATCCCTGTTGGCCATACACAGCAGTGACACCCCCTCCTCACAAGGCTTCCAGGGCAGTGACCGTCCCTGGGCTGGGCACTGCTGAGGCCCCTCAAGTGCTGTGTCCAGTTCTGCCAGAGGGGATTGAGTGGGAAAAGCTCCCTGGACCATCCTGGGGCCTTCACTGGGCTTTGCTGAGGTTTGAAGGAGCCCTGCTGCCCTCCAGGGCTTTCAGTGTCTTTGCCTCATCTGTGCTGCAGAGGGTGGGAGACCACCAAGTTAATATTTCATGGATTTCCCATTCTCACCCACTGTCTAGAGACACTAATCCAGCTCCTAATTCATTCATACAAAGCAAAAAAAATGGTCAATTCAGGCCTTACTTATTTATTTAATGGGTTTTTTGTCTGATAGCAAAAATTGTTGTTGTGGCTTTTACTACACATTATATTGGAGAAAAAGTAAAAAGTAAGTAGCATATTGATTAGGCACAGCCTGGATGCCATGAATATATTATGGAAAATTGTTTGTTTCTTTGATCTTGGCTGATCAGAAAAATTTTTAGTCCAAATATATAAAGAATAATTATTTCAGGGACTGAGTAGAACTTCATAAAATAAAATATAAAAATTAAAACAATAGCTCATCTTAGCACCCCAGACAAAGCATAATGAGATTTCACCACCACTCATACAATCCTCCTGGATTTAACTCAAAAACTGGTACTAATGTTGTATTAGACTCAATGCATAATTCAAAAAGTCTAATTTATTGGGCCTCTGTTGGCAGACCAGACTCTGTTGGTCTCTGGGCAACAGAGCCATCACTGGCAATGCAGAAGAGAAAGTTTCTTCCTTTTTTTTTTTTTTTTCTGGCCATACTCTTTTTTTCTCCTCTCTCCCCATTCATTTTCTTTTTCCTTCTCCTCCTCTCTCCTGTCTTTCCCCCTTCATTTTTCCCACCTCAAAGCTTCAACTTTGGCTCAGGATTGCAGATCTGGCCCTGCATAAAATAAATGTCCTGTCTAAAGCAGTTGTCAGCGCTTCTTCTAAATATGAGAGAGAGAGAGAGAGAATGATTTGTCTCTGACTGTGAGAAGTGGGGTGACCCATCCCTGGAAGCACAACCATCTTTCCATGAGTGGTGATCTGAGCTAATGTCTGTGTTCATCAGTTACCAATGCAGAGGCACATCCAGGACAGCTCCACGTGCACATCATCTGTTCATTGTTACTGTTTGAGAAGCCATCACACTATTGCTCTGCCTTCAGGAGAAATCCTTCAAACTCTGAGTGTTTTATGCCATTTATACGCTTTCCTTCCTTTCAGGCCAGGAAAAAAGAGCAAAAAGGAGGAGATAGAGCAAGGCTCAATCCTGGGAAAGCACCCCTGGCATTTCCTGTCTGATGCCTTCAGTTAGACCCGTGGGACAGCCACGGGCCCTGGGGCTGTGAGTTCTCTTGGGTCCTTGCTGGCATTTCTCTGTTTCTAATCCTCAGTGGAGCTCTTTTCCTCACCCGGGTCTATCCTCCCCTTGAACACCAGGAAAGCTTTCTTGCATGCAGCAGCTTTTGGCAAGGGCTTCCTTAATTGAGTCCAGGTCCTCCTCCTTCTCTGGAACATGGCCAAAGAAAACAGAAAGTCACAGGGAGCAGACAGCCCAGGGAAGTGGAGTGCAAGAAGGAGAGGGAGAGCAGAGCAAGGCAGCGAGCTGTGCCCTGAGCAGACCTTTCCTCACTCCTGAGCAGTCCCTGTCTCTGCCTTCACCTTGTCACTGCTGCTCTGATGGATTGCTCAGAAGGGACAGGTGGCTTTGTCTGAAGGGTCAGCAGGGCCCTGCTTTCTCTAGCTGGCTGTGCAGAAGAGAATATTTAGGAAACTTCCCAGTCTGACCCTTCCCAAGGCTCTCTGGCCATCACACTCCAGCCACCAGAGGAGGTGTTCAGTGCTGGGACTGGAGCCCCTCCACAGCAGTGGCTGCAATGCCCCAAGGGCCCTGCTGGACTCCCCACACCCCCCTCCCACACCCAGCCCCCGTGTCCTCCCTGGTTCCAGGCCAGGTTTCCCAGAGCAGTCTCAGCTGTCTGACTCCATAAAGCCATTTATTCCCAGTGCAGTAACACAGGAACAGCCTGAGCTGGTCCCCCAACAAGGGAGCCCCTCAGTTTTATCCCCTCACAGTCTGCATGCCCAAGGCTCAAGTCTGGCTCTTCCTTCCAGCCCTCAGTTCCTGCTGGGTCTCTCGGTGTCCCTTCCCCAGCTGTGCCACCGCTCTTGGTGCCCTTTGTTGGCAGTTCATGAGCTCTTGTCTCGGGCTCCCACTTGGAGCTCAACTTGCTGGGCTGTGCCAACCTCATGGTTGGTCTTTAGTTTTCTCTGTGTTCAGTTCCAGCCATGTAGCCTCTCTGCAGGGGCTGCAGGGCTCTCAGGTCTCAGCCGTGCTGGGGAAGGGAATTTGATGATAAGATCACAGCCAGGGCCAGCCCTGCTCCGTCCCGAGCTCCGCAGCCTCCCCCCATTCCTGCCCAGCTGCTGCTGGGGCCCGGCCTGGCCAGAACGGGGCCGAGGGGGGGAACCGGTGGCTGGCCCGGGGAGGGGGAAAAGGCCCGGCCAGAACGGGGCCGAAGGGGGGAACCGGTGGCTGGCCCGGGGAGGGGGAAAAGGCCCGGCCAGAACGGGGCTGAAGGGGGGAACCGGCGGATGGCCCGGGGAGGGGGGAAAGGGCCCGGCCTGCGGCAGGACCGTCCGGCCCGTCCCAGCTGAGACCGGGGAGTGGGACTGGGGCCCACCACATCCTCACCGACCAGAAACGGGGTTTTTAGTCTTTAACATCTGTGTTTTGCAGAGGCGTGTTCAGCTTCGCAGTGGTACCATAGACTGTCAGTTACACAAAAAGCTTTGCATCTCTTCCCCAAAATCTGTGTTTTGCAGAGGCGTGTTCAGCTTCGCAGTGGTACCATAGACTGTCAGTTACACAAAAAGCTTTGCATCTCTTCCCCAAATTTTCTTCCCATTCCATAACACGACAAGAGTGAATACTGTAAAAAGGACACAAGTAATGAGATAAACAGGGCAGAAGATATCTCTCCTTTTTTGATGCCTTTATTAAAAGTGATCAGCTCAAGGTTGGGAGGCCCGACAGATCCGCGGGTTCGCCGTCACAGCTCCCTGGAGTGACTCGGAGGAGGAGGCAAATGCAGCCTTGTCCACCAGGGGGCAGAGCTGGGCGTCTGGCCTTATGAGAGCAGGCGGGGTCTATACACCCCTGGATCCCAATCTTGAGTTGGCAGTCTCGGTCCTGGCTCCAATCATCATCTTCTGAAGTTGTGGTGAGGGACCATTAAGGTTTTCAGAGTCTCTGCTGGCTTCTCACCTCACCCCTGATGTCTAGAGACCACTTTGATCTCTGAATTCCATATTGGCTCGCTGGTTTAGGGGTTTATTAATTGCGTTTGGAATAAGGGCTTGCCCCATTGCATTTTGGCTCTAAACTTATCTGCATATCAACTCCTGGTCCCCTCCCCTCCACCGTCGGGGGTGGGGGGATGCCATCCTCCCACCTGGCCACAAGCAGGGTGATGCTGATACAATAGAGTGAATTCTCAACCATAGATGGCTAACGACCCGATACTTAACAGGTGATTACAACAAGCAGCTAACAAAAGCACTCCTCTGCCAGAACTGGTTAAACTTGTAATTCTACAACTTTTGGAAAAAAAATGGGTAACCCTTTTTTTGTTCATAACAGGTAACAAGAAAAGGGCATGGCTAATTTTTTTGCTAAGAGTTGCATTACTTGTTTAGACGGTGATGGAAGGGAAAACCAGTAAATTAAAAAACCCTGAGTAGATCAGAGGTTTGAGAAGTGTAAGGGACATATGTGTCCCCAAAAAGCTCTTAAACGCCCTTTTTAAATCCTTAGGGAAATATTGTAGTGAAGCTTCCTTTTTTTAATTTTTTATTTCAGGTGAAGCAGTGGCTAGAAGAAATGAGCTTGTTGAGGAAAGCTGGAAAACACTTAGGTGGCGGCATAGGTAAAAAGAGTGGGCTCGTGGATCCCATTGCTCTTGTCTGTGGCCATCCTTGGGAACCCTTGGGGTGGGATGGGATGTGTCGTGTTATCCCGGAGAGAAGTGAGGCCAGTGGAGGTCTCTCCCCTGAGCACGTTGCCTGCAGAACCCCTTCCTGAGCACAGCAGAAGGCCTGGCCTTTGGGGTGGGGTCAGTTTGGTCAGAGGGGTGACCTTCTCTGACCAGGGACATGTCCTACTCTAGTAGGGGGTGTTGCTGAGCAGGGCTTTGAGGGTCAGGCTGAAATGAATGTGCCAAGGGACAGTGAAGGGGCCTGGGAGGTCCCTCTCCACTCCCGGAGTGTGAGGCCGAAGAGTCTCACCTTCTTGTGGGTGGCTGGGCTGTGGTGGGACTGAGGTACCTGTGTGGTGCCTGAGTGCTGTGGCAGCTGAGGCAGCTCCCTGGCCCAGGAGAGCCTCAGTGGGCCCCGAGGATCAGGAACCCCCCAGCACTGCTGAGGTGCTCCTGGTCAACAGGAGCTCATGGCTCCTGGGCCAGCTGGGGGATGTGTTCTGCCCCAGAACCTGCTCAGTGCAGTCCTGGAGTTCCCTGGGGAAAGGTCCTTATTAAATGTCCTGGTTTTCTTTTTTATTTTTTTTTCATATGTACTTCATGTTCAGTATCTGCGATTATTTGGTATGTGGTTGAGAAAGTCCTAGACCTGATATTCGACAAATCCAGTAAGTGTGCTGGGTCCCATTGCTCTTGTCTGTGGCCATCCTTGGGAACCCTTGGGATGGGATGGGATGGGATGGGATGGGATGGGATGGGATGGGATGGGATGGGATGGGATGGGATGGGATGGGGTTTGGGTGGGATGGGATGGGGTGGGATGGGATGAGATGGGATGGGATGGGGTGGGGTGGGATGGGATGTGATGTGTTATCCCTGAGAGAAGTGAGGCCAGTGGAGGTCTCTCCCTTGAGCATGTTGCCTGCAGAACCCCTTCCAGAGCACAGCAGAAGGCCTGGCCTTTGGGGTGGGGTCAGTTTGGTCAGAGGGGTGACGTTCTTTGACCAGGGACATGTCCTACTCTAGCAGGGGGTGTTCCTCACAATTGGTAATGGTTTCAAAGACATAGCACATCCCTTCTGGGATTTCCTTTCCTTTCTTTGAACACTAAAGGGGGAATCTCACCCTAGGCTTAGCTACAGGGACAAAAGGCAGAAGCCTTTCTGTGCAGGTGAGTGCCAGTCCTTGCCCACCTGGAAACTCAACCCTGCCAAGCAGGAAGGAGATCCAGAGGTCTGTTGTGCATGAGGGCTTGGTGCAGTCAGATCAAGCAATCCCACCTGTCGATAAATTCCCATTTCCAAAGGCCTCCAGCCAGTCCTTTGTTACATTGCCCATCCCCATGCAGATGCCCAGGATCCCAGGGTGCAGAGATGTCCCAGCAGTGGGCTTCTCTCAGCACAGACCAGAACAGCCTGGAGGAGAGGAAACCAAAAACCAACCTGTAGAAGACCCAAGAAGAGACCCTCGAAAAGAGACTTTAAAACAGAGGAGTTCATCATCCTCAGGCAGGATGGGTGGGCTCCCCTTCAGACAAGCAATGTCAGTTTCCCACTGACACCAATCCTTTTCTACAGCAGGGACAAATGTGGAGGGCAAAACACCCATGGAACGTGACATAGATGAAGACTTCCAGAAGCCCAGTTTCAGGGTGCCGAAGTTCACGGACATCAACAGTATGAGCCGGTGAAGCCAAATTTATTATCCCTAAGAGGGCTATATTTATAGTAAGTTTCTACTGTCCACGCATCTCTAGCTAATACATGATTGGTTAATCCTAGCTGTTCACATGTCTAAAATAAAATGCTGATTGGATCATCTAATTTTTCATGTGTCTTGCTGTGGTCATCTGACCCACCCATTGCTTTCTCTTTTTTCTTACTTTCTCAAACTTGCTGACAAACTTGCTGAGTCTTGATGACTCTTCTTCCTGTATCATTCGCAAGGATATACCGACCCCATTTCTGAATATGTCCATTATTCATTGTTTGTGAACGTGTCCGTTGTCCATTATCCCAAGCAGGCTGGATTGGGCATCGGCTGAATATGGCCATTGTCCTGCAAAAACTCCTCAATCTGCAAAAAATCTTCAACACCCCAGAGTCTGACCCTGCCCCACAGCCCACCTCAGAAATGAACCATCCAGATTGGATGGGGGTTCTGGTGAAGGAGATGGGCCAGATGCTGAAGGAGTACATTTCTCCAGCTGGTGAGAAATCCTCCCCTTGCCAAAAAGAGGGAGAGTCTGATGGTGCAGCAGTGGAACCCACAGATGTTACAACCATCCAGGTTCCAGCTGAACTGCAGAGGCAGTCACAGCCAGCAGCATTCGCCCCTGCAGAAACAAGGAGGTCTAAGATGAAATCAGAACACCCAGGTAAGGATAAGAATGGAGGGCCCTCACAACCCACAGGGGAGCCAGTGGTTGAGATCATCACTGAGTCCCTGACATACAAAAGTGACGGAGTCGACGGGAGACAAGCACATCCGATGATGATCAACAAGTCTCAATTTATTGATTTAACATGCGTGCTCTTATAACAGTGATAATAAGGCTCATACATATTGCAAAACTAAAGCTCACTATTGGTTCGCTATAAGAGGTCAGCTCAACCTTTGCTATCAGGTACTCAGGATGCCTATGTTTTCTCCCCTCATTAGCTAGTCTCTGCTTCTGCATCCCGTTATCGTATAACTTCCTGCTCAAGGACACTCTGGCCCTGCCAAAGGCCCCCGACCAGAGGCCCATTGCTTTACCAGCTGTATTTTATCATGTCCCTTCTCTTCAAGCCACGTCTCCACAAAACTCTCCACACAAAAGTCTCTGTAATCTGCACAAAGACATTTTACAACGGGGAAATGAGGCTTAAACAACCTGGTTACTCGGGGTCTGGGTCCTTTTGGGTACAGGTGTGCAACTGGATGGTGGTGAGGCACGGAATTTGGGACTCTTGACCCAGGACTCTGGTATGAATGAGATTTTTGTAAGAGTGTCAGGGTCCCTTTCCCTCTGGGAGTGGCTTTTAATGAGTGTCAGAGAGAGGTTTGTCCACAGGGAGAGAATGCAGGAGCACCACCATAGAATGTACTGGAAGACCCTCGAGGAAGGGATCCAACAGCTGAGAGAAGTGGCAGTATTGGAGGTACTCTTTGGGAGGGATGGACAGCATGACAATGACCCTGACAGAATCAGGTGCACAGGGCAAATGCTGTGGAGTCTGGCAGATCTGGGGCCATCTCAATACACCACCTTCACTGCAACGATTAATGCTGATACCAACCAAGAGACAGTGGGCTCTGTCACCAACAAGCTTAGAAATTGTGAGAGTATGATCAATGGCCCAATGCAGGCTCATGTCTGTGCTGTGATCAAGGACCTGATCAAAGAGGAAATGAGGGAGATGAAGGAGGAGGTGAGGAAGATCAATGCAGCACCTGTGCCAGTCACAGGCCCCAAAGTCAGAGCCCAACATCCCCTGGCTAAGGAGAGAGGGTACACCCCAAGGGCTGACTGGTGGTTCTTCCTGAATGACCAAGAGGAAGACATAGGAAGGTGGGATGGGAAACCTGTCACATGTCCCGGCTAGATTGTGACAATGGGGGGGTGACAGTCCCTCTTTTCCAGGGCTCTGCAGAATCCCAGCTACCAGTGGAGGTGCAACACAGAACAAAAAGACACAGCAGCAGCCCGGGCCTGGGGTGGCACTGGGTCACTTTATTTGATGTTACACTCCCCGAGTCTCGGGGTCCCAGGCAAGGAGCTGGGGGCAAACAGCAGCTTATAAAGGGGGGCAGGTCTCAAGGGAGGATACAGTGTAAGAACTGTGGGTGGAACACAAGGCAGGGAATACAAGGGAGGAAAACTGCTTGGAACAGGAGGGGTTCACAACTGGATGTGGGAGGAAGGGGCTTGAAACTTGGCAGAAAAGTAGCTTAAATAGCAAAAAGATAAACCAACACCTAGCTCAACTAAAAACCAAAGGCAGGTGTGTGTCCCTCTAAAATCAGGGGGAGAAAAACACCAAAAGGACAAATCAAACAATAACCTTCAAAATAAAAACACAATGCAACAAAACCCACTTCTGTCCTGGCAGCACAGGTGTGTCAGCTCAAGGAGGGAAACACTAACTGAGGGAGTTCCACTAAAGTGAAGGCAGCCCCAACCTACCATAACCAAGTTGCTGAGTATGATCTGTAAGATCCCCTTGAAGGAACCCCTACCATGAATGCCCAGGAAAGAAATAATAACCAGGGCTAGGGAGGCCCTGCCTCTAGCCAGGAAGAGGCATGGGAAAACCTGATCCTCTGGCTGGTGTGAACCTGATTGCCTTGCACATCAGAGCCACAAAAATACGATGCCTTGGTTGATACTGGTGTGCAGTGTACCCTGATACCATCGGGACATGTTGGGGCAGAACCTGTTTCCATTGCTGGGGTGATAGGGGGGATGGCAGCAATTGACCCTCTTGAGAGCCCAGGTGAGCCTGACTGGGAAGGAGTGGGAGAAACATCCCATTGTGACTGGCCCAGAGGCCCCGTGTTTTCTGGGCATAGACGTCCTCCAGAATGGCTATTACAGAGAACCAAAGGGACTCAGGTGGGCTTTTGGAATAACTGCTGTAGAGACAGAGGACATTAAGCAATTGAACACATTGCCTGGACTATCAGAAAACCCAACTTCAGTAGGACTCCTGGATGTGGAAGAGCAGCGAGTGCCAATTGCCACCTCGACGGTGCACTGCCGGCAGTATTGAACAAATCGAGATGCTGTGATCCCCATCCACAAAATGATCCGTGAGCTGGAGAGCCAAGGGTTGGTCAGCAAAACCCACTCACCCTTCAATGGTCCCATCTGGCCTGTGTGCAGGTCTGACAGAGAATGGACATTGACTGTGGACTATCGTGCATTGAATGAAGTGACTCCAACACTGAGTGCAGCTGTGCTGGACATGCGGGAACTCCAGTACGAGCTGGAGTCCAAGGCAGCAAAGTGCTTTGCCACTGCTGACATTGCTAACGCATTTCTCTCCATTCCTCTGGCAGCAGAATGCAGGCCTCAGTTTGCTTTCACCTGGAGGGGCGTGCAGTACACCTGGAACCGACTGCCCCAGGGCTGGAAGCACAGCCCCACCATCTGCCATGGACTGATCCAGGCTGCACTGGAAAAGGGTGAGGCTTCAGAACATCTGCAGTACATCTATGACATCGCTGTGCGGGGGAACACAGCAGTAGAATATTTGAGAAAGGAAGGAGGATCATCCAGATTCTGCTGGAAGCTGGCTTTGCTGTCAAGAAGAGACAAGTCAAGGGACCTGCCCGAGAGATCCAGTTCCTGGGGGTAAAGACAGACTTTACAGGTGTCAGAATCCCACTGAGGTCATCAAGAAGATCAATGCGATATCTCCACCAACCAGCAAGAAGGAAACACAAGCTTTCCTAGGCACCATACGATTTTTGGAGAATGCACATTCCCGAGTACAGCCAGACTGTGAGCCCTCTCTACCTGGTCACCCACAAGAAGAACAATTTCCACTGGGGCCCTGAGCAGCAACAAGCCTTTGCCCAGATCACACAGGAGATCGCTCATGCAGTAGCCCTTGGCCCAGTCAGGACAGGGCCAGAGGTGAAGAATGCGCTCTACTCTGCACCTGGGAGCCATGGTCTGTCCTGGAGTCTTTGACAAAAGGTGTCTGAGAAGACTCGCGGCCGAGCACTGGAATTCTGGAGCCAAAGTTACAGAGGGTCCAAAGCCAGCAACACATCCACAGAGAAGGAAATCTTGGCCACCTATGAAGGAGTTCAAGGGGCCTCAGAAGTGATTGTCATGGAAGCAGAACTCCTCCTGGCACCCCGACTACCGGTGCTGGGGTGGATGTTTAAAGGAAAGGTTCCCTCTACCCAACATGCCATCAGTGCTACATGGAGAAAATGGATTGCCCTCATCACACAGAGTGCCCATATTGGAAACCTGAATTGCCCTGGGATTTTGGAGATAATTACAAACTGGCTGGAAGATGAGAACTTTGTTCTCACTGACAAAGAGGAGCAGGATCAAGTGGCACAGGCTGAAGAAGCTCCACCATACAACCAACTATCAGCAGAGGAAACACGCTATGCTCTTTTCACTGATGGTTCCTGCCACATCATAGGGATGAACTGGAAGTGGAAAGCAGCTGTATGGAGCCCCACATGACAGGTTGCTCAAGCTACCAAAGGAGAAGGTGGATCAAGTCAACTTGCTGAACTCAAGGCCATTCAGCTGGCCCTGGACATTGCTAAAAGAGAGAAGTGGCCAAAATTATACCGTTTATACTGATTCGTGGATGGTAGCCAATGCACTGTGGGGCTGGCTGAAAAGGTGGAAAAAGGGCAACTGACAACATAGAGGAAAGCCAGTTTGGGCTCCTGATGAGTGGGAAGACATCGCCACTTGGGTAGAGAAGCTACCTGAGAAAGTCTGTCAAGTAGATGTCCATGTCTCCAGGAGTCAGGCTAGTGAGGAACACCAAAACAACGAGCAGGTAGATCAGGCTGCAAAGACAGAGGTGTCAAAGATAGATTTAGATTGGCAGCACAAGGGGGAGTTGTTCCCAGCTCGATGGGCCCATGATACCTCAGGTCATCAGGGTAGAGATGTCATTTCTAAGTGGGCACGAGAGCGAGGGGTGGATCTAACCATGGACAGTGTTTCTCAGGTTATCCATGACTTTGAGTCGTGTGCTGCCTTCAAGCAGGCCAAGCAGGTGAAGCCCCTGTGGTATGGTGGGTGGTGGTCCAAGTACAGGTATGGGGAGGCCTGGCAGATTGACTACATCCCACTGCCCCAGACACGCCAGGGCAAGCGCTACGTGCTGACCATGGTGGAAGCCACCACAGGATGGTTGTAAACCTAACCTTGCCTCACACCACTGCCCAGAACACCATCCTGGGCCTGGAAAAGCAAATCCTTTGGAGATATGGAACCCCTGAGAGAATTGAGTTGGCCAATGGGACCCATTTCAAGAATGGCCTTATCAACACCTGGGCCAGGGAACATGGTATTGAATGGATATATCATATCCCCTATCATGCACCAGCTGCTGGGAAAGTTCAACGGTGTTACAGACTACTTCTGACTACCCTGAAGGCACTTGGCAGGGGAACCTTCAGAAATTGGGAAATGAACTTAGGAAAAGCCACCTGGATGGTAAACACTTGAGGATCCATCAATCGAGCTGGTCCTGCCCAGTCTGAACCCCTGCACACAGTGGATGGAGATGAAGTCCCTGTGGTACACATGAAAGGTATTTTAGGAAAGACTGTTTGGATTAATCCCACCTCAGGCAAAGACAAACCCATCCATGGGATTGGTTTTGCCCAAGGAGCTGGTTACACTTGGTGGGTAATGCAGAAAGATGGAGAAAGCCGTTGTGTACCACAGGGAAACCCAGTCTTCAGTGAGAACTGTGTGTAAGGTTTCATTGTGATGCAGATGGAAATAGAATAAGGGGTGGATAATGTCCTGGATTGCAAGGTAATTAATGTGTATATTCTATTTTCCATCTGTTAGAGGTGTGGCAGTTATCTTCTGGTAATTGGGCAGTTTTCTTTATCTCTTCCACAAACCAATCCTCCCTCTGGGAAATATCTTCTGTCCATGGGCCATTGAGTGTCACTGCATAAAATTACTGATAAAATTACATCATCCCATTGGGAGATGCTCCACCCAGGGGGAGGAGCCAAGCATTCCTACCTGGATATATTCTGAGATTTTGGGATACCAGAGCAGCCTTTTTCCACTGGATTCCCACAGGAGCTGCTATCTTCTCCACTGGATTCCCAGAGGAAGACCAGGCCCATCTACAGCACCCCTGGACCTCCAGAGGAAAACTCCACCCTTCTACAGGATCACTGCTCCAACAGAACCCCATCTGTCACTGCAGCCACCATTTAATGGGACTGCTGCCAACACCCTGACACACAGGGAGTCAGGTTGTGTTCTGAGTCTGTCAGTGGTTTTTTTGTTGTCTGTATGATTGCATTTGTATTTTTAGCTTTCCTAGTAACGAACTCTATTCCTATTCCCATATCTTTGCCTGAGAGCCTTTTAATTTGAAAAGTGTAAGAATTTGGACGGAGGAGGTTTCCATTTTCCGTTTCAGGGGAGGTTCCTGCCTTTTTTAGCAGACACCTGTCTTGTCAAACCAAGACAGTTGGATACACAGAATTTTAGAGGCAGAATATCAATTTCAGCCATGGACACCTGGAGGTGAAGGATGGTTCTTTTCCATAGGAAGGAAAACACAGAACACTGGTGTTTCAGGGCCAGATGAAAGGCAGCAATCAGAGGCCAAGGCCAGGCAGATCTCTCTGTCCTGGCAGCTTTTGTCTTAAAGCAGCCCTTGGATATCGGGAGTTCTGGAGGTGGAATCCCAATTTTGGCCATTTCAGCATAGATATAAAGGATGGTTCTTTTCCACAGGAAGGAGAGCACAGAGCCCAAGTGTTTCAAAGGCAGAAGAGGAGACAGGTGGCTCCTGGGAGGCCAAGCCAGCCAGACCTGTTTGTCCAGGCAGCTTTCGTTCACTGAGAAATCCTTGGATATACAGAATTTGGAGGGCTGAGTTTCAGTTTCAGCCCTGGACATCCTGATGAAAATGACAGTTCTTTTCCATTGGAAGGAAAGCACCGAGCCCCAGTGTTTCAAAAGCAGGTGAGAGGAAGCCCCCAAGAAGCCAAGGGCAGCCAGACCTGTCTGTCCTGGCAGCTTTCACCTGGGAGCAATCCTTGGATGGATGGAGTTCTGGAGGTGGAATCCCACTTTGTCCATGAGCACCTGTTCGAGGTGGATGGTTTTTCCATAAGAAAGAAAAGCACAAACTCCAAGAGTTTATGAAGAAGATGAGAGGTGGCCTCCCATGGGCCAAGGCAGCCAGAGCTGTCTCTCCTGGCACCTTTCATCTGTGGGAAGTCTTTGGACATAGGGAATTTTGGAGGTGGAATCTCCGTTTTGGCCGTGGGCACCTGGCCAGGAAGGAGAGTTCTATTCATTAGGAAGGAAAGCACAGAGCCCCAGTGTTTCAAAGGCAGACAAGAGCCAGCTCTTCAGAAACCAAGGCCAGCCAGACCTGTCTCTCCTGGCAGCTTTTGTCAGGAAGAAATCCCTGGATATAGGGAATTCTGGATGTGGATTCCCAACTTTGGCCTTGGGTCCCGGGATATGAAAGGTTCTTTTTTTTCCTATAAGAAAGAAAAGCACATGGTCCCAGTGTTTCAAAGGCAGATGAGAGGTGGCCCTCAGGTGGCCAAGCGAGAAAGATCTACCTGTCCTTGCAGATTTCATCGGGGAAGAATTCTTGGGTAGACAAAAATTTGGAGAAGGAATTCCAATTTTGGCCATGGGTGCCTGGAGGAGAAGGGCATCTCTTTCCCACAGGAAGGAGAGCCCAGAGCCCCACTGCTCCAGAAAGGCCAAGCCCTGAGCCCAGCCTGGGCCAGCAGGGCCTGTCCCTCACGGCTGGCTCAGGGCTCTTTGTGGGGCAGGGGGATGTGAGGGGCAGCAAGGACAAACGCCATCAACCCATGTGACACTCCAGATCCTCAGGGAACCGAGGGCCAGAGTGACACAGCGGGGTCTCATGGAAACAAGAGGCCGTTGGGAGCCTGTGGGGCTCTGACACCTCAGAACAGACACCCCAGACCCCTTTTGGTCACCTGGGGGTGACCAAAGGCTCCTTTACTCAAGTTTGGTGTGCAGGAAAAACACCAACCAGATATTCTCAAGAGGCCAATACAGAGTTTTACTGGTAAAATATGGAAAATCAAGGAACCTTGGCAAAGGATTTTATACAATATCCAATTCAACACGAAACTCTTACTATAGCATTAACTTCATTAACTTAGGCCATTTCTCCTGGATACCTCTAACCCTTAAGATGCTGAGATACCCAAAAATGTTTAAGGTAAAGAGGAAAAGAAATAAAAATAGAGAGAATGGTAGAAAGACGGAAGATCTACAGAAAGACACAGATATAACTACCAACTGCTTGGGTTCCAGTGTGGGTGAGACACAAACCCCAGGAGAGGGAGGGTCCAGACCATGGGCTGAGCTTGGGCTCTGTTCTTTTAAACCCTCAGGCCTTCATGCAGCCATTGTGACACTGCAGCAACGAGGAGACCATTGCTGACAGCACAGAACCTCATGGAACCAAGGGGCCGTGGTGACACTGAGGTGCCTCATGGAGTCAAGGAGTCCATTGTGCAACTCGGGGGCCCCATGGAACCAAGGGGACATGGAACAGGTCCGGCTGCTTTGGCCACCTGGGGGCCACCTGACAGGTCCAGCTGACCCTGGCATGTCGAGGGCTGCTGCTCATCTGCCCCTGGAGCACTGGGGCTCTGGGCTCTCCTTCCTGTGGGAAAGAGATGCCCTTCTCCTCCAGGCACCCATGGCCAAAATTGGGATTCCTCCTCCAAATTTCCATATATGCAAAGATTGTTCTCAGATGAAATCTGCCAGGACAGAGAGATCTGGCTGGCTTGGCCACCTGAGGGCCACCTCTCATCTGCCTTTGAAACACAGGGACCATGAGCTTTTCTTTCTTATGGGGAAAAAGCACCTTTCACATCCAGGCACCCACAGCCAAAGTTGAGAATCCACATCCAGAATTCCCTATATCCAGGGATTTCTTCCTGACAAAAGCTGCCAGGAAAGACAGGTCTGGCTGGCCTTGGTTTCTGAAGAGCTGGCTCTTGTCTGCCTTTGAAACACTGGGGCTCTGTGCTTTCCTTCCTAATGAATAGAACTCTCCTTCCTGGCCAGGTGCCCACGGCCAAACCTGAGATTCCACCTCCAAAATTCCCTATGTCCAAGGATCTCCCCCTGATTAGAGGTGTCATGTCTGGCTCTCTTGGCCCATGGGTGGTCACCTCTCATCTTCTTCCAAAACACTGGAGCTTTGCACTTCTCTTTCTTATGGGAAAAACCATCCATCTCGATCAGGTGCTCATGGCCAAAGTTGGGAATCCACCTCCAGAATTACGGATATCCAAGGATTCCTCCATGATGAAAGCTGCCAGGACAAACAGGTCTGGCTGGTTTGGCCTCTCAGGAGACTTCTCTCTGTACTTAAGCCCCTGAAACACTTGGGCTCTGTCCTTTCCTTCCTGTGGAAAAAAACATCCTAGATACCATGGATATGTGCAGAAATGGCCAAAATTTGGATTCCAACTGCAAAATTCCCTATATCCAAGGGCTGCTTTCAGACAAAAGTTGCCAGGACAGTGAGGTTTGGCTGCCCTTGGCCTGTGATTGCTGCCTTTCATCTGGCCCTGAAACACTGGTGTTCCATGCTTTCCTTCCTATGGAAAAGAACTGTCCCTCTCCTTCCGGCATCCATGGCTGAAACTGGTGTTCCATCTCTAAAATTCCCTATATTCAGAGATTGCTCCCAGACAAAATCTGCCAGCACCATTTTATCTGGCTGTCCTTGGCCTCTGGTGACTGCCCCTCATCTGCCCCTGGAACACTGGGGCTCGGTTGTTTACTTCCTGTGGAGACCACTGTGACACTGTGAGGACCACGTGGAACCATGGAGACCATTGTGACACTTTGGGACCATGGTGACACCGTGGGGCTTCTTGGAACCAAGAGACCACCGTGACACTGTGGGGTCTCGTGGAACCATGGAGACCATTAAGACCCTTCAGGGCCTTGTGTCACCAAGGGGCCACTGTGACACCTCAGGGCCTCATGGAAGCAAGGGCACCACTGGGGCACTGTGGGGGCCTGTGGAATCAGGGGAACATGGAACAGCTCTGGCTGATTTGGCCTCCCAGGGGCCACCTGACAGGTTTGGCTGATCTTGGAATGTCAAGGGCTGCCTCTCATCTGCCCATGAACCACTGGGGTTCCATGCTTTCCTTCCTGTGTAAAAGAATTTCCTCTCTTCTCAGACACCCATGGAGAAAATTGGTACTCGCCCTAAAAAATTTCCTGTATGCAAGGGTATGTTGCAGACAAAAACCTGTCACCTCTGCCTGGCCTTGGCCTCTGGTGGTCACATCTCATCTGCCTCAGAAGCAACAGGGCTCTGTGCCTTCCTTCCTATGGAAAAGAACCAGCCTTCTTGTCCAGGGGCCATGGCAGAAATTGGAATTAGGCTGCCAAAATTCCATCTATCCCAGGACTGCTCCCAGACAAAAGCTGCCAAGACAGACACTTCTGCCTGGCCTTGGCCTCTGGTGCTGTTCTTAGACTATGAGCAGAATGTTTTCATTTGCAAACACCTTGGAGAGGGCCCAAAGATCTCCCAAGCTGGGGTTTGCAGGCCTCAAGAACATAACCCATGGAGGTTGATGTGCCTGGTCACAGTTGAGAAGAGACTGAGGAGAGAACAGGAGTGGTCTGGCAGGGCTTGAAGGGTGGATTCAGGAGTGGTGGAGCTTTTTCTCCATAGCGGGAAAGAGCCAGATAGAGAAATGATACCACAAATGCAGAGGGGGAGGCCCAGAGTGGACACAAGAGAGGAACCAGGCACCAGGGCAGGGCTGTGGAGCAACACATCCCCCAGAAGGAGCCTGGGTCAGCCCAAGGCTTTGTGTGGGCAGGCAGAGGCAGGCAGGAGGCAGAGCTGTCAGCAAAGGAAGGGGCCAGCCAGGTGGGGCAGCCGGGGGATGAGCACAGCCTGCAGGGACAGAGGCGCAGGGCAGGGACACCGTAGCACAGCCTGGGCTGCACAGGGCACAGGCATGGGCAGCAGCTGCCAGGCCCTGACAGAGCCAACTTGGCAGCACTTTGGCCATGGCTGCTGGGCCTGGGCCTGAGCCAGGAGCAGGAGACAAGTGACCCTTGCAGGCCTGGGGCCTCATGGCCTCCTTGTCCCTGCTCAGCAGCCTGGCAGGGGCCGCCCCATGCTCCTGCCCTTGGCACTGCACATCCCCACATGCCAGTGCCCATCCCGGGAAGAGCCCTGAGCAAGGAGGGAGGGACAGGATCTGCCTGGACAGGGGCTGGGGCTCAGGCCTTGGCCCTTTGCATTCCTGAAACACATCTAGCTTTGCTCAGCCCCAGAGACACCTTTGCCTTGTTTGTCCCCAGCTGGCATCACTGCCTCCAGTGTTCTGCTCTAACTGGAACCTGGGGACGCTTTCTCAGTCGTGTCCCTCAGTGGGACCCATTAAAACTTCAAGAAACTTCAGAGTTTCAATTTAACTTTGAGTTGTTGAGTAGCTTTTTGAAGACTCTCTCAGGGACTGAGTCTGTTGTAAACAACACCAAAGCCATGAGAGGGTCATTAAAGTTTTCCTAGTCTAGTTATGGAGAAAGATCTCAAAGACCTTATAAGAAATACACATTCCTATTTTAAAGGATGTATTTAATTTATTTCTCTTTAGAGCAGAGGTGATCCCAGCATTCTGTGACTGATATTGACCCAGGGTCTCTCCTCAGGAGCTCTGGCCTGATCACAGAAGCTGTGCCTTGAGCTGTGGGTGACACTGGGACATAGTGGGAGTGACGCTGGGGAGGACAGGGACAAACTGGGGACAATGGGAACACTGTGGGGAAGACTGGGGACACTGGGGCATCCTGTGGATGACACGGGGTTGGAACTGGAAGGGACTGGGAATAAACTCAGGTGTATTGGGAGGGACTGGAGGGGCACTGGGGTTGTACTGGGTTCTGCTTGGGATGAACAGGTCTCTAATGGGGTTGTACTGGGAGGGACTGGAGGGGGTGAATGGGCTGTTCCCGCCTCCCCCGCTTCCCATTTGCCGAGGCTCCCGCCTATCAGCGAACGCAGCCAATCAGCGCCGGAGATCGGTGCCTCGAGGGCGGTGCCTAGCATGGCCGCCGTCTTCTATTTCTAACTACAAATCCCGTCATGCCCCGCGGCCCAATTGAGCCCCATTGGAGCTGGGACTATAACGGCCGTCATGCCCCGCGCTCCACAGACATACCCCCCCCCCCCCCGGGGTCCGCCCCCATCTGTCCCATAAGTGTCCCCCAGACACTCCAGGATCTCTCCGTGCCCCCTGAGCGCCCATTCGGGACCCCCCTAAAGCGTCCCCGGACCCCCTGAGTGCACCCGCACCCACAGCTGCCCGGCATAGCCATTTCTGGGAATTCATCTCATCTCCCGCGGCCCCAGAGCCCCTCAGAACTCAGTCCCCCGCCTAAAATTCCTGCCGCGCCCAGCGCCCATAAAAGCACGGATAGAGCTCCCTGAGCTCCCCCCCAAGGGGTCCCGAGCCGCTTAAGCTCCCCCGAGGACCTCAAGTCGCGGCTTGGACGCAAAAGTGTCCCCCAACATCGTGTTCGAGCCACTTCCGGGACTACAGCTTCCATCATGCTCCGCTATTCCAGCAGGGACTTTATCTCCCGTCATGCACCGTGCCCCGGCGAGAGCCATTGCAGCTGCGTCTCAAACTCCCGTGATGCTCCGCGGCCCAGTTAAACCGTACCGTGCCCCCGCCTGCAACTCCCATCACCCCCCGCGCCCCAGAGAGCCCTGTTCGAGCTCCCCAAGGGCCCGCCCGGACCCCGAAGGGCCCCAAATTCCCCTCCCTGACCTCCAAGGGCTCCCCTGGACCGCCAAGTGCTGCCCCGGACCCCGAACTGTCCCTCAGAATCCCTGAGTGCCCCTCCAAGTTCTCACCCGGCTCCCCCAAGTGTCCTCCAGACCCTCAAGTTCTCTCTGAATTCCCTCCCCAAACCTAGAACAGCCCCAAATGTGCTCCAGAAATGTCTCCAGGCACCCCAAAGTTCCTCCCCTTGACACTATCGGAGAAAAAGATGATAAAAATGATGCCAAAAGGACTACAAATATTACTAGTTTCCATAAAGAGGAAGAAATATATAGCCAATAGACATGAATTAATTAAGGAAATTGTGTTACTTATAAACAATGACCAATAAATTTTTGGTTGCTAAAAATGTATGGAATTTAAATATAAACATTGAAATTTGGATAGAGACATAGAATATTACTAATATAAATAAGAAAAAATAATTATAATTTTATTAATTCATTGCACTTTTTTTAAAGGCAAAATGTATAATTTTTTTATGCTTTGGGATGTCAGTCTGTAAGAGAGTCCAAAGATCCCTCATTTGCCTCACAACCGCCATCGAGGACGGAGATTGAAGCCCTTCCCAAGGACTGAGACTGAGATCCTTAAAATTCTAACAGGGGGTGCTGGGCTGACTGAAGCGGGATGTCTGCCATTGGGAGCGGGATGTTTCCCATAGGAACCAGTCCTGAAACAACGGGCCCCGCTCACTGCTGGCACCGGTTTGTCCTGTTCAGAACTGGACTGTCTGTACCTGTGTGAGAGTCTGTCTGAAATATCCTCCAATCTGCCTCACAACTGTCACTGAGAGATCGCTCAGAAGACCCCCTTTGTCCCATTCCTGGCCCTACAGTGGAAAGTTCCCCGCCAAGCCAGGGGCTCTAAGACCTGAAGGAATTGCTAAGTTACTGTTTCCACAGGTGCATTTTTCTGCATGCTACACTGAGCCCAATGAGAAGAAGGGGGCACTGAGCCCTTTTTGCAACAATAGCCTTGGAAGCTGTCCCACCTCTTGGCCTGGCTGAACTTCTCCTGAGCTTTTGAGTGGTCTCCCACAGAAGATCCCTCTCGTTCATCTGCAAGCACTGTGACAGACAAGCTGAGATGACAGAAGCCTCTCCACCAGAGAAAAACCTGAGAAATCCCCACGTGAGAAAGGCCGCTCCTACACTCCCCAAGGACTGGGACTGAAGCCCCCAGCCCGGGGAGGTGCGCGGGGGAGGCGAGCTGACCAAAGCAAGATGGATGTTGCAGGTGTGGGCATTGGACCACGAAAACAATGGCCCTCGCCCACTGATATAAACTGTGTGTACCCCTTTTCCAAATACCATTATTTTACCAGATGATACAATAGATTCAGTTTTGAACTAATCCCCCTCCCCCCTCAACAAAAAGTGTATAATTGGAGTCCAGATGGACTGCATCTCGGAGATCTCCCCAACGTAACAGGCAGATCCTCACCTGGACTGGACCTAAGGACTTTGTCTCTACGTTTGGTAGCTCTATTCCCCTTTTTCTTTCTCTCTCTCTTTCTCTATCTTTCTCTCCCTTAATCCCTCCATCGCATTTTGCTGTGGTCATTCAATAAAGGTGCATTTGTTTGGATTATTGCTGCAACAACCCCCTGTACCGTGTTGGTTCTTTTTGCACCCTGAGATCCCTTACGAACCATCATGAAACCCATTCATAGGGACGGATCGTGACAACCTGTTCTCAAGGGACTCATTCTCCACTGTCCTGTACCTGTTCCCTCGATGTGCCGTCCTGCTCCCCTCCCGGAGGTAGATTATAAAAGACCCCAAGTTAACCAAAGACTTTAAGATTCTCCCCGAGGTTTCAAGATGGATCTGTTGGCCGGACCACGAGGATTTCGTGTCTATGTTGGTAGCTATTCACCTCCCCCCACTTTCTCTCTCTCTCTTTGTCTTTTATCTCCTTTCTAATCCTTCTATCACATCTGCTCTGGGCACTCAATACAAGGTGCATTTGTTTTGGTTAATACTGAAAGTCCCCTGCTGTGTGTGTTTGCACTCTGAGATCGGTAAAACGAACCATCAGGACCCCCCTTGTCCCAGCGGATCGTGACACGGCCTGATGGGGTTGCTGGCCACAGCATGTGAACGTGATCTTCTTGGTGGTGGCTACAGTGGTTCATCTGGTCTTGCTTTCCGGTCTCCCTATCCTAGAATTACCTATGCCACCTGCTTTTCTCATACTGTGGTTCTCTGTAATTCCTTAATTAGTCAGCCCTTATTAAGTTCACTCTTGGAATAGGGGAATATCAGCTCCCCATCATATCGAGTGCATTTGAATGCACAGAGAAAATTTAATAAAGGGCTCATGGGTTGAGATAAGGACTGGGAGAGATCACTCATCAAATACTGTCCTGGGAAAAACAGGCTTAGCTTAGAGATATGAAATTCATTTATTACTAACAAACTCAGAGCAGGAAAAGGGGAAATAAAATAAGCCCCTCTCCTCCCTCCTTCCAGCTCTACCTCCTACCCCAGCAGTGCAGGGAGACAGGGAAAGGGGGTTATGGTCAGTTCATCACCCATGGCTTCTGCCCTTGCTCATGGAGAGGGGTGGTTCCCCTGCTGCACCGTAGGTCCCTCCCGAGGGAGGCAGTTCTGCAGGAACTTCTCCAATGTGAGTCCATTTCAGGGGCAACAGCCCTCTGCAAACTGCTGCAGTGTGAGTCCATCCCAGGGACAGCAGTCCTTCCCAAACTGCTGCAGCATGGGTCACTCTTCCATGGGGTGCATTCCTCCAAGGACAGGCTGCTCCAGCCTGGGAGCAGGGGCCCTCTCTCCATGGCTCTCCTACAGGGTGTCTGGGTCTCCAGTGCCTGGAGCACCTCCTCCCCCTCCTTCTGCACTGACCTTGATGTCTGCAGAGTTGTTCTTCTCACATGTCTTCCCTCTGCTCTTTTCTGACTGGAGTTAAAACTGCATGACAATCTCTATTTTAGTTTCTTTTTAAATCTGTTATCACGGAGGCGCTACCACCGTTTGTAACTGGCCCAGCCTTGGCCAGCAGCAGGTCCATCCTTGAAGCCATCAGGGATTGGCTGTGCCAGGCACGGTGGAAGCTTCCAGCAGCTTCTCACAGGAGCCATCCCTGTGCCCCACCACTGCCAAAAACTAGGCCATGGTACCAAGGGGCTGTTGTGACTCTGGGGGGCCACATGGAACCAAGGGGCAAGGGTGACATTGTGGGGCCACTGGAACCAAGGAGCAAGGGTGGCACTGTGTGGTCACGTGGAACCAAGGAGCCACGGTGACACTGTGGGGCCTCATGGAACCAAGGAGCCACGGTGACACTGTGGGGCCTCATGGAACCAAGGAGCCACGGTGACACTGTGGGGCCTCATGGAACCAAGGAGCAAGGGTGACACTGTGGGGCCTCATGGAACCAAGGAGCCACGGTGACACTGTGGGGCCTCATGGAACCAAGGGTCAAGGGTGACACCGCAGGGCTTGGTGGAACCCAGGTTCAATGTGACACTGCGTGGCTTCATGGAGCCAAGGAGAGCACTGTGACACTATGGAACCTAATGGAATTATCAGAAACGATACAACTTCTGGTTTCTTTTAACGTAACTTCAGTCAGGGGTTTGTTTGCCCGGGTAGAGGGGAATTGAAGTTTCTCTTCAAAAGACTCTGCTCACCAAGGCTGGGTGAGGCCTGATGAGCTTAACATCTACAGATTGGGAGTGGCCAGAAAATGCACAGGAGGTAAATGAACATTAATGAACATCACCCCCAGTGTGCAGAGACACCTGGTCTGGGAAAAGATTGAGAAGGGAATCAAAGAATGAGGACTTAATTGACATCAAAGGTGAACGGATCAATCAGCAATAGCAGATGGAATACTAAGAATTGGATAATTTGAGAGCAAAGAACATTAATTTCTTTGGGTTTTTTCTGTATAAATATGTGAAAAGCGTAGTAAAGAACAATGTGTGATGGAATGATTTTCACTGTGCAACCCGGACACGTGTGGATGGAATAATTTCTGTTGCATGTGATGGCCGCAATGACATCCTGGCAAGAATAAAGTAATGCCTAAATTCTGTAAGGTGTTGTTGGAGTTTCTGTTTTTCATGCAGTTTCAGTGTCAGTCCAGTGAGGTCCATCACCAACACAGGCTCTTTCTGGACTCTTTAGAGAAGAGAACCGGAGGCCACAATTGCACAAACCTCTCAGAGACTCCCAGGCAAAAGCAAAACCCAAAGTCCCTCGGAGCATTAAGGAGCCCCCAGGGCCATTCCTGAGCAAGGCTCCCCAGGGACTCCTTCCAGCAGATCCCTGAGGCCACTGGGATGTGGGGCAGGGGGGGATGCTGAGGGCAGGACAAGGGGCTGACAGTGCCCAGCCTGGCTGGGGCTGTGCCAGGAGGCCCCAGTGCCTCAGGACAAGGTGTCTCCTCCCAGCCCTTGGTGGCACAGACCCTGCTGTGCCCAGGGCACCAAGATGTGGCTTCTCCTGGGCACTGCAAGCCCCGCCAGGGCCCTTGGCCATGTCCAGCACAGCTTGTCCTGCGCTGTCCCACAGCTGCTGCTGTGTCCCTGCAGGCTGCACACTCCCATCTCGCTGCCCCCTGGCTCTGCCCTGCCACTGCCAGCCCTGCCCTGACCTCTGCCCACCCTCACCCTCTGTGTCTGGGGACACACACACATGCACTGAGCTCATCCCCCTCCTTCTGGGTGCTGCTCCTGCCACAGCACTGCCCTGGGAGGGTTCATTCCTCACAGGAGCTGCTGTGTTTGTACTGGAGCATTTTATAGCTCTGCTTCTGCCTCTCTGGCAATTGTCTCTTCAAAGAGCTCTCCAAGGAAAAGATTCATTCAATTGTGGAATAGCAGAGGTGGGAAGAGCCCCCTGAGCCCCCTTGGCCTGGGTGTGGCTGGGATGGAGTTCCCTTTGCCCAGAGCACCCCTGTCCTGCTGTGCTTGGCTCTTGTGGCTGCAGCAGGGCTGGTCCCAGCCCAAGGCTTTGGCTGTCCCTGAGCAGGGCTCGCCCCACATGAGGCTTTTCTGCAACCCGCTCCCCCAATGGGCTGGGGGTGGGCAGGTTTTCCTGGGGGCGCAGGGATGGGACAGCTTGGCTGGACTGACCCAAGGGCTCTTCCATTCCCTGTGATGTCCAGATCAGCAGGGAAATGAGGGGGACAAGAAGGTCTCTGGATTTTCTGTATTAATACATTTGTCTTCCAAAGCAACCACTACAGGTGCTGAACTCTTGTTTTCCCATGGTTTTCCTTGCTTCTGCATTTGGCCTTTGCTTTTTGGTCCCTCCAGTATTAATCTCTCTTTATGATGACCCCCAATGTTTTCACCTTATTTTCTCCTGTTTTCTGATGAAGGAGGGACAGTGACAGAGACACTTGGCTGTACTTGATGGCCAGAGGGGTTTAACCACAGTCACCTTGCCCAACTCTTCTCTTATGGGCACAGCCAGAAATGTCAGGGCTCTGCCAGGTGCCCACCCCTGAGCTGGGCTCATGCCCTCCTCCCAGCCCCAGGGCTGCCCAGGGACACGAGTCCTTCCCTTGCACACACACACAGAGTTCATTGCAGCACGGGCAGGGGCTCCCTGGGCTCTGCTGCCACTGCCAGAGCCTGGCAGGGACCTCAGCCCTGCGGGTGTCACCCTGCCCTGCTCTGCCCTGCCTGAGGTGTCCCAGGGCCAGAGGGATGGACACAGGGAGCTCTGTGCTCAGGAGCTCGTCCCAGCCCTGCACTCAGGGGTTCCCAGGGGATGTTACTCTCTGGAAAGTCCAGGAGCAGCTGAAGGAGTTTGTGCTCACTGGGTTTATGTCCCCTCACACACACAGGATGTTCAGGGCTGTGGAGTGTCCATGCACTGCAGACACAGACTCCTGACCCGGGCACTTGATGTCCCTCCATGGAGAGAAGAAGAACCTCTGTGACCTGGGGTGAGAGGCCACTGCTGTAGCAGTGCTGGCTTTGCACTGCTGGGACAGCCCCCACCCTGATCACTGCCACACTTCTGCTGGGCACTGCTGGTTTCCTCTCCAGGGCACTGTGCTGGGCACATCCCTGAGAGTAACTGGGAAGGAGATTGAAGCTTTCAGGCTCTGCACTGGGGAGATGCCCTTGCATGATGGAAATGCTGCTGCAGAGCCCAGCTCTGTCCCAGCAGTGCCCACAACCTGTCCCTGCCTGCATTCCCTTGACAGGCACACAGCATGACAGGGACTGAGCTGGCAGAGCCCTGAGGCCCTAAACCAGCACAGGGGTTCTGAAGGTGAGTGTGGGAGTGAAGGCAGGGGAGGCTATGGAGGAGAAGCCCTGGGGCTCCCTGGAAGTGAGGAACACTGGGGTTCCTTTTTCTCCTCCAGCTCTGCCCAGAGGCATGGATCCTGCAGCTCTAGAAATCAGGGAGGAAAGATGTCAGGCACACATGGCAATACAGAGTTCTTTATTTTGTGTTAGCATATATGTAGTATACAGATGCTGGTTTTCCAGTATCTGGGTGCAAAAAGAAAGATAAATATTAAAATAAAAATACTGGAGTCAAACATTGTTCTGTGAACAAATTCACAAAAGTTTAACGCCTATGTAAACGGCAAAAAATACAGGACACAGAGTGAGAATTAAAGAGTAACATCATAAGAGATATGCAGAAGAATGAGAGTTTATTGCTTCTGAAAACCAATTGATATCATTTTCTTCAGGCTATTCCTGAGCTCCTGGTTCCTCAGGCTGTAGATGAGGGGGTTCAGGGCTGGAGGCACCACTGAGTACAGAACTGACACTGCCAGATCCAGGGATGGGGAGGAGATGGATGGGGGCTTCAGGTAGGCAAAGGCTGCAGTGCTGAGGAACAGGGAGACCACGGCCAGGTGAGGGAGGCAGGTGGAAAAGGCTTTGTGCCATCCCTGCTCAGAGGGGATCCTCAGCACAGTCCTAAAGATCTGCACATAGGAGAAAACAATGAACACAAAAGAACCAAATGCTAAACAGGAACCAACAGCAAGAAATCCAAGTTCCCTGAGCTGGGAGTGTGAGATGGAGAGCTTGAGGATGTGTGGGATTTCACAGAAGAACTGGCCCAGAGCATTGCCGTGGCACAGGGGCAGGGGAAATGTATTGGCCGTGTGCAGCAGAGCATTGAGAAAGGCACTGGCCCAGGCAGCTGCTGCCATGTGGGCACAAGCTCTGCTGCCCAGGAGGGTCCCGTAGAGCAGGGGTTTGCAGATGGACACATAGCGGTCGTAGCACATGATGGTCAGCAGGGAAATTTCTGCTGAATAGAAAAGGACAAACAGAAACACCTGAGCAGCACATCCTGAGTAGGAGATGGTCCTGGTGTCCCAGAGGGAATTGTGCATGGCTTTGGGCATAGTGGTGCAGATGGAGCCCAGGTCAGTGAGGGCCAGGTTGAGCAGGAAGAAGAACATGGGCGTGTGCAGGTGGTGGCCGCAGGCTACGGCGCTGATGATGAGGCCGTTGCCCAGGAGGGCAGCCAGGGAGATGCCCAGCAAGAGGCAGAAGTGCAGGAGCTGCAGCTGCCGCGTGTCTGCCAATGCCAGCAGGAGGAAGTGGCTGATGGAGCTGCTGTTGGACATTTGCTCTGTCTTGGCATGGGGGTCTGTAGAATAACTAATCATGCAATACTTCAGTTTGTGGAGAATTTCAAATATCCCAGCACAGCCTGGGGGCACTTTCCCTCCACTGCCTGCCCAGGGCTCTGCTACCTGGAGCGGTCCCTGCCAGCAGCTGCTCCCTGTGCCCAGGACTGGGCCATGTCAGTGCTGCCTGAGCGCAGCTCAGCCCTGGGGGCTCAGCTCTGCCCTGCAGACCCCTCCCAGCTCTGGCACTGCCCAAGGGCAGCTCTGGCTCTGCAGGCTCTGATGGGAATGTCAGAGCAATCCTGAAAAGGACTGGAAAAGCGATGCTGATGCTGCCCTAAGGAACCCTGTGCTGATTTCTGGCACTGCCTGGTATATTCAGATCTCAGAGAATTTTTTTTTTTTTTTTAATAATTTTTCTCTGTCTAAAGTGAGACAGGAATATCTAAGTGCATTTTTCTATCCAGGCATCCCAGAGAAATGGATTAATAAAGCAGGATTTTTTTGTTTTATGCAGACCCTGCTTTGCTGTGCTTATCATTTAATCTACTAGGAAATACCCTGGAGATCAGTGTCATGCTGGGAGCATCCCTTAACAATGTAGCATCCTCACCACACAACAGAAACTCTTCCAAGCCTTACCAGCTGTCTCCTCCCACCCAGATCTGGTCCCACAGTGCTTGGAGCAGCTGCCAGGGCTGGCTGAGAGCTGTCCCTGGCAGGCAGCAGAGTCCCTGCC
Source organism: Haemorhous mexicanus (assembly GCF_027477595.1). Taxonomy (NCBI): domain Eukaryota; kingdom Metazoa; phylum Chordata; class Aves; order Passeriformes; family Fringillidae; genus Haemorhous; species Haemorhous mexicanus. Next base: position 2,574,294 of record NC_082356.1, on the reverse strand, counting down.
CCAGCAAAGTGCCCTGGGCTGCAGGACCCTGCTCTGCAGGACAGCCCTGGGCACCCCTGGCTGCTCTGCACAAGAGACAATCAGAGAATGTACTCACAGCGTCTGGAGGCGTTGGGATGTTCCAGCTTTAGGAGATGGCTCCAGGAGCTGCAGCTGCCTTGTCCTGCAGCCAGAGGTTCCTGTGCCAAGGGCTGGCAGTGATTCTCCCCCAGTCACTTCTCAGCATCTTCACAGCCCTGACTGATTGAAAATCTCTCTGTCTCTGTGCTGTGCCCGGGGTGGCCGCAGGCAGTGCCCTCAGCCCTGCTGGGTTGGGAGAGGAGCTGCTCCTGAGGAGATATGTTATTTTGAAGCTCTTCTTGATTGCCAGGAGTTCCTTCTGTTCCAGGAGCCCAGCCCAGCTCAGCAGAACAGACACAGCACAAGGACTTCTCTTGTGGGTTGGGTGCTCAGGCCCTGAACATCACTCCCTGAGAGGGAGTTGAAGAAATCTCTCAAGAATTCAAAGTCACAATCAATCTCCAACGTTTCTTCAAGTTTTAATGGGTCCCACTGAGGGACAAGACTGAGAAAGTGTCCCCAGGTTCCAGTTAGAGCAGAACACTGGAGGCAGTGATGACAGCTGGGGAAAAACAAGGCAAAGGTGTCTTTGGGGCTGAGCAAATCTGGATGTGTTTCAGGAATGCAAAGGGCCAAGGCCTGAGCCCCAGCCCCTGGCCAGGCAGATCCTGTCCCTCCCTCCTTGCTCAGGGCTCTTCCCGGGATGGGCACTGACATGTGGGGATGTGCAGTGCCAAGGGCAGGAGCATGGGGCGGCCCCCGCCAGGCTGCTGAGCAGGGACAAGGAGGCCATGAGGCCCCAGGCCTGCAAGGGTCACTTGTCTCCTGCTCCTGGCTCAGGCCCAGGCCCAGCAGCCATGGCCAAAGTGCTGCCCAAGTTGCCTCTGTCAGGGCCTGGCAGCTGCTGCCCATGCCTGTGCCCTGTGCAGCCCAGGCTGTGCTACGGTGTCCCTGCCCTGCACCTCTGTCCCTGCAGGCTGTGCTCATCCCCCGGCTGCCCCACCTGGCTGGCCCCTTCCTTTGCTGACAGCTCTGCCTCCTGCCTGCCTCTGCCTGCCCACACAAAGCCTTGGGCTGACCCAGGCTCCTTCTGAGGGATGTGTTGCACCACAGCCCTGCCCTGGCAGGGAAATTCCTTGTTCTTTTTTCCCAGTCTGGGCCTCCCAAGCTGCCCTTTGCATTAACACTTTCTTTCTCTGGCTGTACTCTACTATGTCAAAAGGATCCACCATCTCTGAATCCACCCTTCAGTCCCTCCCAGGGCTCTCCCCTTCTGGCCTCAGTCTGCACCCCACTGAGCACAGAGCTCCTCTGTCCCTATACAGTGCTCATGTGCTTGAGGACATGGGCGCCTGGACAAGAAGGACGGTTCTTTTCTACAGGAAGGAAACCACAGAGCCCCAGGGTTTTGAAGGCAGATGAGAGGCAGGCACTGGAGGCCAAGGTAAGCCAGACCTGTCTGTCCTTGCAGCTTTTGTCTGAAAGCAACCCTTGGATATTTGGGGAGTTTTGGAGGTGCAATTCCATTTCAGCCATATGTAGCAGTGTATTTCTATAGCCATGGGTGCCTGGACCAGAATGACAGCTCTTCTGCACAGGAAGGAAAGGGCAGAGCCCCAGTGTTTCACAGGCAGATGAGAGCTGGTCTTCAGGAATCCAAGGGAACCTAGACAGTCCTGGCAGCTTTTATCTGGGAGCTCTCTTGGATATAAGGAATTTTGGAGGCAGATTCCCAGTTTTGGCTATGGATGCCTGCACATGAGAGATGTTTCTTTCCATGGAAAGAAAAGCACAGCCCCCCCAGTGTTTTGACGGCAGATGAGAGGTTGCCCCCCCAGATGCCAAGGCCATCTAGAGCTGTCTGTTCTGGCAGATTTCATATAGGAACAATGCTTTGATATAATCAAATATGGAGGTAGAATCCCAATTTCAGCTATGAACCCCTGGAGGAGAAGGAGAGTTCTTTCCCAGAGGAAGGAAAACATGGAGCTCCATGGCTTCAGGGCCAGATGAATAGCAACCCTCAACATGCCAAGGTCAGCCGGACCAGCCAGGCTAAGCCAGCAAGACTTGTTCCATGTTCTTGGACCCTGGGGGCCATGCAGCAGAACGTTGTTTCCAGAAGGCCCAGCGATACCACAGTGGTCTCCTTGGCTCTGCAGTGTCACACTGGCCCCTTGCTTCCATGGGGACCCATAATGTCACACTGGCCCCTTGCTTCCATGGGGACCCATAGTGTCACACTGGCCCCTTGGTGCCATGGGGACTCAGAGTGCCAGAATGGTCTCATTGCTTCCATGAGTCCCTGCAGTGTCACAAAGAGCTCCTTGGTTCCACAAGGCCCTGCAGAGCCCCTTGATTCAACAAGGCCTCAAAGTGCCAGAATGGTCTCCAGGACTCCATGATGCCCCACAGTGTCACAAGGACACCTTGGCTCCATGAAACCCTGAAATGGGGAAAGGCCCCTTGATTCCATTGGGCTCCTCCCTGTCACATGAGTTCTTAGTTCCACCGCACCCTGTAGTGCCACAATGGTCTCCTTGGTTCCACAGAGTCAGAATCTCTCGGTGGTCTCACGGAGCCCCACTAAGATCCCCTTGATTCCATGAGGCCCCGCCGTGCTACAATGACCCTTAGGTTAAATGGCCCCTTGGTTCCAGTGAGTCCTGAAGTGTCATAATGGTCTCCATGGTTCCACGAGGCCCCAGAATGTCACAATGGACTTTTGGTTCCACAAGCTTTCGTACAGCCAACAGCAGTGTCCTTGGCTCCACAGTGTCACAAGGGACCCTTTGTTCCATGAGGTTCAGTAGAGTGAGATGGACACCTTGATTCCAAGAGGTTCTGTAATGTCCCAATGGACTCCTTGGTTCCATGGCCCTGCTGTCCAGAATTGCCCCTTGGTTCCATGAGGTTCTGAACTGTCAGCAGGAATCACCTTGGTTCTGCAGTGTCATAACCAACCCTTGGTTCCATGAGGTGCCAAGCCTCCCACAGCCTCTCAGAGACCCTTCTCCCCCTCACGGCCCCTCACAGCCCCAGGCCTGGGGCTCCTCCCAAAGGAGAAGGGGTCGGGCCCTGCTTGTTCTCCTTTTATTTCAGTCCCTTCACAGCCCCGAGTGAAGAAAGGCTGAAATGGAGCCTTTCCCCAGCGTTTCCCTCGGGGTTCATTGCGGGCTGAAGCTCTGTGCTGGCGCTGGCCTGAGCGCCACCATCCCTGCAGCCGCCAGGCCTTTGCTGTCCCCCCGTGTCCGTTCCCTGTCCCCGAGTCCCGCCCGGCTCTGGCGGCAGCAGCAGCAGCCGCAGCGCAGGGGGCGCCGGCCCGGCCCAGCCGGGGCTCCCGGCCAGGAGCAGCAGCAGCGCCGGCCCCTTCCCGCCTGCTCCTGCCTCGGTTCCCGAGGGCTTTTTCCAGCTCAGTTCTGGAGTAGAGCAGCAATCACCCACACCCAGCCCTGACTGTGCAGGGCCCGCCTGTGCTGCCCTGACCCAGCCCGCAGAGAAAGAAAGGATCGGGTTCCAGCGCTGTTTTCAGCACTGCTTTACTCACCCTGAGGTGACAGCAGGAGGCTGCTGCTGCCTTTGCCTTGGCAATTGGAGATCATGGCTGCTCTTGCCGCTTGAAATTTATCTGTAAAACTGCAATCGCCTTTTTTGATCAGTGCTACCCAGAGTGCTTTTTTCGTGATGGTGAATGTGGGAATTCTTAAAATCAGAGGATTTTGGGAAAGCTGAAAAAGGCAGGCTTCAGAGACAGCAGAACTGTGATTAGAGCTGAGCTGTAACCATGAGATAGGGCAGCAGAAAAGTTAAATAAGAAGTGGGAAAGTATGGACAAATAGAACAATAGTTTGTGTATTAACGCTTGGTTAGAAAAACTCCCTAAGCTGCAGAAAAGTATATCTAGCCTGATATTAGGAAGTACTGAGCTTAATAAATGAGCTCTGAGCATTTCGTTTTAAGGCTTAGAAGCAGGTATTGTATTCGAAATAATCAGGTATTGTTTTAACCGAAGGTACGTGTGCTTATAATGGTTGGATAGAACTACTGTCAATATGCTTCTGCTTTGTGTGATTGGTCAAAAAACTTTTAAAGTAAGTTGTAACATTGAGTTCTTTGTCTGCTGCCGAGGAGACAAACTGCCGGCATCTTCCCATTGTCATAACCATGTAATGAGACTGATGCTGGAAAATAAACACCTCAAGACACTGTCCTCAGCAGTCCCGTCCTGTTTGTGATTTTGTACATAGACCCCCGGCCGGCAATAGGTGAACTCAGGCTTTTGGTCACAGGCATCATGATTAGCAGATCTTGAAATCCCCTAAAGTCCCTGAGCACTAAGTCAAGGAGAATTAAAGCCACACAGACCACATTTGCAGTGCTCAAACACGGCCCTGTTGCTGCTGCTGCTGAAATAAAATCATCTGATAGAGGCCATCACAGAAATTGCCTCTCAAGTGTCAAATCAAATGAAAAAATCCACCAGGAGAAAGAGAAACCAGAACTTCTCGACTCACTTCATTGTTTCTCCTTCTGAGCAGCAGCAGCAGCAGCAAGTGGAGATGCGCAGAGGTATTTCCAGCTGCTGCTGATCCCAGCTGGAGCCCAGCCTGCTGCCCAGTCCCAGCGGGAAGCTGAGCCCAGCCCGGGGAGCTCCCGCAGTGTCGGGAGCTCAGCGCACGCGGGGCCAGGCCCAGAGCCCCGGGCACGGCCGCCCATTGCGGGGCAGCGGCGCAGACGGAATGTCCTGCGGCCCAAACCTCCTGCTCCTGCCACACAGCGCCAGCGCTCTCCCCCTCCTCCTCCTCTCCCAGCACGGCACAAATTCCAGCTCGGAGGAGGCTTCGCCAGAGAGGGCTCAGGCTCCTGCTTCAGCCTCAGGGTCCCTGCAGAGGAACAGGGCATCTTTCAGGCACTTCCACAAGCTCAAGGCTGCCATTTCATGGGCAATCTGGGATGAAAATGGACTTGTTAGGAAGCACAAAAGCAGAGGGAATTGATCAGAAATTATTAGGAAAAAAATGACCCTTCTTAGAGACAAAGTTCGCAAAGTCATTCCATGCATTTCTCCTTTTCAAATTCTTCCAGTCATCTCCTGACAGGTCCAGCATGTTCTGGTACTTTTCATGAACTGACTGTACTCTTGATTCATATCAATGCATGAGATGTAGAAGCATCTGAACTGAACACTGAGACAAACTCCCTCTGTCAGCCCATTTTCATCTTCTAGCTCACTTTCAGTATGTCCATGGGCATGTTGGAATGATTATCCCACAGCTCTCCATTTCTGGCTGCAGGCTCTGGAGGTTCTTTCTCTGCATTCAGTCAGGTTAGCATTCCCTAACAATTCCTGGTAGCCCATCATGTTTTCTGAGGGTAGAACAGTAACATTGAAAACCTCACCAATGGCACAACTGCCCAGCCCACAAGGAAAAGAAAGAAGAAGCTGTCAAGTTCTTCAAATATTTGTCCTGCTTTGCTGCAAGAGTCGTGCTACACACATGGTGTGGAAAGCCAAGAGGAGCTGCAGTTGGTGGCACATCTTGTGACAAAAGCTGCACCTCATTCTCCAGGAAAGATTCTTGGAAAGAGCAAAGAGGACTGAGGAGCAGATGATGGGAAAACTGAAAGAGCTTTTAAGAAATTCAAAGAAAACAGAAAGAAACCATCTGAGATGTTTTACTCGATTTATTTTTATGCTCCCCTTTTCCATCTTGCACTACTTCTCCTTCCCATTAATTCCAAATGGATCTCACCTCGAAGATCCATGACTTGGCAAGTTGTAGACACTGTCAAATACCATGAGCTACACCCAGTTTGCCTTCCCCTGGTTTTCTCTGGAAAGCAATGCTGGAGAGGTAAGTGCAGTGCCTGGGTCACGTACAAATTCAGCATTCAGGGAATGTGCTCCGATAGTGTTTGACCCTCAGCAGGGACAATGCACAGCAGGGACCGAGGGGATTCCTGTGCTGCTGTGCAGGAGTGCAGACTCTGGGTCTTGGCTGAACACGGCCAAGTTCCCGTGTTTGGACAGGCTCAGGGGCTGCCCCCGGGGAGCGCGGGGCTCGGCGCGGGGGCCAGTGGGCAACGGACAAACGGACACGGGGACAAACGGCCTCGGCGCTTCAGTTGCAGCGGCAGCAGCAGCAGCGAAACCAGCAGCGAAAGCAGCAGCAAAAGCAGCGACTTTGCCGAGCCCCTCTTGCTTGTCCTCTCCCTCTCCCGCAGTCCCGCTTGTCCCGCAGTCCCGCTTGTCTCTCCCTCTCCCGGTCTCCCTTTCCCGAGGTCCCCTCCTCTCCCAGTCTCTCTCCCCTTGCCCGGTCGGGCCATGCCCCCGGCCCGCCCCCGGCCCCGGGCGGGGCTGCCCCGTCCCCGGCCCCGGGCGTCCCGCCGCGGTCTCGCCTCCGGCCGGCTCTGGTCGTACTGGCGGTGGCGCTGCTGGGCGGGCATCAGTGCCTGGGGCTGGGGCGGCATCGCCTCCCTTTGGCTCCGCCTGGCCAGAGCCTGGCCCCGGCCCCGGCCCCGGCCCCGGCCCCGGCCCCTCCCGGGGCCCGCGGAGGACACAGGCGGCGCGGCCGCTCCCGCCGCCTCCGCTGCCGCTTGCCCGGCCCGAGCTCCGCCGCTCGGCAGCGCGGCCGCCGGCCCCGAGCCGCCGCTGTCCCGCTGCAGGGAGCGAACGCCTGGGGATGGCCGGCCTGGGGCGCTTGAGGGGCGCTCGGGGGCCGTTGCCGGCCCCGGGCCGAGCGCTGACAGCCGCGTCCCGCCGGCAGGGAAGGCGCAGCAGGGCCTGAAGGAGCAGTACCGGCTGGGCTCGCTGCTGGGGCGCGGCGGCTTCGGCAGCGTCTTCGCGGCCACGCGGCTCTCGGACGGTGCCCCGGTGAGCGGCGGGCGCAGGAGGAGGAGGAGGAGGAGGGGGCGGAGGAGGAGGAGGGCGGAGGATGGGGCTGAGCAAGGCGGGCGGCGAACTCAGCCCGCTGCTGCCCTTGGCTTGCAGGTGGCCATCAAAAGGGTGCCACGGGAGCGCGTCCGGCACTGGGGCGAGCTGGTGAGTGAGCGGGGCCAGCGGGAGCAGCCGGGCCATGCCGAGCGGGGATGAGCCGAGGCCCAACAGGGTGGAAGCCTCCAGGATGCCTCGAGGGAGAGCGGGCGTGGGGCCAGCGCAGGGCACAGAGCATCCCAGGCTGGCTGAGGGCTTCCTGAGCCCCGGCACGGCATCAGCCCCACTGACGGCATCGTGCTCCTCCCGCAGCCCGACGGCACCAGCGCACCCCTGGAGATCGTGCTGCTGGCCAAGGTGTCCACTGGCTTCCCTGGTGTGGTCCAGCTGCTGGAGTGGCTTGAGCTCCCCAACGATGTCTTGATGGTGCTGGAGCGCCCGGAGCGGTGTCAGGACCTGCAGCATTTCATTCGGGCACGGGGCTTCCTGCCCGAGGAGGTGGCGCGGGAGCTGTTCCGCCAGGTGCTGGAGGCCGTGCGGCACTGCACCAGCTGCGGGGTCCTGCACAGGGACATCAAACCAGAGAACATCCTGGTTGACCTGGCCACCGGGCAGGCCAAATTGATTGACTTTGGCTGTGGCACCTACCTGCAGGACACAGCCTACACTCACTTTGCAGGTGAGCCCACACAGGGTGTGCTCCTGGTCCCAGCATCTCATGGCCCAACATCTCACAGCCCAAGCTGGGTGTGGCAGTGGGGATTCTCCCTTCTGCAGCCCTTCATGGCACTGAGACTTCAGCCAAGTTGCTTTTGAGCAGGGCTGGGTGTGGAGCCAGCTTCCAGCCCTGCAGGCAGCCTTTGCCCACCACTCTGCCCAGGACTGGGGCTAGGGCAGCCAGCCCAACAAAAACACCCGTGGGTGGGGGTAGCCGAGAGGGGGGGTCGGAACCAGTGCCCCAGCCAGTTTGGTGTGCTGGTGAGAAAGGGCTTGGACTGTTCCACTCGCCTGGTTTGTTTTGGGTTCATAATGTTTTTTGGAGCAATGCAGGCAGGGAGGATGCAGGCATGGTTTTTCCCCCAGCACTGAGTGGTTTCTTCCTTGTTATGGTGGGGCCTTGCCAGGGCTTCCACTGCCCTCTTCCAACCCCAAGTCTGTACACAAGTCCCAGGTGCTGGTGAGAGGGCAGTGCGTCACACCCCCTGTGCCACTGGAGCAGGGATGCTGGGGCCAGGCTCTGGGAGCAGCAGCATCCCCCTGATGAACTCCATCTGTATTCCATAGGAACACGGTCATACAGCCCCCCGGAATGGACCCACTTTGGCTGGTACTATGGCAGGCCAGCTACCATCTGGTCCCTGGGCATCCTGCTGCACCAGATGGTCTGTGGGGAGCATCCTTTCAGGAGGGGCCAGAACATCAGCTGGGACCATCAACTCTCGCTGCCACAAGGGCTCTCTCAAGGTGGATCCTCATCTCTGGGCACGGGGGAATACCAGTGCTGGGAGACAGCAGCGGGCTCGTGAGCATCCTGCTCTGGCAGCTGCTGAGGAGGTGGCACATGTCCTGCTCTCCTGCTCTCCTCCAAACCAGGGAATGGATGGGAAAGCTTAGGCCCAGCTCTGAGCACATCCAGCATGGCCTGGGCACGGGAATAGTGGGGCAAAGCCAACAGGAGCCTTCTCCAACTGACCGGTGGTTTGTGGTTTCTCTGCCCAGAGTGCCAAGATCTGATCAGGCGGTGTTTATCCATGCTGGACTTGGACAGACCCTCATTAGAAGAGCTGCTCTGTCATCCTTGGATGCAGGATATTCATCTGCACTAGAAGAAGGGAGAGAGCCACAGGCACACTGTGATGCAGGGCCCTGGTAAGTTCCAGCTCCACACATGCCTTGGCAGTCAGAAGCAAAGGAAGCCAGACTTTTTTGTCCTGCCCGTGTCACTGCCCAGGGCTCATCAGATGGGAACACAGAGCCCTTGTGCTGGAGCTGAGCTGCTCTGCCCAGCACTGGTGGCCACCATCTGAGCTGGTTTTGCTTGTCCTGGTTCCCTGACAGCTGGGGCCTTGGGCAGAACCTGAGAGCCTGGTCTCACCCCAGGGAAGGAGAAGGAGCCCCTGGAGAAGCTGTACCAGGTGGGACTGCTGCTGCTGGAGACAGCGAGGATGACATCAAGGATGGCAACCTCTTCCTGGACCTGGCCACTGGCCAGCTGAAGATGATGGACCTTGATTGTGGCACCTTCTTCAAAGCCAGGCTCCACAGCAAATTTACAGATGAGTCCACACGCAGGGGGATGCTCCCACATGTGGGCATTGCACAGCCTGGCCGGGAACCAAAGGTTCCCCCTTTGCTGGGGCAGATGCAGCTGATCCTTCAGTCACCTGCCCAGCTGGTTTTGGCAGGGCTGGGGGGATGGGCTGGGCTGGGTACGAAATGGGAGTGGGCTCCTGGCCCTGCCAACAGCCCCCAGCCCCCACCGTGCCCCGGGCTGGGGCTGGGGCAGCCAGCCTGACACAAACAAATCCCATGGTGGGAGCAGAGGTGGGACTCCAGAACCTGTGCTGCGGCTGCTTTGCTGTGCAGGCAAGGAAGGGCTTGGGCTGCTCCACTGCCCTTGTTTGCTTTGGGATCAGCGTTATTGTGGGGGGCAGTGCAGGGGGGAAGGGAGAAAGCCTGGGCTTCCCTTCCCCGTGTGTGGGTTTTTCCTTGCATGCAGGGGTTGGGCCTTCCTCAAGGCCCTGGCAGAGATAAGATTTTTTTACCTTTTTTCTTGTTTCCCCTTTTTGTCTGTAATCTATTTTCAATAATTTGTTGTTTGTTTTTCTAGATGAAGCCTTATAGGTTGGGTCCAGTCTGGATCAGGAAGTGCTTGGGACCAGCTGCAGTGTGGATGGGCCGTGCCCTTGGAGAAGGCTGAGGACATCGTTTGGGACCAGCTTTTCTTCCAGCAGGGGAGGGCGTGAGGTGGGTCCCTGTCTGCCTGGCATGGTGGGATCAGAGCTTCTGGGAGATGGCAGCGAGCACAGGAGCCTCCTGCTCTGGGCAGCTGCTGAGGAGGTGGATGTGCCCTGGCTGGCTGCAGGCTGGGCACACGTCCTGCCCTCCTGCCCTGCTGCCAAAAGCAGCAGTGATGGGCAGCTCTGGGCACCGCTCTGAGCACGGCCAGCATGGCCTGGGCACCGTGGGCGGCTGGGACAAGGGCACAGGAGCCTTCAGCTGACGGGCGGTTTCTGCTTTCTCTCCTTGCAGCCGGGCTCTGCGGGTGCTGAGGCTGCTCTGGGCTCTGCCAGGGCTCTGCTGGAGCTCAGCACCAGGCTGGAATCAGCCAAAGAAGAAATGGTGTGACCTGCAGCACAGACTTGCTTGAGCATTTTGGCAGCACAGCTCAAGTTTGCAGAGTGTACACCTCCATGGGAAAAGATGACACCCCCCAACAAATAAATTTGTTCAATAACTTCTGAAATGAAATCAATCTGGAATGCCCCAAAATGACATTTCTCAGCTTGCTCAAGTTGTAGCTCAGCCCTTCTCTGAACAGTTCTCTCCCCATCTGCCTCTTACTACTGCTCCCTCTTTTCCCTCGGTGAGTTCCCAGCCCATTGCAGCCTGTATCACACTGTTGCCTTCCTTGGTGCCCCTCCCCACGAGGAAGGCTGAGCCCCAGGCTTAGGGATGCATCCTGTCACTGGCTGAGGAGCAGCAATGTCTCAGAGGTCCCATGGGATTTTGGTGTCATTGAGAGCCACTCTCCAGCCCTCAGCTCTGCTCACTGCTGAGCTCCCACTCCCTTTCCCTTGTCCTTCCTGCAGGATGAGCTCTCTGAATCCCCTTGAGCCTCTCCACCCTTCCCAGTAAGGCCAAAGCTGAAGCTGCTCTGTCTCCTCTGGTGTACAGGGTGATCTTGACCCCCAATGAGTTGCAGCTGGACCAGTTGCTGAAGATTGGAGGTGGGCCTGATCTTGACAGGCCACACCTGCAACCAACAAGCACTAGTGATATATAAGAGTAAGGGAAGAGGAGTGAGAGGAGTCAGATTACTCCTGCAAGGAGCTGGAACAGTCAGTGTGTAGAGGGACTGCCTGTGAGGAACATCAAGAAGGTGTGAAGCTCTGACAATACGAAATCCTTGCTCTATGATGACGCTAGAATTTGTGTTATCTAAGACAACACTCTGGCACACCATCCAGTCCCCTGTGCAGGGAGCCCCAGCCCCAGAGCACAGCACACAACAGTGCAGTCCAGGCTGGAGCAGCTGCCCTGCAAGCCCTGGCTTGGCTCTTTGTGGCAAGGGAATGCTCCCTGTTTCCAGCTGTCCCTGCAGGATGGCCCCAGGGCAGAGCCCAGCTGGGCTCCCACTGCAGCCCCTGGAGCTTGGGGCAGACAGTGCTCCCAGAGCTGAGGTTCCTGGGGAGCACCCGGAGCTGTGCCTTGCACTCTGCTGCCATGTGTCACAGTGCAGGCTGGCTAGTGCTGTGTGAATGCACCAGCCCCTGGTTTGACTGACAGGGGCCTTGCCCAGTCACATCTCTGCCAAGGCTGCAGCATTTCACTGGGCAGAACCTGACAAGGCATAGAGAGCAGAGCAATGAAATTATCCAGACTGGGTTTTTCAAAGGCCCTTTAGAAGGAAGGGCTTGAGAATAAATGCTCTCTGTTTGCCACATGAACATTGGGGAGAGTTAGTGTCTTTGTCTTCAACCCACTCCCACTCGAGCCAATGTTACAGCCACCCACTCCCTCACACATCCCCCTCATGCCTTCCCACTGCTGTGTCCTGTCAGGGCTTCTGCAGCCCCTCGTCCCTTCTTGGCCCCGTCCCCTCAGGGTCTCCCCCAGCCCGGCCAACCTGCCCGGCAGCAGCGCCGCAGCCCCACAGCAGCTGCAGAGGAGCCCCATCCAGAGGCACCTCGGAGCCCTCAGCAATCCAGCCAGCAGCACACGGGCAGGAGGACACAGATGGCGCTTCCTGCCTGGGACAGGGCTTGTGGCCATCTCCAGGCACCGCTCTCACAGGGATCTCTGCAGCTCCAGCCCCTGCCCACCCGCTCTGTTGGCAGCACAAAGGCTTCAGCAGAACCACCAAAGGCCAAGGGGCTTCTGGCCATTTTCCCTGCAACACAGCATGCTGGGACAGCTTGCTGAGCCCAAGCACCCTTTTTCCCCTCTTCCCCTATGCCCTGCAGACCCTGGGAAGCAAAAGAAAGCTCCCGGGAGTCTGTGTATTATAACACATTCTATATTCATATACTAAAGAAAAAACAAAAATAAAAGAACAATCATAAAGAAAGAGAATATTCCCGCTGGCTTAGGTGGCCCCAGCAGACAGAGCCTCTGGGCTCAGCTCTCTGCAGATCTCCAGCAGCGCAGCCAGCCAAGCCCCGACAGACGAGGCCGTGTCCTCCATGCCCTGCAGAGCTGATCCTGCAGCCTCTGGAAGACGGAAGATCGCTCACTCTGGAGTGACTGGAGGACATTCAGTGTATGAAGTGCCATGTGTGACGTGGCACTGCTGGTGTCCTCTGTCAGGTGTTCAAGGGCTGAAAGAGAGAGGAACAGAGCCACGGTCAGATCCCGAACCTGAGAGAACCCGAGGAGAGTCCCCTGCCAGGGCCATTCCAGCCGGCTCTAGCCATGGCCAGGAGGGAGCAGGGACCAATGGGACCAGCCCGAAGCTCCTGGCCACGAATCCCCCATGTGGCCCTGAAATCTTTGTGTGCTCTGCCCATGCCGCCCCTCGTCCGCAAAGGGAGCAGAGCCCTCCGCAGCCGGGGCAGGGCTTGCAGCTCCCCCCATCAGCCTCTGCTGTCCGCACGCTGCCCTCACTCACCGTTGCAGGTGAGCCGGAGCTCTTCCTTCTTCCCCCTCAGGTGCCGCCCGGCCATCCCTGGGAACACAGAGCCTGTCACAGCCCCAGCGGCACAGCTCCCTGCCAGAGGTGCTGCCGGCACTGTGGCTACACGCCCTGCTGGCCCGGCAGGGCTCAGCCCAGCCTTTGCTTCACGCTGCCGCCCCAGGGCACGGCTGCGAGAGGGCGGCAGCAGCGCCGGGACCAGGCGGGGCTCGATGGTGCCGGGCCCGGGTGGCGCTGCCGTGGCAGCAGGTGGGGCTGGGGCCGAGCTGTGGCAGGGCCGGGAGGGAGCCCGGGCTTGTGGCTCACCAATGAACCTGATGGCCACCACTCGCAGGGACTCCTGTGGGCTCTGCAGGTAGGGCAGGGCCCGGCGCAGGTGCTCGGCTGCTCTGCTCCCGTGGTCTGCCAGCTGGAGAGAGCAGCAGGAGGGAAGGGTTGGCGCGAGCTCAGCCTCTCAGCCGGGCGATGCCAGCGCCCAGCCCCAGCCTCCCCTGCCTGCACAGCCCTGAGGCGCGGCCAGCAGCTGCTGGTGCCGGGCTCTGGAGGGGCAGAGGGCCAGCTGCTGCCCGGGGAGCCGCGGTGCCGGCCCGCCCCACAGCTCCGCTGGGCCAGGGCTCCATCGGAGCCTGGCTCAGGCCCACAGGAGCCTGGAGAAGAGCCCGCAGAGCCTCTGGGTGCAGCAGCGGGCAGGGGCACAGCTGCCAGCCCCGCACTCAGAGCACCGCCCCCGGGGGCCTTCTCCAGGCTGAGGCTGGGGCTTGCAGGCCATCCTTACCAGGCACTTGGTGAACTTCCACGGCTTCTGGTTCTTCACCAGTCTTTCAAGATCCCTCCTCTTCAGGAACTTGACCACACAAAGCAGCGTTTCCTGAGAAGCCTGGAGAGCAGCAGAGATGCGGAGATGGCCCCACAGCCCAGGGCGCAGGACTCACGTCCCTGTGCCAAGGCCTGGAGGAGGCTGCAGCCCAGCAGGCGCCAGGGCAGGAGGCAGCCGAGCCCCCTGCCAGGGGGACAGCAGCAGCCCACGAGTCCTCACCTGTGCCACACGCCGATTCTCATCATGGCAGTGGAAGAAGAGTGGCAGCAGGCTCTGGCGCAGGGGTGTCTTCAGGGCCTTTTTTTTCTTTTCCAGTGGAAGAGTCACCAAGGTTCTGAAGAGCAGTATGGAGAGCAGCTGCACCTGGCTATTATTCTGTATTGAAGGAAGAAAAGAAGACCTTAGCATTGGTTGCATGGGGCTCAGCTTGGCCCAGGCCTGCAAATCCACAAGGCACAGTGCCAGGGAAGCACCCAGTGGCCATGGCTGGGGGCAGCGAGCCTTACCTGGTCAAAGAGTGGCAGGAGTGCCTCAAGCAGCTGCAGTGTGATGGGGCTGGGCATCAGCATGTCATTGTCCAAGATGATAAAGCTGAGAAGCATGACTGTCATGCTAACTATCTCTCCATCTGCGTCCCACAGGAGCTCCACAAGACTTTCAGTCAGGCTCCACATTTTTTCGGTCTGTGCGGAACACAAGTTTTTGAAACGCCATCCTGCTGCTGCAGGGCCCAGAGGCCAAAGGCCTGTCCTGAAGCACTCGGGCAGCTGAACTGGGAGGCAGGAGAGCTGGGAGCAACTGCCCCAGCACCCAAAGCTCAGCCAAGCCCAAGGGACTGCATTCCCCAGCTCAGCCTCTGCTGCTGCCCCCTTCTCACCATTGAGGGCTCCTCAATGAGCTCCAGAAGGGCCCTGAGCGCCAGGCGATGCCTCTCCCTGCACTCGCTCTGCAGCTGCCTTGACAAGATTTCCAGGACTCTGTTAGCACCGCGTTCACTCAGGTCCAGGAACTCGAGGACCTGAAAGGCACAGGGCAGTGACAGGGGACCCGGCCGGCAGGAGCCCAGAACCGCACAGGGCTGGGCCCAGGCAGCAGCACAGGGTGCGGGCACCGTCCCAGGCAGCTGTGGCTCCGAGAGGGCAGAGAGCTGGGAGGCAGCTGAGCGAGGCAGTGCTGGCCATCAGGCTCACCTCCACAAGGAATGCCAGGGCAGGCAGATCCCAGCGTGGCTCCCGTGTGCTGAGCAGCCGGAGCAGGTAGCGAGCGATCCGGGAACACAAGGGGATGGAGACACAGCACATCTCCCTATCAGGAGAAAAAGGAACCAAGACTGTGAGCCAGGGGGACAAATGTTTCCCAGGACTGACTCACAGAGGTCTGGTCTTTCCCCAGCATCCTGCAAGTGCACCTGGGATATTTCGGAGGTGGCTCCTTTTGTCCACCCTCCTCTCCCAGCCTTTTCCAGTCTGCTTGGCCGTCCCTCAGTGACAAGGCCCTCTGGGCTACAACCAGGGGGACTGTGTTGGAAACCCAGGGAACAGAGCACAAATGTCAGAGGCAGTGGGGAGAAGGAGGTCTCACCTGGCCAGCAGACCCACGGCATAGTGGTGGGTGTCAGCACACAGCAGCGTGTCCCAGCCACCCCTGCGTTCCATTGCCACCACCACATCCTCCTGCTGCATTTGGCAGAGCAGGGACTTCAGAGTCTGCACTGCAAACCTGCGTGCAGAGCAAAGCCCACGTCACGCTGGGAGCACTGGCTCCTGCCCAGGGTCGTTGCAGGGACAGGAGGACTGGGATGAGCACCTGCTGGGGCTGGTGGCAAGGCCATGTTGCTCCTGGCATCCTTTCCAGAAGGTATCGACCTCCTCTGGCACATCCAGAGTGCTGAAGAACACTTGGAAGAGCAGATGCACAAGGAGGCGGGGGAAATACACCGTCACCATATGTGGGACACAGGGCACCTGGAGGATCTTCCACATCACCACAGCTGCCTGCAAAGGACAAAGCCCCCCAAGACAGCCCTCAGTGCCGAGGTGTCCGTGTGGCAGGGCCTGAGCAGGGGAGGGAGAGGCCAGGAGAGAGGCAGGGGGAGCACGGGGCCTGGTGCCCCTGAAGCTGCTCCTGGGCCAGGTTTCAGCCCAGTCCCTGAGGCAGGGAGATGCAGTGGGGCAAGGAAGATGGAGAGCTGCTGGAGAGGTGGCCGTGGGGCCAGCAAAGGCCAGTTGCAGAAACTCACAGCCAGGGCAAAGACACCCGTTTTGTCCCCATCCGAGGTGCACATGTTGTGCTCTGGCCAGCTCCCCAGCACATCCAGGAGTATCAGCAGCACCGGCTCCGCAGTCCTGGGCGAGCACATGATGCTCTTCCACATGGTCAAAGCAGCTCTGTGGGGTTAGAGCTCTGTCTCAGGGGGCTCTCAGACACAGCATCAGGGCCTGGGCAGCAGTGGGGATCTGAGCTGGCTTCCAGCTCTGCCTCTGCCCACTGGCCCTCACCAGCAGCACCCAGGCAGCCCAGCCCTATGGGGACAGTCCCCTGAGGGGTGGCAAGGGAGCGTGGCAGCAGGCTCGGGGGCTGACGTGCAAGGGCTGGCAAAGAGAACAGCCAGAGGGCCCTGGAACTCTCTGTTGGTCAGACACCTGCAACAGGCTGTACAGGCTGATGGGCTGGGGAGCCGTGAGCCCTCTGGGCAGGTGGGCCCCATACCTGTCACAGGAGGGTGACACACGCAGGAGCGTCATGACTACGTCAGCGGGCTGTGCTTCAGTGAGATCCAGCAGGGTCCTGTTCAGCCTGTGCTCAGCAAACTGATTGGCCAGGAGCCACTGGTGGATGTACCTGACCAGGGCGGGCACCTGGAGAGGGCACAGGGAGACTTGGAAAGCTGCCAGAGGGAGGAATGTCCCCAGCTTCCCCAGAGAAGTGCTGCCCTTCCCAACACACTGCCATGTGGCCTCAAAGGTTTCCAGTGACCAGAAGGCGTGGCTTGGGAGGCCAAGCAATTCCTGGGAGGATCAAACCCTGGCTACAGGCTGCTTACTTGCTTTGGACTGGAAAAGCCCTCCTCTACGAGCATATCCAGCAGGGCAGCACTGGTCTTGGTTTTGAAGATGTGCGAATATGCTCTGAGCCCAGTGCCCATGGGGCTGGTCTCTTCTTCCCGAATTCTCTTCAGGAATTTGCAAACCAGCTGTAGGAGAAGGGCAGGAAGCCAGGGATTTTGCACGGAATGCTCCAAGCACTGTGACAGCAGGCCCAGCCCAGGTGGGGATGGCTGCAGGTACCTGTGCTGTTCTGTGGAAGAGGCCACGGGCGGGGTCCTGCTCTTGTGTGCGCTCCAGGGCTGCACCTGGCAAAGAGGGAGCACAGCCAGAGCTGAGGGGCTGCGGGAGAGGCAGGAGAACACAGCCCTGCCCTGTGCTCCCCAGGCAGGGACAGCCCTGGGATGCCCCAGGGGATGGAGCACAGCCCTGCGGGGTGTCTGCCTGGCCCCTATTCCTTCATGTCCATGGGCATGGCCCATGGGATGGGATGGGATGGGATGGGATGGGATGGGATGGGATGGGATGGGATGGGATGGGATGGGATGGGATGGGATGGGATGGGATGGGATGGGATGGGATGGGATGGGATGGGATGGGATGGGATGGGATGGCGCAGCGCCCAGCTGGCTGCAGGCACCAACTCTGTGGCCCAGCTCCACCACTCACCACCACTCAACGGCTCCAGCTCTTCAGTCTCCTGTGTGGGTGCAGGTCCAGGACCTTCTTCCTCTTCTTCCCCCCAGGCCAGCTTGGGCCCTCTTGTGGCTCTCTGCTCCATGTCTTGCAGGAGAGATGCCGTGGAAAAGGTCTGAGTCAGCAAGTCCTACAGTCGTGCCTGGAAGGCACCTTCGAGAGAGAAGCCTCGGGAAGGCTACAGGACAGCAAGTCCTGCACTCTGGTCTCGAGGGCTCCTGCCACAAGGACAGGAGACTCCTGTCAAGGATTGTGGTGTGGCCTCAAGGGCACTGGCAGCAGGGATTGGAGATGCCTCTGGGGCACCAAGTCCCACGCTCTGCCCTCAAGGGCACCTGCAGAAGAGGAGCCTCGGGAAGGCCACGGGTCAGCAAGTCCTGTGCTCTGGCCTCGAGGTCAGCTGCAGGAACAATGCCTCGGAAAGGCTCTGGGTCAGACACGATCGAACGCGCTGTGCGGGGGCTCCTCACGGCACCGCTCTGTGCTGTCCTGTCCCGTTGCCTGCTCCGAGCACTGTGGCCTGCTCTTGTCACCACCAGCTCCTATGTCACCACGTGTCACAAAGAGCCCTTGGACACCCCTTCTGTGCCATGGTTACCATGCTGCACCGTGTCACAAAGGGCCCCTGCACACACTGCCCCCTGCCATGGGGCTGCCCCCAGCTGAACCAAAGTGGCCCAGGCTGGAAGGAATCTCTCACCCCAAGTGTTTAAGGCAGCCCGACAGGGTCTTTAGGAACAGCTCAGACCATCAGCAAACGCTGCCCTGCTCTCTGGGCTCAGGGCAGCAGAAGGAGACCCCAGGGCTGCCGAGGCAGCCGCTCTGGGAAGGGCACGGGGCCTTCCACAGAAGCTGGCACGGCCTCCTTGGGACATGTCCCAGCGGGTGGCCATCCTAAACCTGTGGGTGTGACATGGACAGGGAACGTGTGGGCCAGGGCACGAATGCTGCTCTGACCCCTGGGCCTGGGGAGCACTGACATCAGCAGGTGTGGCAGAGTCCCTGCCCAAGCAGACCTGCCACCCCCCGAGCCCTGGCAGCGCTGGTGCCCATCTCCTGCCCCAGAGACCTGTGCCCCCGGGGGGCTTCTGTGCCAGAGGGAGCCAAAGCCCACGTGCATTGGGGGCTGTGCTCCTTCCTGCAGGGGCTGTTGGCAGGAGCACCTGGAGCAAATGCTGGCAACACTTGGTCTCGGTCAGAAGCTCTCACTCCATGCTGAAATTATTTTCTATTGAAGTAATTTCCTTTAGCACAGAAACACCTTAGTGGTGAAGGCACAGAAGAATCTGGCGTTTAAGACTCCTCACTTCAGGAAAGCTTTACTTCCCATTGCTCAACTCAAGGAGTTCCAAAAAGTTGCAAACTTCCCAAATTCATTGGGATGGCCTGAGAAGGTGAAGAGTTGGAATTTTGCTTCCCATCTCAAAGCAGCAACTCATTTGCCCTAATGTGACCCACTGAGAGTCACTTTACAGAACATAACACTACACAGAGGCAAAAAAAAAGGCCATTCTTTGGTTTGCAAATGGTTTTCTATGAAGAGATGATAATATCCTAATTCTCTTAAGGAAAAAAAGCTGTCCAGAAATGAAAGTCCACTCAGTGTTACAAAAGTAGCCCAAACAAATGAGTAGATGGCAAAAGGGCTAATCCTCCCCCTGGTACAGATATCTAAGTGGCCAGTAAAGTACAGCTCTCCCTTCTTGTTTCCTGCAGGAGAATCAGGACCGTGAACAGGAAGAGTCACAGATATTCTTTCTGCCCTCTGTAAGGCAAAGCTGTGCCAAACCACAGATGCTGCCTTCAAACTGACTCAAATTCCAGCCTAGACCTCTCACCTTCCAGACAACTCCTTCCCCAACACTTCACCAACACCAACCCTCCCAAACTCCCACCCAGAAGCTCTCAACACCCCACCAGGACCCCCAGCTGTCCCCGTCCCTCCGCAGAGCTTTCCCACCCTCCAGCAGACACCCTGGTTCACTGCACATGCCCTGGGATGGCACTCAGGGGGATCTGTTCCAAGGCCTTCCCCGGTGGCAAGCTCAGGCTGCCAGGCCTAGGGTTCCTGGATCACCCTTCCCACCTCACTGGGAGCTCCCAGGGAAGCACTTTCCTTGAGAAGCAAGCTCCAAAGGCATTTCCCCAAATGTGTAGATTTCCTGGGGAACACCAACACACTCTTAAGAAAAGCTGGCAAGGCTGAATGCTCCAGCTCTAGCTCCTATTCCCCCAAGTGTGTTTCCAGGTGGAGGTTCAGAGGTGCAGCCCCAGGCCCTCTACAAACACAAGGTGCCCTCTGCCTCTTCACCTGCCTCAACTCCTGCCTGCGCTCACGGCAGGAAAACCAGGCTGTTCCCAGCCAGAGCCCAGAGCCCTGTCCCCACAGGACGCTCTTGTCAGAACCTTCCAGAACTCTCTGCTGTGCACGGAGCACTTTTCATGCCCGCTCCCAACAGGCTTTGGAATGCAGAGCACAACCTGGCTGGCTCTGCCACCAGCACGCCCCAAACACAGGTGGAGGAAGAAGCAGCAGGGGTTGTTTTGCATCCATGCCCAAGAGACACTGGAAGGGTGCCCTCGCTCTGGTCTCACTTGGTTGGCTTTCTGACTGGGTCTGAGCCTGGGGCTGCCATTCCTTGGTTGTGGGGACCAGAACCACACCTGGGATCCCAGCACTGCCAGGCAGCGCTCTGGGCACTGGCACAGGTGTGTGTCTGAGTCTCGGGCACCGTGCTGCTGCTTCATTTGCTCTTAGGCACACCCAAAGCTCTCTGTTGAGCCCGCATGGTCTCTGGTTCTGCCCTCTTCCTGATCCTGTGCAGGGATGGAGCTGTGCAGTGCTTTCAGGAAGCTGTTCTTGAAACCTTCCAGCATTCCAAACCCCTTTGCCCTCTGTGGATGCTTGCCATGGAATGCCTCACAGCTGGGTTCCGAGCATCCTCAGCTTGGCTCTTCCAAAGTCCAGGGGCTCCAGGGTGCTCAGCAAGGTCTATACCTCCACAGCGTCGTGGAAATGGATCTTCAGCACAGGGACCCTTCCAGCCTGATCTGCCCTCGTTCCTCTGTGTCTGTGCACAAAACATGGCGTGGAAGAGAACACCAGGAGGGGCCTGTGTGTCCCAGGGCTCTGGATTTGCTTTGCTGCAGTTCCACAGAGATTTGGGTAAAGTGAAGAAGCCAAACAGTTTATTAATGGAAGGTGAAGCAAAGGGATGAGCTGGGAGGGAAGAAAGGGGATGGGCAGGGTCTGAGGGCTGGAGGGAGGGAGCTGTCACCAGGGAGGGAGAAGGTGGGAGCTATGGGAGCTTCCCACAGGCTCAGCTGTGCCAGTCATCAGCTGTGCCTGGAGCTCCAGCTGGTCTCCTCTGGTCTCCAGGTGGTCTCACCTTCCAAGGGATCTGGAGGTCTTAAAGAGACACTGGTTCTTCTGAGCCAGAAGATGAAAGTAGTTCTGCAGCTCTTCCCTCAAACATCATCTGTATAAATGTGCATATATGGGAGGGGCTGTTGTCTTCACTCAGGCCTTGAAGGGCTGGAAGAGAGAGGAACAGAGCCACAGTCAGAACCTGGATGTGCAGGAATCCAAGGAGACCTTCCTGCCAGGGCCATCTCACCCAGCTCTTGCCATGGCCACAAGACAGGCGGGCCAAGGGGATCAGCTGCAAGGTGCTGGCCATGAATCCCCTCACCCATGTCCCTGAAATCTCTGTGTGCTCTGCCCACGCCACCCTCGTCCACAGAAGGAGCGAAGCCCACTGCAGCCAGGGCAGGGATTGCAGCTCCCTGCCCAGGCATTGCAGCTCACCCAGCCAGCCCCTGCTGACAGCCCGCTGCCCTCACTCACCCTCGTGGAGGGCCTGGAACTCTTCCTTCTGCCCCATCAGGAGCAGCCTGGCCCTCCCTGGGAACACAGGCTAACCATAACTAAGGCTGCTGTGGCTATTATCCAGTTTGTTTTATGGCTTAATGAGGTGAGAAATTCATGGATTTTTAACTTCCTCTGGAAGGCGAGCGCATGGATTCAGAGCTATCACACACTAACTGTGTGTTTTTGGGGTATTTTAATAATGGTACTTACTGTGAGGAAATGACATTGGGGGAGACTTTCTCTCAACCCTTCACCCAGCTCTTTGGGTCTGTCCCACCACTTTTCAAAGGGTTCACATCCACTCTAAATGCTACTGATATCATACAGTGGTTATTTTTGCTGATAGGCCTGTTCTATTTAGCATTCAGAGATAGGGGAAGATTAACCTGGATAACCACCCTGACACCTACCCCAGAGACAAGGGATGCTGCTGCCCCAGAGCCTGACCCTGCCCCACAGCCCACCTAGGAAATGAACCACCCAGACTGGATGGGGGTACTGGTGAAGGAGATGGGCCAGATGCTGAAGGAGTACATTTCCCCAGCTGGTGAAAACCCTCCCCCCTGCCTCTGATGGTGCAGCAGTGGAACCCACAGATGTTACAACCATCCAGGTTCCAGCTGAACTGCAGAGGCAGTCACAGCCAGCGGCAGTCGCTCCTGCAGAAACAAGGAGGTCTAAGATGAAATCAGAGCATCCAGGTAAGGATAAGAATGGAGGGCCCTCACATCCCACAGGGGAGCCAGTGGTTGAGTTCATCACTGAGTCCCTGATGTATGAAAGTCCCTGTGGATGAACTGCACAAGGACATTGTACGCCGGGGATGTGAGGCTTATACAACCTGGTTACTCTGGGTCGGGGACCTTATGGTCACAGGTGTGCAACTGGATGGTGGTGAGGCAAGGAATTTGGGACACTTGACCCAGGACTCAGGTATGAATCAGGTATTTGTATTGGATCCAGGGTCCCTTTCCCTCTGGGAGCTGCTTATAATGAGTGTCAGAGAGAGGTTTGTCCACAGGGAGAGAATGCAGGAGCACCACCATAGAATGTGCTGGAAGACCCTCGAGGAAGGGATCCAACAGCTGAGAGAAGTGGCAGCATTGGAGGTACTCTTTGGGAGGGATGGACAGCATGACAATGACCCTGACAAAATCAGGTGCACAGGGCAAATGCTGTGGAGTCTGCCAGATCTGGGGCCATCTCAATACACCACCTTCACTGCAACGATTAATGCTGATACCAACCAAGAGACAGCGGGCTCTGTCACCAACAAGCTTAGAAATTGTGAGAGTATGATCGATGGCCCAATGCAGGCTCATGTCTCTGCTATTATTAAGAGCCTACAAGAAGAGATGAGGGTCGAGGGAGGAAGAACAGTTCCCACATGGCACCAGTGCGAGTCACAGGCCCCAAAGACACAGCCCAGCATTCCCCAGCTAGAGAGAGAGGCTACATCCCAAGGGCTGACCTGTGGTTCTTTCTGTGTGACCATGGGGAAGACGTGGGAAGGTGGGATGGGAAACCCACTTCTGTCCTGGCAGCACGGGTGCGTCAGCTCAGGGAGGGAAACACTAACGGAGGGAGTTCCACTAAAGTGAAGGTAGCCTCAACCTCCCATGTCCAAGCTACCGGGTATGATCTGTCAGATCCCCTTGAAGGAACCTCTACCATGTATGCCCAGGAAAGACATAATAACCAGGGTTAGAGGGGCCCTGCCCGAGAGATCCAATTCCTGGGAGTAAAGTGGCAAGGTGGACGGTATCAGATTCCCACTGAGGTCATCAACAAGATCAACGTGATATCTCCACCAACCAGCAAGAAGGAAACACAAGCTTTCCTGGGTGCCATAGGGTTTTGGAGAATGCACATTCCCGAGTACAGCCAGATTGTGAGCCCTCTCTACCTGGTCACCCGTAAGAAGAACAATTTCCACTGGGGCCCTGAGCAGCAGGAAGCCTTTGCCCAGATCACGCAGGAGATCGCTCATGCAGTAGCCCTTGGCCCAGTCAGGACAGGACCAGAGGTGAAGAATGTGCTCTACTCTGCAGCCAGGAACAATGGCTTGTCCTGGAGCCTTTGGCAGAAGGTGCCTGGGGAGACTCGAGGCCGAGCACTGGGATTCTGGAGCCAAAGTTACAGAGGGTCCAAAGCCAACTCCATTCCCACAGAGAAGGAAATTTTGGCCGCCTGTGAAGGAGTTCAAGCTGCCTCGGAGGTGATTGGCAGAGAAGCACAACTCCTCCTGGCACCTCGACCACCAGTGCTGGGGTGGATGTTTAAAGGAAAGGTTCCCTCTACCCACCACACCACCAACACTGCATGGAGCAAATGGATTGCTCTTATCACACAGCGAGCTCGTATTGGAAACCTGAATCACCCTGGGATTTTGGAGGTAATTACAAACTGGCTGGAAGGTGAGAACTTTGGTCTCACTGACAAAGAGGAGCAGGAACAAGTGACACGGGCTGAGGAAGCTCCACCATCCAACCAACTACCAGCAGAGGAAACACGCTACGCTCTTTTCACTGAAGGTTCCTGTTGCATTGAAGGGATGAAGCAGAAATGGAAAGCAGCCGTATGGAGCCCCACATGACAGGTTTCACAAGCTACCAAAGGAGAAGGTGGATCAAGTCAACTTGCTGAACTCAAGGCCATTCAGCTGGCCCTGCACATTGCTGAAATGGAAAAGTGGCCAAAGCTCTACCTTTATACTGATTCGTGGATGGTAGCCAATGCTCTTTGGGGCTAGCTGGAAAAGTGGAAAAGGACCAACTGGCAGCATAGAGCAAAGCCAGTCTGGGCTGCTGATGAGGGGAAAGACATTGCCTCTGGGGTAGAAAATCTGTCTGTGAAAGTCTGTCATTTAGATGCCCATGTCCCCAAGAGTAGAGCCAATGAGGAGCATTGAAACAATGAGCAGGTAGGTCAGGCTGCAGAGATAGAGGTGTCAAACAGAGACTTAGATTGGCAACATAAGAGGGAGTTATTCTCACCTTGATTTACCCATGATGTCTCAGGTCATCAGGGTAGAGATGTCATTTCTAAGTGGGCACGAGACCGAGGGGTGGATCTAACCATGGACAGTGTTTCTCAGGTTATCCATGACTGTGAGATGTGTGCTGCCATCAAGCAGGCCCCGCGAGTGAAGCCCCTGTGGTATGGTGGGCGGTGGTCCAAGTACAGGTATGGGGAGGCCTGGCAGATTGACTACATCCCACTGCCCCAGACACACCAGGGCAAGTGCTACGTGCTGACCATGGTGAGAGCCACCACAGGATGGTTGGAGACCCACCCTGTGCCTCATGCCACTGCCCAGAACACCATCCTGGGCCTGGAAAAGCAAGTCCTGTGGAGACATGGCACCCCTGAGAGAATTGAGTCAGACAACAGGACCCATTTCAAGAATGCCTTTATCAAATCCTGGGCAAGGGAACATGGAATTGAATGGATATATCATATCCCCTATCATGCACTAGCTGCAGGGAAAGTTGAACAGTTTAACAGACTACTTCTGACTACCCTGAAGGCACTTGGCAGGGGAATCTTCGGAAATTGGGAAATGAACTTAGGAAAAGCAGCCTGGATGAACCTAATTGAACACTGGAGAACATTGTTACCCCATGGAATCTCATGGAACCAGGTGTCCATGGTTACAGAGCCAGGCCTTATGGAACGCTGGAGAACAATGTAACCCAAGGGAATCCCATGGAAGCAGGTGTCCATGGTGACAGAGCCAGGCCTCATGGAACACAGGAGAACATTTTTACCCAAGGGAATCCAATGGAACCAGGTGTCCATGGTGACAGAGCCAGGCCTCATGGAACACTGGAGAACATTGTTAACCAATGGAATCTCATGGAACCAGGTGTCCATGGTGACAGAGCCAGGTTAATGGAACCTAATGGAACACTGGAGAATATTCTTACCCCATGGAATCTCATGGAACCAGGTGTCCATGGTGACGGAGCCAGGTTAAATGAACCTAATGGAACACTGGAGAACATTGTTACCCCATGGAATCTCATGGAACCAGGTGCCCATGGTGACTGAGTCAGGCCTGATGGAACACTGGAGAATCCTGTTACCCAATGGAATCTCATGGAGCCAGGTGTCCATGGTGACAGATGCAGGCCTGGTGGAACACTGGAGACTATTGTAACCCAAGGGAATCCCATGGCACCAGGTGTCCATGGTGACAGAGCCAGGCCTGACAGAACCTAATGGAACACAGGAGCACATTGTTACCCCATAGAATCTCAGGGAAACCGGTGTCCATGGTAACAGAACCAGGCCTCATGGAACACAGGAGAACATTGTTACCCTATGGAATCTCATGGAACCAGGTGCCCATGGTGACAGAGCCAGGCCTGATGGAACCTAATGGAACTCTAGAGATCATTGTTACCCAAGGGAATTTCATGGAAACAAGTGTCCATTGTGACAATGGCAGGCCTGATGGAACACAGGAGAACATTGTTACCCAAAGGAATATCATGGAACCAGGTGTCCATGGTGACAGAGCCAAGCCTGATAGAACACTGGAGAACATTGTTACCTCATGGAATCTCATGGAACCAGGTTTCCATGGTGACAGAGCCAGGCCTGATTGGACACTAGAGAATATTGTTACCCAAGAAAATCCCATGGAACCAGGTATCCATGGTGACAGAGCCGGGCCTGACGGAACCTGATGGAACACAGGTGAACATAGTTAGCCCATGGAATCCCATGGAACCAGGTGTCCATGGTGACAAAGCCAGGCTAATAGAACCTAATGGAACACAGGAGAAAATTGTTACCCAAGGGAATTTCATGGAACCAGGTGTTCATGGTTACAGAGCCAGGCCTCATGGAACACTGGAGAACATTGTTACCCAATGGAATCTCATGGAACCAGGTGTCCATGGTGACAAAGACATGCCTGATGGAACCTAATGGAACACAGGAGAACAATGTTAGCCCATGGAATCTCATGGAACCAGGTGTCCATGGTGACAGAGCCAGGCCTGATGGAACACTGGAGATCATTGTAACCCCAATGAAATCTCATGGAACCAGGTGTCCATGGTGACAGAGCCGGGCCTGATGGAACACTGGAGAACATTGTTACCCAACGGAATCCCATGGAACCAGGTGTCCATGGTGACAGAGGCAGGCCTCATGGAACCTAATTAAACACTGGAGAACATTGTTACCCAATGGAATCTCATGGAACCAGGTGACCATGGTGACAGAGCCAGGCCTGATGGAACACTGTAGAAAATTGTTACCCCATGGAATCCCATGGAACCAGGTGCCCATGGTGACAGAGCCAGTTCTGATGGAAAACTGGAGACGATTGTTACCCAAGGGAATCCCATGGAACCAGGTGTCCATAGTGACAGAGTCAGGCTTGAGGGTACATAATGGAACACAGGAGAACATTGTTAGCCCATGGAATCTCATGCAAACAGGTGTTCATGGTGACAGAGCCAGGGTAATGGAACCTAATGGAACACAGGAGAACATTGTTACCCCATGGAATCTCATGGAACCAAGTGTCCATGGTGACCGAACCAGGCCTGATGGAACCTAATCGAACACTAATGATCACTGTTACCCAATGGAATTTCATGGGAGCAATTGTCCATGGTGACAGAGTTAGGCCTGATGGAACACTTGAGAACATTGTTACCCAAGGGAATCCCATGGAACCAGGTGTCCATGGTGACAGATCAAGCCTAATGGAACCAAATGGAACACAGGAGATTATGGTTAACCCATGGAATCTCATGGAACCAGGTGTCCATGGTGACAGAGCAAGGCCTGATGGAACCTAAATGAACACTAGAGATAATTGTTACCCAAGGGAATTTGATTGAAACAAGTGTCCATGGGGACAGTGGCAGGCCTGATGGAACACAGGAGAACATTGTTACTCCATGGAATCCCATGGAACCGGGTGTCCATGGTGACAGAGCCATGCCTGATGGAATCTAATGGAATACAGGAGAACATTGTTAGCCCATGGAATCTCATGGAACCAGGTGTCCACGGTGACAGAGCCAGGCTAAAGGAACCTAATGGAACACAGGAATACATTGTTACCCCATGGAATCTCAGGGACCCAGGTGTCCATGGTGACAGAGTCTGGCCTGATGGAAAATAATGGGACACAGGAGAACATTGTTAGCCCATGGAATCTCATGGAACCCGGTGTCCATGGTGACAGAGCCAGGCCTTATGGAACCTAAAGGAACACTAGAGAGCATTGTTACCCAAGGGAATTTCATGGAACCAGGTTTCCATGGTTACAGAGCCAGGCCTCATGGAACACAGGAGAACATTGTTACCCAAAGGAATATCATGGAACTAGGTGTCCATGGTGACAGAGCCAGGCCTGATGGAACACAGGAGAACATTGTTACCCCATGGAATCTCATGGAACCAGGTTTCCATGGTGACAGAGCCAGGCCTGATGGAACACTGGAGAACATTGTTACCCAAGGGAATCCCATGGAAACAAGCGTCCATTGTGACAGAGCCGGGCCTGACGGAACCTAATGGAACACAGGGGAACATTGTTAGCCCATGGAATCTCATGGAACCAGGTGTCCATGGTGATAAAGCCAGGCTAATGGAACCTAATGGAAAACTAGAGATCATTGTTATCCAAGGGAATTTCATGGAACCATGTGTTCATGGTGACAGAGGCAGGCCTGATGGAACATAATGGAGACTATTGTTACCCAGGGGAATCCCATGGAACCAGGTGTCAATGGTGATAGAACCTGGCGAATGGAACCTAATGGAACACAGGAGAACATTGTTACCCCATGGAATCTCATGGAACCAGGTGTCCATGGTGACAGAGCCAGGCCTGATGGAACCTAATGGAACACTAAAGATCACTGTTACCCAAGGGAATTTCATGGAAGCAAGTGTCCACGGTGACAGAGGTAGGCCTGATGGAACACAGGAGAACATTGTTAGCCCATGGATTCTCATGGAACCAGTTATCCATGGTGACAGAGCCAGGCCTGATGGAACACAGGAGAACATTGTTACCCAAGGGAATCTCATGGAACCAGGTGTCCATGGTGACTGAGCCAGGCTAAAGGGACCTAATGGAACACAGGAGAACATTGTTACCCCATGGAATCTCATGGAACCAGGTGTCCGTGGTGACAGAGTCAGGCCTGATGGAACATAATGGAACACAGGAGAAAATTGTTACACCATGGAATCCCATGGACCCAGGTGTCCATGGTGACAGAGGCAGGTCTGATGGAACCTAATGGAACACAGGAGAACATTGTTACCCAATGGGCCCTCATGGAACCAGGTGTCCATGGTGACAGAGCCAGGCCTCATGGAACCTAATTGAACACTGGAGATCATTGTTACCCAAGGGAATTTCATGGAAACAAGTGTCCATGGCGACAATGGCAGGCCTGATGGAACACAGGAGAACATTGTTACCCTAGGGAATTTCATGGAACCAGGTGTTCATGGTGACAGAGCAAAGCCTCATGGAATACTGGAGAACATTGTTACCCAATGGGCCCTCATGGAACCAGGTGTCCATGGTGACACAGCCAGGCCTCATGGAACACTGGAGAACATTGTTACCCAATGGAATCTAATGGAAGCAGGTGTCCATGGGGACAGATCCGGGCCTCATGGAACACGGGAGAACATTGTTACCCAAGGGAATCCCATTGAACCATGTGTCCATGTTGTCAGAGCCAGGCGTAATGGAACACTGGAGAACATTGTTACCCCAATGGAATCTCATGGATCCCGATATCCATGGTGACAGAGCCAGGCCTGCTGGAACATTGGAGAACATTTTTACCCCAGGGAATCTCATATAACCAGGTGTCCATGGTTACAGAGACAGGCCTCATGGAACACTGGAGAAAATTTTTACCCCATGGAATCCCATGGAACCAGGTGTCCATGGTGACAGAGCCAGGCCTGATGGAACTCTGGAGACTATTGTTACCCAACGGAATCTCATGGAAGCAGGTGTCCATGGTGACAGAGCCAGGGTAATGGAACCTAATGGAACACAGGAGAACATTGTTACCCCATGGAATCTCATGGAACCAGGTGTCCATGGTGACAGAGCCAGGCTTATGGAACCCAGGAAAACATTGTTACCCAAGGGAATCCCATGAAAACAGGGGTCCGTGGTGACAGAGCCATGGTAATTGAACCTAATGGAACACAGGAGAACATTGTTACCCCATGGAATCTCATGGAACCAGGTGTCCATCGTGAATGAGCCAGTCCTCATGGAACACAGGAGAACATTGTTACCCAAGGGGAATCCCATGGAACCAGGTGTCTGTGGCGACAGTGCCAGGCCACATGGAACACTGGAGAACATTGTTACTCCATGTGTTAGCGTTCAGGAACATGTAATCACGAGAAATGATTATATGCAGGCGCTTTTATTGAAGAGCTCTGGGTGTCAGTGGTAAAGACCCAAATCTGACTCCGACATAGGTTCGGGATGGATATGCTTTTATATTCTATCGTTATATAACTTTCATATTAATTATTAAACTCACATTGTTCTATAGTATACATAGATTTCAGCCAAGCATGGCCACCTTAGACTAGGAACTTACAGTTTCTCAGTGTTCTTCTTATGATTATACAATAATTATTTTAATCACTAAACAATCATTTCAGCTAGCAATTATACTACTTACGCAGGTAAAACACAAGGCTTAACATTTCAGAGTTTATCTTAGCATTTTCTAGGGCGCCACTGTCATTATCCCGCCTTTGAAAGCATTTTCACTTCACTATAGGTGTAAATGTTTTCACTTGATACAGTCTTTTACTTCTCAATTTATGTTTGATGTTCTTCAAATCCAGGGTTGATGTAAAAGTTGTCGTGGATTCTATTATGGGCTGGAGAACTAGAAGATAGTGGATGTGGATCTCGTGTCAGTGCCTTTATTATTTTCTGGTTCCAGGACGTTTTCTTCTGTATTTCTCTCCTTAAAATGGTGTAAACTAACCAAATTGCTAAGAATACAATTAGTAAGATTATCACACTCTCAATGATAGATTTAATCTATGAACTCACATTCCACCCTAACCTTTTAAAGATTTTTCCTAACTAGCTTGTAGTCAAATCTTTTTGCTCTTCTTGTGCCTCATGCTCTATTTGTTTCAACTGATTGATGTCATATTCTACATCTGCAGTTACATTTGGGATGTGAATGCAGCAATGATCAACTCGTCCCTTTAAAAATCTACATACTCCATGCTCTTTCAGGAGTAACAAATCTAAGGCTAATCGATTTTGCAAAGTCATTTTTGTGGTGGTTTGTAATTGTACGTTTAATTCTTTAAATCTTTCTCTGGTGATTTTTGCTAGTCTATCTACTTGGCCTGTAAGTTTGTACAGCATCTCTCTATTCTGGTAGTTTGCTATAGGACCGAGTAAAGACTCTAGGGCTCACCCAAGTTTCATTCCACTAGAGGGTTCTTGCCAAGTGTCATCTGGATTTTTGTTGTCTAGAACTTCTTGTCTTGCTCTTATCTGCAGAAGTTCATATTTTCTATTAAATGGGGACTTTTTCCAAGTTGGACAAAAGGTTGGGAGACCCAAAGTAATTTCTTTTACTTTCCCATCTACAGGCAGATATGTTGTCCAGGTACCATCGCTTGTTGCCCATACAAATTGTCCTGGACTTTTAAATGTACTCCTGGTACATCTTATAATCCCTTTATAATTCATTTTGCCTTGTTTATGTTTGATCCCTCTGCAAGCACAACCAATCTGTAGGGCTATTGCTAGGGGTGGTATCTGTTTTATCTCTGCATCATCAGAAGTGCAGTCATAAGTTTTACTGCATGCCCACCAACTTACTTTGTCTGCCCACGTTCTGCTACTAGTGGCAATGTATGTTACTGCTGGATCTGTTTCACTCTCAGAAACTTCCCACTTAATACACCAAGGGGTGTTTGCCATATATTGGAATTTTTGAAGTATACTCACAGACCACGCACAATCCCAAGGCTCTATCTGAT
The DNA here is from genome assembly GCF_027477595.1 of Haemorhous mexicanus. Classification (NCBI taxonomy): domain Eukaryota; kingdom Metazoa; phylum Chordata; class Aves; order Passeriformes; family Fringillidae; genus Haemorhous; species Haemorhous mexicanus. The sequence goes on along the minus strand of NC_082356.1, from coordinate 2,542,980 downwards.
CTTTCTGATCCTCGGCCTCACACTTCCATACCAGAGTAGTTTCTGTAACATTTTCTATGATCTTTTTATAGCGTGGCAAATAGCATTGCCATTGTGTGGTGCCTCCTGACTGTCCCATAGAGGTTCCTAGTATGCCATCACTTAGAATACAGTCTTTCTGGCTCATAGGTCTCATCCACGTTCCTACTTTCTCCCAAGTTTCCTTGACTACCTGTCTCGGTTCAAGTACCTGTTTGCATGCAATTGTTTTGTTCTTTTGTATTTCAGGTAGTTTTGATGTTATGATTCCCCAATTTACTGGATCTCCTGCTGCCTTAGGTATTGGCAGACAGGCAGTTATTCTACTGGTGTTTTGTATTTTGGCAAAATCTTTAATCCAATCATTACATTCTCAGCTTGAACTGCGTTAGAAATTTTTATCACTTGTGTTTCTGCCTCTCTCTTCATTCTAGAATAAAGAGCGGTTAGTTGATCTTTTTGCATCCCACATCCTAAAGACGTTAATGACCATAACAGTAGCACAATTACTAATAACATTCTCAAAGTAATTAAACACATCTTATCTGCAGTCTTGGTTCCACAGTTTACACAGTCTGTGATCCAGGATGTACTTTCTTCACTCGGGTATAGTGAATCCAGGGGTCTACACCGGCTACTTTCACTGCTGTAAAGGTGGTCAGCAGTACCTGATAGGGTCCATTCCACTTTTCTTTCAGCGGTTCTTTGTTCCAGTTTTTAATGTACACCTCGTCTCCTGGAAGTATGTTATGAACTGGGTTCTCGAGAGTTATTGGTCTATTCCACACGAGGATGCTCCGGAGCCGAGCTAAAGTTTTCCCAAGAGACAGAACATAATTATACACTTCCTGTTTTCCTGTAACGTGTACATTAGGGTTAGGCTCAGGAGATTCATATGGTTTCCCATACAATATTTCATACGGACTGACTGACATCCCGCTCCTAGGTTTTATCCTAATCCTCAACAGTGCTATTGGCCAAGCCTGGGGCCACTGCAGCTTGGCTTCTTGGCATATTTTACTGATTTGCCTTTTTAGTGTCTGATTCATCCTCTCTACCTGTCCACTTGACTGGGGTCTCCACGGTGTGTGGAGGTCCTAAGTTATCTCCAGCAATCTACTTACTTCTTTTACTACTGTAGCTATGAAATGGGGCCCCCTATCTGATGATGCCCCTAGGGGTACCCCGAACCTGGGAATAATTTCCTGTAGTAACCACTTAACTGTTTCCTTTGCTTGGTTTGTGCGACAGGGAAGGGCTTCTGGCCATCCAGAAAATGTGTCAACCCCTACTAACAGGTATTTGTATCCTCGAGTTCTTGGCAATTCTACGAAATCTACCTGCCAATAATCTCCTGGCTCTATTCCTATCCGAATCCTTCCTAGCTGTGCCTGTTGCCTAGCCACTGGGTTGTTTTTCAAACAGATATCGCATTTTGACATGACTGATTTTGCCATTGTTAACATCCGTACCGAAATTAAATTCTGCTTTAGCAATTTTACCAATGCCTCTGCACCCCAATGACATTTGTTATGTTTAATTTGTAGAACTTCTCTCATTTTCAAGGGGGGTACCACTATTTGTCCTTGTGCAGTTAAATACCATCTTTCTGAGTTCTTTTGTGCATTTAGTAAACATGCCAGTCTCTCATCTTCTACTGAATATCTTGGTTTTGGAGGCAGATTAAATTGGGATATATTGAGCTTTGAAGGTATCAATGCCATTGTTGTTTGCACCTCTCGAGCAACCTGTCAGGCTGCCTAGTCTGCCTTTCGATTTCCTTCACAGATTTTGGAGTTTCCTGATTGGTGTGCTTCACAGTGTATAATTGCCACTTGCTCAGGTTTTTGTACTGCTTTTGTCAATTGCAGGACTGCATCTTGGTGTTTAATGTGTGTACCTCAAGAAGACAATAATCTCCTTTCTTTCCACAGTGCTCCATGTACATGCACCACCCCAAAGGCATATTTTGAGTCAGTCAGTCCACCTTTTTCCCTTCACTTAATTCTAGTGCTCTGGTTAGAGCAACCAGTTCTGCCTTCTGGGCAGATGTATTTGGTGGTAATGTTTTTGCCTCCACTACTGTGCTGACTGTTGTTACCACATATCCAGCGTATCTGGTTCCATTTTCCATGAAGCTGCTCTCATCTGTAAACAGCTCCCGCTCTAGCTGCTCTAGTGGGATGACTTTCAAGTCTTCTCTTGTTGAATAGGTGTACTCTATTACCTCTACACAGTCATGTTCCAATGGGCCTTCTTCAGTTGTGGTACCTAGGAACAAAGCTGGATTCAAAAGGTTAGTTGTTTTATATGTGACATCATCCTGCTCAGTCAGGACTACCTGGAATTTTATCATCCTGCTTGGAGATAGCCAATGGCCCCCCTTCTGTTCTAAGACAGTGGTTACCATGTGTGGCACATAGACATCTATGTGTCTTCCCATAGTAAGCTTCCTGGCTTCTTGTATCAGCATCACGGTGGCTGCGACCGCCCGCAGACATGGAGGCCACCCCGCACTTATGTTGTCAAGTTGTTTGGAAAAGTAGCCCACCGGTCTTTTCCAACTTCCCAGACGTTGGGTCAGGACTCCTAGTGCTAGGCGTAGCCTTTCATGTCCAAACAGCTGAAAATCTTTAGACAGATCAGGTAACCCTAATGCTGGAGCAGTCGTCAGTGCCTCTTTTAGTTTTAGGAAGGCTTCCTTCTGTGGCTTGCCCCAGGTGAATGGCTGCATCCTCTGAGCTTCGTACAGGGGTTTCGCAATCAGTCCATAGTCTGATAGGTGAGGTAGGGGCAGGCAGTGGGACAAGGACAGATGAAGCAGATGGATAGGGTTAGGTTCTCTTAGTCTTAGTCACCTGAGGGTTCATCAATCGAGCTGGTCCTGCCCAGTCTGAAACCCTGCACACAGTGGATGGAGATAAAGTCCCTGTGGTACCCATGAAAGGTATTTTAGGAAAGACTGTTTGGATTAATCCCACCTCAGGCAAAGACAAACCCATCCATGGGATTGGTTTTGCCCAAGGAGCTGGTTACACTTGGTGGGTAATGCAGAAAGATGGAGAAAGCCGTTGTGTACCACAGGGAAACCCAGTCTTCACTGAGAAGTGTGTGTAAGGTTTCATTGTGATGCAGATGGAAATAGAATAAGGGGTGGATAACGTCCTGGATTGCAAGGTAATTAATGTGTATATTCTATTTTCCATCTGTTAGAGGTGTGGCAGTTATCTTCTGTTAATTGGGCAGTTTTCTTTATCTCTTCCACAAACCAATCCTCCCTCTGGGAAATATCTTCTGTCCATGGGCCATTGAGTGTCACTGCATAAAATTGCTGATAACATTACATCATCCCATTGGGAGATGCTCCACCCAGGGGGAGGAGCCAAGCATTCCTACCTGGACATAATCTGAGATTTTAGGACACCCAACCAGCCTTTTCCCACTGGATTCCCACAGGAGCAGCTCTTTCCCACTGGATTCCCAGAGGAAGACCAGGCCCATCTACAGCACCCCTGGATCTTCAGAGGAAAACTCCACCCTTCTACAGGATCACTGCTCCAACAGAACCCCATCTGTCACTGCAGCCACCATTTAATGGGACTGCTGCCAACACCCTGACACACAGGGTGTCAGGTTGTGTTCTGAGTCTGTCAGTGGTTTTTTTGTTGTCTGTATGATTGCATTTGTATTTTTAGTTTTCCTAGTAACGAACTGTTATTCCTATTCCCATATCTTTGCCTTTTAATTTCAAAATTGTAAGAATTTGGACGGAGGAGGTTTCCATTTTCCGTTTCAGGGGAGGTTCCTGCCTTTTTTAGCAGACACCTGTCTTGTCAAACCAAGACAGTTGGATACACAGAATTTTAGAGGCAGAATATCAATTTCGGCCATGGACACCTGGAGGTGAAGGACGGTTCTTTTCCATAGGAAGGAAAACACAGAACACTGGTGTTTCAGGGCCAGATGAAAGGCAGCAATCAGAGGCCAAGGCCAGGCAGATCTCTCTGTCCTGGCAGCTTTTGTCTGAAAGCAGCCCTTGGATATCGGGAGTTCTGGAGGTGGAATCCCAATTTTGGCCATTTCAGCATAGATATAAAGGATGGTTCTTTCCCACAGGAAGGAGAGCACAGAGCCCAAGTGTTTCAAAGGCAGAAGAGGAGACAGGTGGCTCCTGGGAGGCCAAGCCAGCCGGACCTGTTTGTTTTGGTAGCTTTCGTCACCGAGAAATCCTTGGATATACAGAATTTGGGGGGCTGAGTCTCAATTTCAGCCCTGGACATCCTGATGAAAAGGATGGTTCTTTTCCATTAGAAGGAAAGCACCGAGCCCCAGTGTTTCAAAAGCAGGTGAGAGGAAGCCCCCAAGAGGCCAAGGGCAGCCAGACCTGTCTGTCCTGGCAGCTTTCACCTGGGAGCAATCCTTGGATGGATGGAGTTCTGGAGGTGGAATCCCACTTTGGCCATGAGCACCTGGTTGAGGTGGATGGTTTTTCCATAGGAAAGAAAAGCACAAACTCCAAGAGTTTATGAAGAAGATGAGAGGTGGCCTCCCATGGGCCAAGGCAGCCAGAGCTGTCTCTCCTGGCACCTTTCATCTTTGCGAAGTCTTTGGACATCAGGATTTTTGGAAGTGGAATCTCAGTTTTGGTTGTGGGTGCCTGGAATGGAAGAAGAGTTCTTTTCATGAGGAAAGCTCAGAGCCCCAGTGTTTCAAAGGCAGATGAGAAACAGCCCTCAGGAAACCAAGGCCAGCCAGACTTGTATCTTCTAGCAGGCTTTGTCTGGGAGAAATCCCTGGATATGGGAATTCTGGAGGTGGATTCCCAACATTGGCCAAGGGGACCTAGACATGAAAAGTGCTTTTTTTCCCATAGGATAGAAAAGCACATGGTCCCAGTGTTTCAAAGGCAGAATAGAGGTGGCCTCAGGGCGGTCAAGCCAGCCAGGTCTGTCTGTCCTGGCAGATTTCATCTGGGAACAATCTGTGCATACAAGGAAATATGGAGAAGGAATCCCAATTTTGGCAATGGACACCTGGAAAGCGGGACAGTTCTTTCCATAGGAAGGAGAGCACAGAGCCCCAGTGCTTCAGGGGCTGATGAGAAGCAGGCCTCGACATGCCAAGGTCAGCCAGACCTGTCAGGTGGCCCCGAGAAGGCCAAGCCAGTCAAACAGTCAAGACCTCTTCCATGTTCCCTGGGTTCCATGGGGCCCCACAGTATCACAATGGTCTCCTTGGTTCCATGAATCCCTGTAGTGTGACAATATTCTCCTTGTCACAATGTTCCCCTTGCTTCTGTAGAGTCACAATGGATCTTTGCTTCCATGAGGTCTTGCAATGTCACAATGGCTCCTTGGTTCTATGGCCCCACGTCTTCATCCTTGAGCCTTGGTTCCATTGGGTCCCTGAGTTTCACAACTGTCTCCTTGATTCCATGAGGCACCAGAGTGTCACAATGGTCTCTGATTCCATGAGGTTCCATAGTGTCACTATGGTGTCCTTGGATCTGCATTGCCTCCATGGCCCCTTGGTTCCATGAGTTCTGTACTGTCAGCAATGGATTCTTTGTTCCAAAGGGGCCTTGATGTGTCCCAAGGGCTCCTTGGTTCCGTGACATTCCAAAGTGTCATGTACGGAAAATCACACAATGGAAAGCCAGTGTCCATAAAGGAGACAGAGGAGTCCTGCAACTTTATTCCAATAAAGGGAAAGAGTCCACCAGGGCACACACCCACGGGGTTTTCTCCCTCGAGGTTCCAGAGGGTGCAGCCTCCTTTTATCCAAACTCCTGGCCACATGTTGCCCTCTTCCTGTCCCCATTGGCCAAGGTACTGGGAAGGTTCAGCCTTCCCAAACCATTTGTCACATTTTCCCCTCTTGAACCTGTCATTTTACCCCAAAGTTCATAAACTCAAGCTCATGCAGACCCACGTGTCTGTTTCAGGAGCCAAGCTGTCTGGGCTCTGTAATAAAGTTAATGGAGACATTAAGACCATTTCAAAGATGTCAACACCAAAACCTTCACCCATCGAACTGTCTGTAAAGAATCTTCCCTATCAGTCACAATGGACTCCTCATTTCCATGGGGCCCCACTCTGTCACAAGGGCCCCTTGGCTCCATGAGGTTCCCCAGTGTCACCCTGGTGTCCTTGGATCCGCATTGTCACAACTGACCCACAGTTCCATGAGGTTCCCCAGTGTCACCATGGTCGCTGTCTGAGGCTGGATGAGATCAATGTCCTCTGACACCTTGGGATGAGCTGTCAATCAGTCACACAGTGGGGACAGCGCTGAGCCAGCCCTGACTGCCTGAGCAATCACAAATCCCACCTGAGGGGAGCCCCACAAAGGCCCAGGGGCTTAAAAACACAGAGCACAAGGTCAGCCCCTGGTATGGACCCTGCCTTCTCCTGGGGTTTGGGTCTCACCCACACTGGAACCCCAGGAACTTGGAGCCATATGCGTGTCCTTCTATAGAGCTTCTGTCTTTCTGTCTCTCTCTTTCCTCTCCTTCTAATGTTGTTTCTATGGAACATTTTTGGGTACCTCAACAACCTAATTGTTTAAAGGTTTCCAGGTTCAATGGGCCAAGTTAACGAAGTTCCTGCTATGATAAGTGTTTTATGTTGAACTGGATGCGACATTGAACCCTTTTCCAAAGTTTCTTAGATTTTTGTACTTTGCCAGTAAAATTTTGTGTCATTTTGACCTCTTGAGAATATCTGGTTGGTGTTTCTCCTGTACACAAAACTTGAGTAAAGAAGCCTTTGGTCACCCCCAGCATTTGAGTGTTCTGGGGTGTCAGAGCCCCGCAGGCTCCCAACGGCCGCTTGTTTCCATGAGGCCTCGCTGTGTCACTCTGGCCCTCGGTTCCCTGATGATCTGGAGTGTCACACGGGTTGATGGCGTTTGTCCTTGCTGCCCCTCACATCCCCCTGCCCCACAAAGAGCCCCGAGCCAGCCGTGAGGGACAGGCCCTGCTGGCCCAGGCTGGGCTCAGGGCTTGGCCTTTCTGCTTCCTGCAGCCAAGCCAGGCCTTGCTCAGCATTGCAGTTCCCTGCCCAGAGCCTTGCGCTCCCTGCACTCCTGGCCTCAAGGATCTGCTCTCAGCACTCCCTGGGCAGCCTTTGGCATTCCCTGCCCTCCCTGGGGCCCAGCCATGCTCCAAGGCACGTGGAGTTTTGCTGCTGACTCCTTGAGCGGCTTCTTCATCCTTCTCTCAGTGCCTGAGGCTCCTGGACCCAGCCCCAAATCCACCGTGGGGCTGATTAAAATACAGAAAGCCCTCAGGACCTCTTTGTCTCCCTTCCATTGTCTTTGAGTCTCTGTTATAAATAAGAAGCTTGACTATGCCAATATTCAAGCAGCAATAAATTTATTAATTAATATGGTAAAGAATGAGCAACACAGTGCTGGGTACAGTGGGGGCAGTTTCCCTCCAACTCTATGCCAATAGTTGGGGCTTACAGGTATTTATAGGGGTACTCATAAGCTTTCTCAGCAGTTTCTATTCCAATTTTTTCTCATCAGCAGTTTCTATTTTCCAATTTTTACATCACAATTCTATACACTATTGTGATTTATTTTTTCTCAGGATACGTCCCAAAAAGGAGGATCTCCAGGTGGTGGTGGTAGTTTCCGAGATGTTGGTCCTGGTTTCCGCAAGAATAAAGACGAATCCCATCTGGTGAAGTCCAGCTCCCCAGATGTGGCTCCACCTTTTTAATTGCAATGACTATAAATCTCATAACAGTGATGTCCAGCTTCCCTTGGTCGAAATTATAAATCCTTGTGATGATGCTCATCTTCCTTTCTCAAGCTGTTTTTCTCTGTTTTGTTAAGGCATGAGATAAGCATATTTCCTTTATATAGGTTCCAAAACTCTAGTTTCAAGGATACAAGCAATATTCTAAAATTATACTTCAAAAGGGTTATTTTTGCAGCACTCTTTAAGGCCTAACTACAAGCAAAGAGCAACATCCTTAATGCTTTAATTCAAATGCTCCTAAATCAACCAAGGTTAATTGCAAAGAAAAGAGAGGTTCAAAGGCCTTCTTCCCTGCTTTACTTTCCTCAGTTATTATTAGAATTCACAGCTGTCCCATTGTTGGCCTCCACACATACACAATCACTAATACACACATTGCCTGTATGTACCTGACACGAAACACAGCTTTGTATTTCACACTGAGGAGCACTCGGGAAATGTCACTGCAAGGGCAGTGTTGATCAGCCTGGTGCTTCCCCTGTGCTGTGCCTTACACCGCTGTTTTGTTTTATTCGGCTTTTAGAGCCTGCCTGTGAAGAGAAGCCTCCCAGGAGAGCAGAGGCTGCTGAAGGATCTGACATCCTCGCCCTAAGCAAGGGTTGGAACAGCACAGACTGCGGAAAAGATTCCACCTGGTCTCAGGGCAGAGAGAAAGCCAAAACAGTTTAACTTGGTATTTGGTGGTCCATGTCTGTATAAAAGAATGCTCTAAAATGTCAGCTTCCAATAAAATGTCCTAGGTTGAGGTTTCCTGTGCTGGTGAGAGTCTTTTAGACCCCGCCTTCTCCTGACCTCTCTGCTGTTGCAGTTCCATGGACAGAGGCTGTTGTCTCTTACCCCCTGCCATGGGCAGGCTGGTGTTCAGCCATCTCCAGGACAGCAGGGCCCCATCCCACGTCACTGTGACCTGGGAAGGCAAAATCCATCACTCCAAATGTTCCCCCTTGCTCCTTCTTGCCAGACATTTGACCCTGGCACGGGGGTTTGCTGCTGGTTGCTGCAGGAAAAGGGAAAACCCTGTGACATTTTGGGGCACATGGAACCAAGGAAACCCCTGTGGCACTGTGGGGCCTGATGGAACCAAGGGTCCTTTGTGACACAGAGGGGCCAACATGGAGCCAAATATCCCTTGTGACAGTTTGGGATCTCATGGAACCCATTGTTCATTGCAACAATGTGGACCCAAGGAGACCATGGTGTTGTTCATTGTTTATGGAAAGCTTTTGCATCAATCATGGAATCATGGAGCCCATTGTGACACAGTGGGCCCCATGGAACCAAGGGGCCATGGTGACACTTGGAACTAAGAATACCACTGTGGAGTACAGAACCTCATGGAACCAAAAGTCCATTGACAAAGAGCAAGGCCCTTGGAACCATGGAGTCCAAAGGTCTAAGACATTTCCTGCACAGTTCTGCCTTGGGTAAGGGGAACATTATTGGTGGCAGCTTGGTCTCGGCACACACCTGAGGAGTGTGCCTGTTTTCAGTGGGGAAACTCAGGAGTTTTAGATTGCTTCAAAAACTACAAAAAATGAAAACCCCTCTTAGCCTGGGTGCAGCCAGCTCTCCAAGCACAGCAGGTTCCAGGGGAGTGAGGACAGACAGGATGTGCTGGGGAATGTGGAGCAAGGTTGTCCACACTGGGTCAGAGCTCAAGGTACAGCTTCTGTGAGCAGGCCAGAGCTGCTGAGGGGAGCAGCTGATCCTGATCCTGGGTCAATATCAATCACAGAATGCTGCAATGGTCTCTGCTCCAAAGAGAAGAGTAATAAAATACACCTTTTAAAACAGGAGCACATATTTTTTAGAAGCTCTTTGAAATATTTCTCCATAACTGGAGTAGGAAACCTAGAAACCTGGGAGAGCCAAGGACACTGTGGCAACTTCAGGCCCAAAAAGTGCAAACAGGAAACAGAGGAGAGCAGACCAGGAGGATGGGACTTCATAACCTGAAGCTGTAATTGGACAACTTACCCCAATATGTAAATGGACCAAAACTTATAAAAGTGTGAAAATGTGTGACCCATCATCCATCTTGGGTGTACCCTCAGCTGGGCTCTTGTACTGCCCCAGGTGTACCCTTTGAAGGCCTTTTTAATAAATCCCTACTTTATTCCTGTAACACTGCCCAACCTCTGTTCTAGGCAGCCTCTCAAGGCATCAAGGCCTGACTGGCTGGGCCACCTGGGGCCACCTGACAGGTCCAGCTGAGCCTGGCATGTCAAGGGCTGCTGCTCATCAGCCCCTGGAACACTGGGGCTCTGGGCTCTCCTTGTGGTAAGAACTGTACTTCTCCTCCAGGTGTCCATGGCCAAAATCAAGATCCTTCCTCCAAATTTCCATATCTGCAAAGATTGTTCCCAGATGAAATCTGCAAGAACAGACAGATCTGGCTGGCTTGGCCACCCAGGGGCCACCTCTCATCTGCTTTTTAAACACTGGGACCAAATGCTTCTCTTTCTTTTGGGGAAAAAGCACCTTTCACATCCAGGCACTCATGGCCAAAGTTGGGAATCCACCTCCAGAATTCCCTATATCCAGGAATTTCTCCCAGACAAAAGCTGTCAGGAGAGACGGGTCTGGCTGGCCTTGGTTTCTGAAGAGCTGGCTCTTGTCTGCCTTTGAAACACTGGGGCTCTGTGCTTTCCTTCCTAATGAAAAGAACTCTCTTTCCTGGCCAGGTGCCCACAACAAAAACTGAGATTCCACCTCCAAAATTCCCTATGTCCAAAAATTTCCCCCAGATGAAAGCTGCCAGGAGACACAGGTCTGGCTCTCTTAGACCGTGGGTGGTCACCTCTCATATTTTTCCAAGAAACTTGGACTTTGCACTTTTCTTTCCTATGGGAAAAACCATCCAGCTCGACCAGGTGCCCATGGTCAAAACTGAGATTCCACCTCCCAGATTCCCTATGTCCATGGATTCCTCCGTGACAAAAGCTGCCAGGACAAAAAGGTCTGGCTGGTTTGGCCTCTCAGGAGCCTTCTCTGGCCACTTCAGCCCCTGAAACTCTTGGGCTCAGTGCTTTGCTACCTATGGAAAAGAATTGTCTTTCTTGTCAACGCAGAAATGGCCAAAATTTGGATTCCATCTGTAAAATTCCCTATATCCAAGGGTTGCTTTCAGACAAAAGTTGCCAGGACAGAGAGGTCTGGCTGCCCTTGGCCTCTGGGAGCTGCCTTTCATCTGGCCCTGAAACACTGGTGTTCCATGCTTTCCTTATTATGGAAAAGAACCGTCCTTCTCCTCCAGGCATCCATGGCTGAAACTGGTGTTCCACCTCTAAAATTCCCTATATCCAGAAATTGCTCCCAGAAAAAAGCTTCTGTCTAATCTGGCTGCCCATGTGGTGGATGCTGCTCATCTGCCCCTGGAACACTGGGGCTTGGTTGTTTCCTTCCTGTGGAGACCACTGTGACACTGTGAGGACCACGTGGAACCATGGAGACCATTGTGACACTTTGGGGCCATGGTGACACCGTGGGGCTTCTTGGAACCAAGAGACCACCATGACACTGTGGGGCCTCGTGGAACCATGGAGACCATTAAGACCCTTCAGGGCCTTGTGTCACCAAGGGGCCACTGTGACACCTCAGGGCCTCATGGAAGCAAGGGCACCACTGGGACATTGTGGGGCCCTGTGGAATCAGGGGAACATGGAACAGCTCTGGCTGATTTGGCCTCCCAGGGGCCACCTGACAGGTCTGGCTGATCTTGGAATGTCAAGGGCTGCCTCTCATCTGCCCATGAACCACTGGGGTTCCATGCTTTCCTTCCTGTGTAAAAGAATTTCCTCTCTTCTCAGACACCCATGGAGAAAATTGGTACTTGCCCTAAAAAATTTCCTGTATGCAAGGGTATGTTGCAGACAAAAACCTGCCACCTCTGCCTGGCCTTGGCCTCTGGTGGTCACATCTCATCTGCCTCAGAAGCAACAGGGCTCTGTGCCTTCCTTCCTATGGAAAAGAACCAGCCTTCTTGTCCTGGGGCCATGGCAGAAATTGGAATTTGGTTGCCAACATTCCATCTATCCCAGGATTGCTCCCAGACAAAAGCTGCCAAGACAGACACCTCTGCCTGGCCTTGGCCTCTGGTGCTGTTCTTAGACTATGAGAAGAAGACTATGAGTGTTTTCATTTGCAAACACCTTGGAGAGAGCCCAAAGATTTCCCAAGCTGGGGTTTGCAGGCCTCAAGAACATAACCCATGGAGGTTGATGTGCCTGGTCCCAGTTGAGAAGAGACTGAGGAGAGAACAGGAGTGGCCTGGCAGGGCTTGAAGGGTGGATTCAGGAGTGGTGGAGCTTTTTCTCCATAGTGGGAAAGAGCCAGATAGAGAAATGATACCACAAATGCAGGTGGGGAGGCCCAGAGTTGACACAAGAGGAGAACCAGGCACCAGAGCAGGGCTGTGGTGCAACACATCCCCCAGAAGGAGCCTGGGTCAGCCCAAGGCTTTGTGTGGGCAGGCAGAGGCAGGCAGGAGGCAGAGCTGTCAGCAAAGGAAGGGGCCAGCCAGGTGGGGCAGCCGGGGGATGAGCACAGCCTGCAGGGACAGAGGCGCAGGGCTGGGACACCGTAGCACAGCCTGGGCTGCACAGGGCACAGGCATGGGCAGCAGCTGCCAGGCCCTGGCAGAGCCAACTTGGGCAGCACTTTGGCCATGGCTGCTGGGCCTGGGCCTGAGCCAGGAGCAGGAGACAAGTGACCCTTGCAGGCCTGGGGCCTCATGGCCTCCTTGTCCCTGCTCAGCAGCCTGGCAGGGGCCGCCCCATGCTCCTGCCCTTGGCACTGCACATCCCCACATGCCAGTGCCCATCCCGGGAAGAGCCCTGAGCAAGGAGGGAGGGACAGGATCTGCCTGGACAGGGGCTGGGGCTCAGGCCTTGGCCCTTTCCATTTCTGAAACACATCCAGCTTTGCTCAGCCCCAGAGACACATTGGCCTTGTTTGTCCCCAGCTGTCATCACTGCCTCCAGTGTTCTGCTCTAACTGGAACCTGGGGACACTTTCTCAGTCATGTCCCTCAGTGGGACCCATTAAAACTTCAAGAAACTTCAGAGTTTAAATTTGAGTTGTTAAGAAGTTTTTTGAACACTCTCTCAGGGACTGAGTCTAATGTAAACAACACCCTCCCTGAGAGGGTCATTAAAGTTTTCCTAGTCCAGTTATGGAGAAAGATTTCAAAGACCTTGTAAGAAATACACATTTCTATTTTAAAGGATGTATTTAATTTTATTTTTCTTTAGAGCAGTGGTGATTGCAGCATTCTGTGACTGATATTGACCCAGGGTCTCTCCTCAGGAGCTCTGGCCTGATCACAGAAGCTGTGTCTTGAGCTGTGGGTGACACTGGGACATACTGGGAGTGACGCTGGGGAGGACTGGGACAAACTGTGGACACTGGGAACACTGTGGGGAAGACTGGGGACACTGGGGCATCCTGTGGATGACACTGGGGGGGAACTGGAAGGGACTGGGAATAAACTCAGGTGTATTGGGAAGGACTGGAGGGGCACTGGGGTTGTACTGGGTTCTGCTTGGGATGAACTGGTCTGTAATGAGGTTGTACTGGTCTGTACTGGGGGTGAACTGGGTTGTAGTGGGAGGGACTGGAGGGGGTGAATGGGCTCTTCCGGCCTCCACCGCCTCCCATTTGCCGAAGCTCCCGCCTATCACCTCGCGAAGCCAATCAGCACCAGAGATCGGTGCCTCGAAGGCGGTGCCTAGCATGGCCGCCGTCTTCTATTTCTAACTACAACTCCCGTCATGCCCCGCGGCTCAATTGAGCCCCATTGGAGCCGGGACTACAACGCCCGTCATGCCCCGCGCTCCACATTACCCACCCCCCCCCCCGGGGTCCGCCCCCATCTGTCCCGTAAGTGTCCCCCAGACACTCCAGGATCCCTCACTGCCCCCTCAGCGCCCATTCGGGACGCCCCGAAAGCGTCACCGGACCCCGTGAGTGCACCCGCACCCACAGATGCCCGGCACAGCCACTTCTGGGAATTCATCTCATCTCATCTCCCGCGGCCCCAGAGCCCCTCAGAACACAGTCCCGCAGCTAAAACTCCTGCCGCGCCCAGCGCCCATAAAAGCACGGATAGAGCTCCCTGAGCTCCCCACCAAGGGGTCCCGAGCCGCTTAAGCTCCCCCGAGGACCTCAAGTCGCGGCTCGGACGCAAAAGTGTCCCCCAAGAGCCTTCCCGGACCGCCTAACATCGTGTTCGAGCCACTTCCGGGACTACAGCTCCCATCATGCTCCACCTGCCCAGCAGGGACTTTATCTCCCGTCATGCACCGTGCCCCGGCGAGAGCCATTGCAGCTGCGTCTCGAACTCCCGTGATGCTCCGCGGCCCTGTTAAACCGAATGATACCCGCGCCTACAACTCCCATCACCCCCCGCGCCCCAGAGAGCCCCGTTCGAGCACCCCAAGGGCCCGCCCGGACCCCGAAGGGCCCCAAATTCTCCTCCCTGACCTCCAAGGGCTCCCCTGGACCCCCAAGTGCTGCCCCGGACCCCGAACTGTCCCTCAGAATCCCTGAGTGCCCCTCCAAGTTCTCACCCGGCTCCCCCAAGTGTCCTCCAGACCCTCAAGTTCTCTCTGAATTCCCTCCCCAGACCTAAAACAGCCCCAAATGTGCCCCAGAAATGTCTCCAGGCACCCCAAAGTTCCTCCCCTTGACACTATCGGAGAAAAAGATGATAAAAATGATGCCAAAAGGACTACAAATATTACTAGTTTCCATAAAGCGGGAGAAATATATAGCCAATAGACATGAATTAATTAAGGAAATTGTGTTACTTATAAACAATTGTTATGAATTGAAGCAAACTCCAATAAGCTTAGTCCAATTGGAATTTATTAATTACAGAAAGCAAGGCATAAGCAAAATCAGCGCTGGGCGACAGGGGAGCCTCCGCTGGCCAAGGACTGCCGCACCCACTGTTCGATACAGTCTAACTTTTATACTGTATCTCTTCTCGTTGGGGACGGGTCCAGAAAGTTCTCTGCGCATGCGTCTTCTTGGTACTAAGGGGTCCTCCTCTGCTGGTCGTTGTCTGATGAAGGCTGCTAGTCTTCCTCGGTCGTCCTCCGGTCGACTCCTCCTCATCTCGTGGTCATACCTAAAATTCTAGAAGTTATGGTTTATTGAGCATTTATTAAGCAAAAAATATTTTAAGCAAGCATTTATTAAGCAAAAATATACTTGTGATTGTATGCGGTTTTGGTTACACATGGTTTTAGGTCTAAGTGTTTTATTCCCTCTATCTTTAGCACTTTAGTGAACAGAACATGAACAAAACACACCAGGTTCCACTACACAATGACCAATAAATTTTTGGTTGCTAAAAATGTATGGATTTTTAAATATAAATATTGAAATTTGGTAATAGAGACATAGAATAATACTACTATAAATAAAAAATAATTATAATTTTAGTAATTCATTGCATTTTTTTTTAAGGCAAAATGTATAATTTTTTTATGCTTTGGGATGTCAGTCTGTAAGAGAGTCCAAAGATCCCTCATTTGCCTCACAACCGCCATCGAGGACGGAGATTGAAGCCCTTCCCAAGGACTGAGACTGAGATCCTTAAAATTCTAACAGGGGGGGCTGGGCTGACTGAAGCGGGATGTCTGCCATTGGGAGCGGGATGTTTCCCATAGGAACCAGTCCTGAAACAACGGGCCCCGCTCACTGCTGGCACCGGTTTGTCCTGTTCAGAACTGGACTGTCTGTACCTGTGAGAGAGTCTGTCTGAAATATCCTCCAATCTGCCTCACAACTGTCACTGAGAGATCGCTCAGAAGACCCCCTTTGTCCCATTCCTGGCCCTACAGTGGAAAGTTCCCCGCCAAGCCAGGGGCTCTAAGACCTGAAGGAATTGCTAAGTTACTGTTTCCACAGGTGCATTTTTCTGCATGCTACACTGAGCCCAATGAGAAGAAGGGGGCACTGAGCCCTTTTTGCAGCAATAGCCTTGGAAGCTGTCCCACCTCTTGGCCTGGCTGAACTTCTCCTGAGCTTTTGAGTGGTCTCCCACAGAAGATCCCTCTCGTTCATCTGCAAGCACTGTGACAGACAAGCTGAGATGAAAGAAGCCTCTCCACCAGAGAAAAACCTGAGAAATCCCCACGTGAGAAAGGCCGCTCCTACACTCCCCAAGGACTGGGACTGAAGCCCCCAGCCCGGGGAGGTGCGCGGGGGAGGCGAGCTGACCAAAGCAAGATGGATGTTGCAGGTGTGGGCATTGGACCACGAAAACAATGGCCCTCGCCCACTGATATAAACTGTGTGTACCCCTTTTCCAAATACCATTATTTTACCAGATGATACAATAGATTCAGTTTTGAACTAATCCCCCTCCCCCCTCAACAAAAAGTGTATAATTGGAGTCCAGATGGACTGCATCTCGGAGATCTCCCCAACGTAACAGGCAGATCCTCACCTGGACTGGACCTAAGGACTTTGTCTCTACGTTTGGTAGCTCTATTCCCCTTTTTCTTTCTCTCTCTCTTTCTCTGTCTTTCTCTCCCTTAATCCCTCCATCGCATTTTGCTGTGGTCATTCAATAAAGGTGCATTTGTTTGGATTATTGCTGCAACACCCCCCTGTACCGTGTTGGTTCTTTTTGCACCCTGAGATCCCTTACGAACCATCATGAAACCCATTCATAGGGACGGATCGTGACAACCTGTTCTCAAGGGACTCATTCTCCACTGTCCTGTACCTGTTCCCTCAATGTGCCGTCCTGCTCCCCTCCCGGCGGTAGATTATAAAAGACCCCAAGTTAACCAAAGACTTTGAGATTCTCCCCGAGGTTTCAAGATGGATCTGTTGGCTGGACCACGAGGATTTCGTGTCTATATTGGTAGCTATTCATCTCCCCCCCCTTTCTCTCTCTCTCTGTCCTTTATCTCCTTTCTAATCCTTCTATCACATCTGCTCTGGGCACTCAATAAAAGGTGCATTTGTTTTGGTTAATACTGAAAGTCCCCTGCTGTGTGTGTTTGAAATCTGAGATTGGTAAAACGAACCATCAGGACCCCCCTTGTCCCAGCGGATCGTGACACGGCCTGATGGGGTTGCTGCCCACAGCACGTGAACGTGATCTTCTTGGTGGTGGCTACAGTGGTTCATCTGGTCTTGCTTTCTGGTCTCCCTATCCCAGAATTACCTATGCCACCTGCTTTTCTCATACTGTGGTTCTCTGTAATTCCTTAATTAGTCAGCCCTTATTAAGTTCACTCTTGGAGTAGGGGAATATCAGCTCCCCATCATATCGAGTGCATTTGAATGCACTTGAATGCATTTTGCCTGCATTCAAAATATGGTCCCTGTTTTTGATTTACTGTGGAATCTCTGTTTGTATTTTCTGCCTCTGTTGAGGTTGGGATTGAAGGTACTTGAGATGATATTTCAGACTCAGGTATTTATTGTTTCTTATCAGTGAAACAGCCTCACAACCATGAGTTCTGCAGCCTTTCATTAGCAAGGCACAAAATGGCTCACTGTCTCTTGTTACAAGGCCTGGATGGTACCAAGGAGACCATGGTGATACTGGGGATCCAAGAGACCATGGTGACACCATGGAAACTCATGGAACCGTGGGCATTGTAACACAGCAAGGCTTCATGGAACCAAGAGTCAACTGCGACTCTACCAAACCTCATGGAACCAAGGGCCCATTGTGACACTGAAGAACTTCAGGGAACCAAGAGTCGCTTGTGACACGGGGGGTACTCATGAAACCATGGAGACCATTTTGAAACTTCAAGGCCTGATGGAAGCAAAGGGTCATTCTGGCACTTCTGAGCCTTGGAACCAAAGGGACCATAGTGACACAGTGGGGCTCTGTGGAACCAAGGGGCCGTGGTGACACTGGGGAGCGTCATTGAACCAACTGTCCATGGTGACACTGCAGGGCCTGATGGAATCATGGACACCATTGTGACACTACAAGGCATCATGGAAGCAAGGGGCCACTGTCACACTATGGGGCCTCTTGGGGCTCAGGGGCAGTTGTGATACCATGGAAATTATGGCAACATGTGGCACCATGAAACCAAGGAGACCGTTGTGACACTACAGGAACCCATGGCACTAAGGATCTATGGAACAGTGCAGGACACATGGAACCGAGGGGCCATTGTGATGCTGTAGAACCAAAAGGCCCCATTGTGACACTGTGGGCCCCCATGGATCCAAAGGTCCAGTTTGACATTGCAGGGCCTCATGGAATCCTGGAGACCACTGTGAAACTTTGAGGCCTTGTTGAATTAAGTGGCCCTGCAGGTCCTCATGGAACCAGTGAGACCCCTTAGAACCAAGGGTCCATTGTGACCCTGTGGTACCAAGGTGTCGTGGGTTGACCCAGGCCAGATGCCAGGCATCCATGAGAGCTGCTCGCTCACTCCCCTCTGCAGGACAGAGAAAATTTAATAAAGGGCTCACGGGTTGAGATAAGGACTGGGAGAGATCACTCATCAAATACTGTCCTGGGAAAAACAGGCTTAGCTTAGAGATATGAAATTCATTTATTACTAACAAACTCAGAGCAGGATAAGGGGAAATAAAATAAGCCCCTCTCCTCCCTCCTTCCAGCTCTACCTCCTACCCCGGCAGTGCAGGGAGACGGGGAAAGGGGGTTATGGTCAGTTCATCACCCATGGCTTCTGCCCTTGCTCATGGAGAGGGGTGGTTCCCCTGCTGCACCGTGGGTCCTCCCGAGGGAGGCAGTTCTGCAGGAACTTCTCCAATGTGAGTCCATTTCAGGGGCAACAGCCCTCTGCAAACTGCTGCAGTGTGAGTCCATCCCAGGGACAGCAGTCCTTCCCAAACTGCTGCAGCATGGGTCACTCTTCCATGGGGTGCATTCCTCCAAGGACAGGCTGCTCCAGCCTGGGAGCAGGGGCCCTCTCTCCATGGCTCTCCTACAGGGTGTCTGGGTCTCCAGTGCCTGAAACACCTCCTCCCCCTCCTTCTGCAGTGACCTTGATGTCTGCAGAGTTGTTCTTCTCACATGTCTTCCCTCTGCTCTTTTCTGACTGGAGTTAAAACTGCATGACAATCTCTATTTTAGTTTCTTTTTGAATCTGTTATCACTGAGGTGTTACCACCGTTTGTAACTGGCCCAGCCTTGGCCAGCAGCAGGTCCATCCTTGAAGCCATCAGGGATTGGCTGTGCCAGACATGGTGGAAGCTTCCAGCAGCTTCTCACAGGAGCCATCTCTGTGCCCCACCACTGCCAAAAACTAGGCCATGGTACCAAGGGGCTGTTGTGACTCTGGGGGGCCACATGGAACCAAGGGGCAAGGGTGGCACTGTGGGGCCTCATGGAACCAAGGAGCCACGGTGACACTGTGGGGCCTCATGGAATCAAGGAGCCACGGTGACACTGTGGGGCCTCATGGAACCAAGGAGCCACGGTGACACTGTGGGGCCGCATGGAACCAAGGAGCCACGGTGACACTGTGGGGCCACTGGAACCAAGGAGCCACGGTGACACTGTGGGGCTTCATGGAACCAGGAGCCACGGTGACACTGTGGGGCCTCATGGAACCAAGGAGCCACGGTGACACTGTGGGACCACTGGAACCAAGGGGCCATGGTGACACTGTGGGGCCTCATGGAACCAAGGGGCCACGGTGACACTGTGGGGCCTCATGGAACCAAGGAGCCACGGTGACACTGTGGGGCCTCATGGAACCAAGGAGCCACGGTGACACTGTGGGGCCTCATGGAACCAAGGGGCAAGGGTGACACCACAGGGCTTGGTGGAACCCAGGTTCAATGTGACACTGTGTGGCTTCATGGAGCCAAGGAGAGCACTGTGACACTGTGGAACCTAATGGAATTATCAGAAACGATACAACTTCTGGTTTCTTTTAACGTAACTTCAGTCAGGGGTTTGTTTGCCCAGGTAGAGGGGAATTGAAGTTTCTCTTCAAAAGACTCTGTTCACCAAGGCTGGGTGAGGCCTGATGAGCTTAACATCTACAGATTGGGAGTGGCCAGAAGATGCACAGGAGATAAATGAACATTAATGAACATCACCCCCAGTGTGCAGAGACACCTGGTCTGGGAAAAGATTGAGAAGGGAATCAAAGAATGAGGACTTAATTGACATCAAAGGCGAACGGATCAATCAGCAATAGCAGATGGAATACTAAGAATTTGATAATTTAAGAGCAAAGAACATTAATTTCTTTGGGTTTTTTCTGTATAAATATGTGAAAAGCATAGTAAAGAACAATGTGTGATGGAATGATTTTCACTGTGGAATCCGGACACGTGTGGATGGAATAATTTCTATTGCATGTGATGGCAGCAATGACATCCTGGCAAGAATAAAGTAATGCCTAAATTCTGTAAGGTGTTGTTGGAGTTTCTGTTTTTCATGCCGTTTCAGTGTCAGTCCAGTGAGGTCCATCACCAACACAGGCTCTTTCTGGACTCTTTAGAGAAGAGAACCGGAGGCCACAATTGCACAAACCTCTCAGAGACTCCCAGGCAAAAGCAAAACCCAAAGTCCCTGGGAGCATTCAGGAGCCCCCAGGGCCATTCCTGAGCAAGGCTCCCCAGGGACTCCTTCCAGCAGATCCCTGAGGCCACTGGGATGTGGGGCAGGGGGGGATGCTGAGGGCAGGACAAGGGGCTGACAGTGCCCAGCCTGGCTGGGGCTGTGCCAGGAGGCCCCAGTGCCTCAGGACAAGGTGTCTCCTCCCAGCCCTTGGTGGCACAGACCCTGCTGTGCCCAGGGCACCAAGACTTGGCTTCTCCTGGGCACTGCAAGCCCTGCCAGGGCCCTTGGCCATGTCCAGCACAGCTTGTCCTGTGTTGCTGTGTCCCTTAAGGCTGCACACTCCGATCTCACTGCCCCCTGGCTCTGCCCTGCCACTGCCAGCCCTGCCCTGACCTCTGCCCACCCTCACCCTCTGTGTCTGGGGACACACATACATGCACTGAGCTCATCCCCCTCCTTCTGGGTGCTGCTCCTGCCACAGCACTGCCCTGGGAGGGTTCATTCCTCACAGGAGCTGCTGTGTTTGTACTGGAGCATTTTATAGCTCTGCTTCTGCCTCTCTGGCAATTGTCTCTTCAAAGAGCTCTCCAAGGAAAAGATTCATTCAATTGTGGAATAGCAGAGGTGGGAAGAGCCCCCTGAGCCCCCTTGGCCTGGGTGTGGCTGGGATGGAGTTCCCTTTGCCCAGAGCACCCCTGTCCTGCTGTGCTTGGCTCTTGTGGCTGCAGCAGGGCTGGTCCCAGCCCAAGGCTTTGGCTGTCCCTGAGCAGGGCTCGTCCCACATGAAGCTTTTCTGCAACCCGCTCCCCCAATGGGCTGGGGGTGGGCAGGTGTTCCTGGGGGCACAGGGATGGGACAGCTTGGCTGGACTGACCCAAGGGCTCTTCCATTCCCTGTGATGTCCAGATCAGCAGGGAAATGAGGGGGACAAGAAGGTCTCTGGATTTTCTGTATTAATACATTTGTCTTCCAAAGCAACCACTACAGGTGCTGAACTCTTGTTTTCCCATGGTTTTCCTTGCTTATGCATTTGGCCTTTGCTTTTTGGTCCCTCCAGTATTAATCTCTCTTTATGATGACCCCCAATGTTTTCACCTTATTTTCTCCTGTTTTCTGATGAAGGAGGGACAGTGACAGAGACACTTGGCTGTACTTGATGGCCAGAGGGGTTTAACCACAGTCACCTTGCCCAACTCTTCTCTTATGGGCACAGCCAGAAATGTCAGGGCTCTGCCAGGTGCCCACCCCTGAGCTGGGCTCATGCCCTCCTCCCAGCCCCAGGGCTGCCCAGGGACACGAGTCCTTCCCTTGCACACACACACAGAGTTCATTGCAGCACGGGCAGGGGCTCCCTGGGCTCTGCTGCCACTGCCAGAGCCTGGCAGGGACCTCAGCCCTGCGGGTGTCACCCTGCCCTGCTCTGCCCTGCCTGAGGTGCCCCACGGCCAGAGGGATGGACACAGGGAGCTCTGTGCTCAGGAGCTCGTCCCAGCCCTGCACTCAGGGGTTCCCAGGGGATGTTACTCTCTGGAAAGTCCAGGAGCAGCTGAAGGAGTTTGTGCTCACTGGGTTTATGTCCCCTCACACACACAGGATGTTCAGGGCTGTGGAGTGTCCGTGCACTGCAGACACAGACTCCTGACCCGGGCACTTGATGTCCCTCCATGGAGAGAAGAAGAACCTCTGTGACCTGGGGTGAGAGGCCACTGCTGTAGCAGTGCTGGCTTTGCACTGCTGGGACAGCCCCCACCCTGATCACTGCCACACTTCTGCTGGGCACTGCTGGTTTCCTCTCCAGGGCACTGTGCTGGGCACATCCCTGAGAGTAACTGGGAAGGAGATTGAAGCTTTCAGGCCCTGCACTGGGGAGATGCCCTTGCATGATGGAAATGCTGCTGCAGAGCCCAGCTCTGTCCCAGCAGTGCCCACAACCTGTCCCTGCCTGCAGTCCCTGGACAGGCACACAGCAGGACAGGGACTGAGCTGGCAGAGCCCTGAGGCCCTAAACCAGCACAGGGGTTCTGAAGGGGAGTGTGGCAGTGAAGGCAGGGGAGGCTATGGAGGAGAAGCCCTGGGGCTCCCTGGAAGTGAGGAACACTGGGGTTCCTTTTTCTCCTCCAGCTCTGCCCAGAGGCACGGACCCTGCAGCTCTAGAAATCAGGGAGGGAAGATGTCAGGCACACATGGCAATACAGAGTTCTTTATTTTGTGTTAGCATATATGTAGTATACATATGCTGGTTTTCCAGTATCTGGGTGCAAAAAGAAAGATAAATATTAAAATAAAAATACTGGAGTCAAACATTGTTCTGTGAACAAATTCACAAAAGTTTAACGCCTATGTAAACGGCAAAAAATACAGGACACAGAGTGAGAATTAAAGAGTAACATCATAAGAGATATGCAGAAGAATGAGAGTTTATTGCTTCTGAAAACCAATTGATATCATTTTCTTCAGGCTATTCCTGACCTCCTGGTTCCTCAGGCTGTAGATGAGGGGGTTCAGGGCTGGAGGCACCACCGAGTACAGAACTGACACTGCCAGATCCAGGGATGGGGAGGAGATGGATGGGGGCTTCAGGTAGGCAAAGGCTGCAGTGCTGAGGAACAGGGAGACCACAGCCAGGTGAGGGAGGCAGGTGGAAAAGGCTTTGTGCCATCCCTGCTCAGAGGGGATCCTCAGCACAGTCCTAAAGATCTGCACATAGGAGAAAACAATGAACACAAAAGAACCAAATGCTAAACAGGAACCAACAGCAAGAAATCCAAGTTCCCTGAGCTGGGAGTGTGAGCAGGAGAGCTTGAGGATGTGTGGGATTTCACAGAAGAACTGGCCCAGGGCATTGCCGTGGCACAGGGGCAGGGAAAATGTATTGGCCGTGTGCATGAGAGCATTGAGAAAGGCACTGGCCCAGGCAGCTGCTGCCATGTGGGCACAAGCTCTGCTGCCCAGGAGGGTCCCGTAGTGCAGGGGTTTGCAGATGGACACATAGCGGTCGTAGCACATGATGGTCAGGAGGGAAATTTCTGCTGAATAGAAAAGGACAAACAGAAACACCTGAGCAGCACATCCTGAGTAGGAGATGGTCCTGGTGTCCCAGAGGGAATTGTGCATGGTTTTGGGCACAGTGGTGCAGATGGAGCCCAGGTCGCTGAGGGCCAGGTTGAGCAGGAAGAAGAACATGGGCGTGTGCAGGTGGTGGCCGCAGGCTACGGCGCTGATGATGAGGCCGTTGCCCAGGAGGGCAGCCAGGGAGATGCCCAGCAAGAGGCAGAAGTGCAGGAGCTGCAGCTGCCGCGTGTCTGCCAGTGCCAGCAGGAGGAAGTGGCTGATGGAGCTGCTGTTGGACATTTGCTCTGTCTTGGCATGGGGGTCTGTAGAATAAGTAATCATGCAATA
The DNA here is from genome assembly GCF_027477595.1 of Haemorhous mexicanus. NCBI lineage: Eukaryota > Metazoa > Chordata > Aves > Passeriformes > Fringillidae > Haemorhous > Haemorhous mexicanus. Next base: position 2,519,260 of record NC_082356.1, on the reverse strand, counting down.
CTTCAGTTTGTGGAGAATTTCAAATATCCCAGCACAGCCTGTGGGCACTTTCCCTCCACTGCCTGCCCAGGGCTCTGCTACCTGGAGCTGTCCCTGCCAGCAGCTGCTCCCTGTGCCCAGGACTGGGCCATGTCAGTGCTGCCTGAGCGCAGCTCAGCCCTGGGGGCTCAGCTCTGCCCTGCAGACCCCTCCCAGCTCTGGCACTGCCCAAGGGCAGCTCTGGCTCTGCAGGCTCTGATGGGAATGTCAGACCAATCCTGAAAAGGACTGGAAAAGCGATGCTGATGCTGCCCTAAGGAACCCTGTGCTGATTTCTGGCACTGCCTGGTATATTCAGATCTCAGAGAATTTTTTTTTTTTTTAAATAATTTTTCTCTGTCGAAAGTGAGTCAGGAATATCTAAGTGCATTTTTCTATCCAGGCATCCCAGAGAAATGGATTAATAAAGCAGGATTTTTTTGTTTTATGCAGACCCTGCCTTGCTGTGCTTATCATTTAATCTACCAGGAAATACCCTGGAGATCAGTGTCATGCTGGGAGCATCCCTTAACAATGCAGCATCCTCACCACACAACAGAAACTCTTCCAAGCCTTACCAGCTGTCTCCTCCCACCCAGATCTGGTCCCACAGTGCTTGGAGCAGCTGCCAGGGCTGGCTGAGAGCTGTCCCTGGCAGGCAGCAGAGTCCCTGCCCCAGCAAAGTGCCCTGGGCTGCAGGACCCTGCTCTGCAGGACAGCCCTGGGCACCCCTGGCTGCTCTGCACAAGAGACAATCAGAGAATGTACTCACAGCGTCTGGAGGCATTGGGATGTTCCAGCTTTAGGAGATGGCTCCAGGAGCTGCAGCTGCCTTGTCCTGCAGCCAGAGGTTCCTGTGCCAAGGGCTGGCAGTGATTCTCCCCCAGTCACTTCTCAGCATCTTCACAGCCCTGACTGATTGAAAATATCTCTGTCTCTGTGCTGTGCCCAGGGTGGCCGCAGACAGTGCCCTCAGCCCTGCTGGGTTGGGAGAGGAGCTGCTCCTGAGGATGTGTTATTTTGAAGATCTTCTTGATTGCCAGGAGTTCCTTCTGTTCCAGGAGCCCAGCCCAGCTCAGCAGCACAGACACAGCACAAGGACTTCTCTTGTGGGTTGGGTGCTCAGGCCCTGAACATCACTCCCTGAGAGGGAGTAGAAGAAATATCTCAAGAATTCAAAGTCACAATCAATCTCCAAAGTTTCTTGAAGATTTAATGGGTCCCACTGAGGGACACAACTGAGAAAGCGTCCCCAGGTTCCAGTTAGAGCAGAACACTGGAGGCAGTGATGACAGCTGGGGACAAACAAGGCCAAGGTGTCTCTGGTGCTGAGCAAAGCTGGATGTGTTTCAGGAATGCAAAGGGCCAAGGCCTGAGCCCCAGCCCCTGGCCAGGCAGATCCTGTCCCTCCCTCCTTGCTCAGGGCTCTTCCCGGGATGGGCACTGGCATGTGGGGATGTGCAGTGCCAAGGGCAGGAGCATGGGGCGGCCCCTGCCAGGCTGCTGAGCAGGGACAAGGAGGCCATGAGGCCCCAGGCCTGCAAGGGTCACTTGTCTCCTGCTCCTGGCTCAGGCCCAGGCCCAGCAGCCATGGCCAAAGTGCTGCCCAAGGTGGCTCTGTCAGGGCCTGGCAGCTGCTGCCCATGCCTGTGCCCTGTGCAGCCCAGGCTGTGCTACGGTGTCCCTGCCCTGCGCCTCTGTCCCTGCAGGCTGTGCTCATCCCCCGGCTGCCTCACCTGGCTGGCCCCTTCCTTTGCTGACAGCTCTGCCTCCTGCCTGCCTCTGCCTGCCCACACAAAGCCTTGGGCTGACCCAGACTCCTTCTGGGGGATGTGTTGCTCCACAGCCCTGCCCTGGCAGGGAAATTCCTTGCTCTTTTTTCCCAGTCTGGGCCTCCCAAGCTGCCCTTTGCATTAACTCTTTCTTTCTCTGGCTGTACTCTACGATGTCAAAAGGATCCACCATCTCTGAATCCACCCTTCAGTCCCTCCCAGGGCTCTCCCCTTCTGTCCTCAGTCTGCACCCCACTGAGCACAGAGCTCCTCTGTCCCTGTACAGTGCTCATGTGCTTGAGGACATGGGCGCCTGGACAAGAAGGACGGTTCTTTTCTACAGGAAGGAAACCACAGAGCCCCAGGGTTTTGAAGGCAGATGAGAGGCAGGCACTGGAGGCCAAGGTAAGCCAGACCTGTCTGTCCTTGCAGCTTTTGTCTGAAAGCAACCCTTGGATATTTGGGGAGTTTTGGAGGTGCAATTCCATTTCAGCCATATGTAGCAGTGTATTTCTATAGCCATGGGTGCCTGGACCAGAATGACAGCTCTTCTGCACAGGAAGGAAAGGGCAGAGCCCCAGTGTTTCACAGGCAGATGAGAGCTGGTCTTCAGGAATCCAAGGGAAGCTAGACAGTCCTGGCAGCTTTTATCTGGGAGCTCTCTTGGATATAAGGAATTTTGGAGGCAGATTCCCAGTTTTGGCTATGGATGCCTGCACATGAGAGATGTTTCTTTCCATGGAAAGAAAAGCACAGCCCCCCCAGTGTTTTGACGGCAGATGAGATGTTGCCCCCCCAGATGCCAAGGCCATCTAGAGCTGTCTGTTCTGGCAGATTTCATATAGGAAAAATCCTTTGATATAATCAAATATGGAGGTAGAATCCCAATTTCAGCCATGAACCCCTGGAGGAGAAGGAGAGTTCTTTCCCAGAGGAAGGAAAACATGGAGCTCCATGGCTTCAGGGCCGGATGAATAGCAACCCTCCACATGCCAAGGTCAGCCGGACCAGTCAGGCTAAGCCAGCAAGACTTGTTCCATGTTCTTGGATCCTGGGGGCCCTGCAGCAGAACTTTGTTTCCAGAAGGCCCAGCGATACCACAGTGGTCTCCTTGGCTCTGCAGTGTCACACTGGCCCCTTGCTTCCATGAGGCCATGCAGTGCCAAAATGGTTTCCTTGGTTCCATGGGACTGTGCAGAGTGCCACAATGGCCCCTTGGTTCTATTGGGCTCCCCAAGATCACAATGGACCCTTGGTTCCACAGGCATGGCTGTGTCACACTGGCCCCTTGCTTCCATGGGGACCCATAGTGTCACAATGGCCCCTTGGTGCCATGAGGACCCATAGTGTCACAATGGCCCCTTGGTGCCATGGGGACCCATAGTGTCACAATGGCCCCTTGGTGCCATGAGGACTCAGAGTGCCAGAATGGTCTCATTAGTTCCATGAGTCCCTGCAGTGTCACAAAGAGCTCCTTGGTTCCACAAGGCCCTGCAGAGCCCCTTGATTCAACAAGGCCTCAAAGTGCCAGAATGGTCTCCAGGACTCCATGATGCCCCACAGTGTCACAAGGACACCTTGGCTCCATGAAACCCTGAAATAGGGAATGGTCCCTTGATTCCATTGGGCTCCTTCCTGTCACACGAGTTCTTAGTTCCAAGGCACCCTGTAGTGTCACAATGGTCTCCTTGGTTCCACAGAGTCAGAATCTCTCAGTGGTCTCACGGAGCCCCACTAAGATCCCCTTGATTCCATGAGGCCCCGCCGTGCTACAATGACCCTTAGGTTAAATGGCCCCTTGGTTCCCGTGAGTCCTGAAGTGTCATAATGGTCTCCATGGTTCCACGAGACCCCAGAATGTCACAATGGACTTTTGGTTCCATGAGCTTTCGTACAGCCAACAGCAGTGTCCTTGGCTCCACAGTGTCACAAGGGACCCTTTGTTCCATGAGGTTCAGTAGAGTGAGATGGACACCTTGATTCCAAGAGGTTCTGTAATGTCCCAATGGACTCCTTGGTTCCATGGCCCTGCTGTCCAGAATTGGCCCTTGGTTCCATGAGGTTCTGAACTGTCAGCAGGAATCACCTTGGTTCTGCAGTGTCATAACCGACCCTTGGTTCCATGAGGTGCCAGGCCTCCCACAGCCTCTCAGAGACCCTTCTCCCCCTCACGGCCCCTCACAGCCCCAGGCCTGGGGCTCCTCCCGAAGGAGAAGGGGTCGGGCCCTGCTTGTTCTCCTTTTATTTCAGTCCCTTCACAGCCACGAGTGAAGAAAGGCTGAAATGGAGCCTTTCCCCAGCGTTTCCCTCGGGGTTCATTGCGGGCTGAAGCTCTGTGCTGGCGCTGGCCCGAGCGCCACCATCCCTGCAGCCGCCAGGCCTTTGCTGTCCCCCCGTGTCCGTTCCCTGTCCCCGAGTCCCGCCCGGCTCTGGCAGCAGCAGCAGCCGCAGCGCAGGGGGCGCCGGCCCGGCCCAGCCGGGGCTCCCGGCCAGGAGCAGCAGCAGCGCCGGCCCCTTCCCGCCTGCTCCTGCCTCAGCTCCCGAGGGCTTTTTCCAGCTCAGTTCTGGAGTAGAGCAGCAATCACCCACACCCAGCCCTGACTGCGCAGGGCCCGCCTGTGCTGCCCTGACCCAGCCCGCAGAGAAAGAAAGGATCGGGTTCCAGCGCTGTTTTCAGCACTGCTTTACTCACCCTGAGGTGACAGCAGGAGGCTGCTGCTGCCTTTGCCTTGGCAATTGGAGATCATGGCTGCTCTTGCCGCTTGAAATTTATCTGTAAAACTGCAATCGCCTTTTTTGATCAGTGCTACCCAGAGTGCTTTCGTGATGGTGAATGTGGGAATCCTTAAAATCAGAGGATTTTGGGAAAGCTGCAAAAGGCAGGCCTCAGAGACAGCAGAACTGTGATTAGAGCTGAGCTGTAACCATGAGATAGGGCAGCAGAAAAGTTAAATAAGAAGTGGGAAAGTAAGGACAAATAAAACAATAGTTTGTGTACTAACGCTTGGCTAGAAAAACTCCCTAAGCTGCAGAAAAGTATATCTAGCCTGATATTAGGAAGTACTGAGCTTAATAAATGAGCTCTGAGCATTGTGGCTCACAAGCAGGTATTGTATTCAAAATAATCAGGCATTGTTTTAACCGAAGGTACGTGTGCTTATAATGGTTGGATAGAACTACTGTCAATATGCTTTACTTTGCGTGATTGGTCAAAAAACTCTTAAAGTAAGTTGTAACATTGAGTTCTTTGTCTGCTGCCGAGGAGACAAACTGCCGGCATCTTCCCATTGTCATAACCATGTAATGAGACTGATGCTGGAAAATAAACACCTCAAGACACATTCCTCAGCAGTCCGGTCCTGTTTGTGATTTTGTACATAGACCCCCGGCCGGCAATAGGTGAACTCAGGCTTTTGGTCACAGGCATCATGATTAGCAGATCTTGAAATCCCCTAAAGTCCCTGAGCACTAAGTCAAGGAGAATTAAAGCCACACAGACCACATTTGCAGTGCTCAAACACGGCCCTGTTGCTGCTGCTGCTGAAATAAAATCACAGAAATTGCCTCTCAAGTGTCAAATCAAATGAAAAAATCCACCAGGAGAAAGAGAAACCAGAACTTCTCGACTCACTTCATTGTTTCTCCTTCTGAGCAGCAGCAGCAGCAAGTGGAGATGCGCAGAGGTATTTCCAGCTGCTGCTGATCCCAGCTGGAGCCCAGCCTGCTGCCCAGTCCCAGCGGGAAGCTGAGCCCAGCCCGGGGAGCTCCCGCAGTGTCGGGAGCTCAGCGCACGCGGGGCCAGGCCCAGAGCCCCGGGCACGGCCGCCCATTGCGGGGCAGCGGCGCAGACGGAATGTCCTGCGGCCCAAACCTCCTGCTCCTGCCACACAGCGCCAGCGCTCTCCCCCTCCTCCTCCTCTCCCAGCACGGCACAAATTCCAGCTCGGAGGAGGCTTCCCCAGAGAGGGCTCAGGCTCCTGCTTCAGCCTCAGGGTCCCTGCAGAGGAACAGGGCATCTTTCAGGCACTTCCACAAGCTCAGGGCTGCCATTTCATGGGCAATCTGGGATGAAAATGGACTTGTTAGGAAGCACAAAAGCAGAGGGAATTGGTCAGAAATTATTAGGAAAAAAATGACCCTTCTTAGAGACAAAGTTCGCAAAGTCATTCCATGCATTTTTCCTTTTCAAATTCTTCCAGTCATCTCCTGACAGGTCCAGCATGTTCTGGTACTTTTCATGAACTGACTGTACTCTTGATTCATATCAATGCATGAGATGGAGAAGCATCTGAACTGAACACTGAGACAAACTCCCTCTGTCAGCCCATTTTCATCTTCTAGCTCACTTTCCGTATGTCCACAGGCATGTTGGAATGATTATCCCACAGCTCTCCACTTCTGGCTGCAGGCTCTGGAGATTCTTTCTCTGCATTCAGTCAGGTTTGCATTCCCTAACAATTCCTGGTAGCCCATCATGTTTTCTGAGGGTAGAACAGTAACATTGAAAACCTCACCAATGGCATAACTGCCCAGCCCACAAGGAAAAGAAAGAAGAAGCTGTCAAGTTCTTCAAATATTTGTCCTGCTTTGCTGCAAGAGTTGTGCTGCACACACGGTGTGGAAAGCCAAGAGGAGCTGCAGTTGGTGGCACATCTTGTGACAGAAGCTGCACCTCGTTCTCCAGGAAAGATTCTTGGAAAGAGCAAAGAGGACTGAGGAGCAGATGATGGGAAAACTGAAAGAGCTTTTAAGAAATTCAAAGAAAACAGAAAGAAACCATCTGAGATGTTTTACTCGATTTATTTTTATGCTCCCCTTTTCCATCTTGCACTACTTCTCCTTCCCATTAATTCCAAATGGATCTCACCTCGAAGATCCATGACTTGGCAAGTTGTAGACACTGTCAAATACCATGAGCTACACCCAGTTTGCCTTCCCCTGGTTTTCTTTGGAAAGCAATGCTGGAGAGGTAAGTGCAGTGCCTGTGTCACGTACAAATTCAGCATTCAGGGAATGGGCTCCGATAGTGTTTGACCCTCAGCAGGGACAATGCACAGCAGGGACTGAGGGGATTCCTGTGCCGCTGTGCAGGAGTGCAGACTCTGGGTCTTGGCTGAACACGGCCAAGTTCCCGTGTTTGGACAGGCTCAGGGGCTGCCCCGGGGAGCGCGGGGCTCGGCGCGGGGGCGAGTGGGCAACGGACAAACGGACACGGGGACAAACGGCCCAGGCGCTTCATTTGCAGCGGCAGCAGCAGCAAAAGCAGCAGCGAAAGCAGCGACTTTGCCGAGTCCCTCTTTCTTGTCCTCTTCCGCAGTCCCTCTTGTCCCGCAGTCCCGCTTGACTCTCCCTCTCCCGGTCTCCCTTTCCCGGGGTCCCCTCCTCTCCCAGTCTCTCTCCCCATGCCCGGTCGGGCCATGCCCCCTGCCCGTCCCCGGCCCCGGGCGTCCCGCCGCGGTCTCGCCTCCGGCCGGCTCTGGCCGTACTGGCGGTGGCGCTGCTGGGCGGGCATCAGTGCCTGGGGCTGGGGCGGCACCGCCTCCCTTTGGCTCCGCCTGGCCCGAGCCCGGCCCCGGCCCCGGCCCCGGCCCCGGCCCCGTCCCCTCCCGGGGCCCGCGGAGGCCACAGGCGGCGCGGCCGCTCCCGCCGCCTCCGCTGCCGCTTGCCCGGCCCGAGCTCCGCCACTCGGCAGCGCGGCCGCCGGCCCCGAGCCGCCGCTGTCCCGCTGCAGGGAGCGAACGCCTGGGGATGGCCGGCCCGGGGCGCTTGAGGGGCGCTCGGGGGCCGTTGCCGGCCCCGGGCCGAGCGCTGACAGCCGCGTCCCGCCGGCAGGGAAGGCGCAGCAGGGCCTGAAGGAGCAGTACCGGCTGGGCTCGCTGCTGGGGCGCGGCGGCTTCGGCAGCGTCTTCGCGGCCACGCGGCTCTCGGATGGCGCCCCGGTGAGCGGCGGGCGCAGGAGAAGGAGGAGGAGGAGGGGGCGGAGGAGGAGGAGGGCGGAGGATGGGGCTGGGCAAGGCGGGCGGCGAACTCAGCCCGCTGCTGCCCTTGGCTTGCAGGTGGCCATCAAAAGGGTGCCACGGGAGCGCGTCCGGCACTGGGGCGAGCTGGTGAGTGAGCGGGGCCAGCGGGAGCAGCCGGGCCGTGGCGGGCGGGGATGAGCCGAGGCCCGACAGCGTGGAAGCCTCCAGGACGCCTCGAGGGAGAGCGGGCGTGGGGCCAGCGCAGGGCACAGAGCATCCCCGGCTGGCTGAGAGCTTCCCGAGCCCCGGCACGGCATCAGCCCCACTGACGGCATCGTGCTCCTCCCGCAGCCCGACGGCACCAGCGCACCCCTGGAGATCGTGCTGCTGGCCAAGGTGTCCACTGGCTTCCCTGGTGTGGTCCAGCTGCTGGAGTGGCTTGAGCTCCCCAACGATGTCTTGATGGTGCTGGAGCGCCCGGAGCGATGTCAGGACCTGCAGCATTTCATTCGGGCACGGGGCTTCCTGCCCGAGGAGGTGGCGCGGGAGCTGTTCCGCCAGGTGCTGGAGGCCGTGCAGCACTGCACCAGCTGCGGGGTCCTGCACAGGGACATCAAACCAGAGAACATCCTGGTTGACCTGGCCACCGGGCAGGCCAAATTGATTGACTTTGGCTGTGGCACGTACTTGCAGGACACAGCCTACACTCACTTTGCAGGTGAGCCCACACAGGGTGTGCTCCTGGTCCCAGCATCTCATGGCCCAACATCTCAGAGCCCAAGCTGGGTGTGGCAGTGGGGATTCTCCCTTCTGCAGCCCTTCATGGCGCTGAGACTTCAGCCAAGTTGCTTTTGAGCAGGGCTGGGTGTGGAGCCAGCTTCCAGCCCTGCAGGCAGCCTTTGCCCACCACTCTGCCCTGGACTGGGGCTGGGGCAGCCAGCCCAACAAAAACACCCGTGTGTGGGGGTAGCCGAGAGGGGGGGGTTTGGAACCAGTGCCCCAGCCAGTTTGGTGTGCAGGTGAGAAAGGGCCTGGACTGCTCCACTGCCTGGTTTGTTTTGGGTTCATAATGTTTTTTGGAGCAATGAAGGCAGGGAGGATGCAGGCATGGATTTTCCCCCAGCACTGAGTGGTTTCTTCCTTGTTATGGTGAGGCCTTGCCAGGGCTTCCACTGCCCTCTTCCAACCCCAGGGGCTTCTTTTCCAACCCCAAGTCTGTACACAAGTCCCAGGTGCTGGTGAGAGGGCAGTGCGTCACACCCCATGTGCCACTGGAGCAGGGATGCTGGGGCCAGGCTCTGGGAGCAGCAGCATCCCCCTGATGAACTCCATCTGTATTCCATAGGAACACGGTCATACAGCCCCCCGGAATGGACCCACTTTGGCTGGTACTATGGCAGGCCAGCTACCATCTGGTCCCTGGGCATCCTGCTGCACCAGATGGTCTGTGGGGAGCACCCTTTCAGGAGGGGCCAGAACATCAGCTGGGACCATCAGCTCTCGCTGCCACAAGGGCTCTCTCAAGGTGGATCCTCATCTCTGGGCACGGGGGAATACCAGTGCTGGGAGACAGCAGCGGGCTCGTGAGCATCCTGCTCTGGCAGCTGCTGAGGAGGTGGCACATGTCCTGCTCTCCTCCAAACCAGGGAATGGATGGGAAAGCTTAGGCCCAGCTCTGAGCACATCCAGCATGGCCTGGGCACGGGAATAGTGGGGCAAAGCCAACAGGAGCCTTCTCCAACTGACCAGCGGTTTGTGGTTTCTCTGCCCAGAGTGCCAAGATCTGATCAGGCAGTGTTTATCCATGCTGGACTTGGAAAGGCCCTCATTAGAAGAGCTGCTCTGTCATCCTTGGATGCAGGATATTCATCTGCCCTAGAAGAAGGGAGAGAGCCACAGGCACACTGTGATGCAGGGCCCTGGTAAGTTACAGCTCCACACATGCCTTGGCAGTCAGAAGCAAAGGAAGCCAGACTTTTGTGTCCTGCCCGTGTCACTGCCCAGGGCTCATCAGATGGGAACACAGAGCCCTTGTGCTGGAGCTGAGCTGCTCTGCCCAGCACTGGTGGCCACCATCCAAGCTGGTTTTGCTTGTCCTGGTTCCCTGACAGCTGGGGCCTTGGGCAGAACCTGAGAGCCTGGTCTCACCCCAGGGAAGGAGAAGGAGCCCGTGGAGAAGCTGTACCAGGTGGGACTGCTTCTGCTGGAGACATCAAGGATGACATCAAGGATGGCAACCTCTTCCTGGACCTGGCCACTGGCCAGCTGAAGATGATGGACTTTGATTGTGGCACCTTCTCCAAAGCCAGGCTCCACAGCAAATTTACAGATGAGTCCACACGCAGGGGGATGCTCCCAGATTTGGGCATTGCACAGCCTGGCGGGGAACCAAAGGTTCCCCCTTTGCTGGGGCAGATGCAGCTGATCCTTCAGTCGCCTGCACAGCTGGTTTTGGCAGGGCTGGGGGGATGGGCTGGGCTGGGTACGAAATGGGAGTGGGCTCCTGGCCCTGCCAACAGCCCCCAGCCCCCACCGTGCCCCGGGCTGGGGCTGGGGCAGCCAGCCCGACACAAACAAATCCCATGGTGGGAGCAGAGGTGGGACTCCAGAACCTGTGCTGCGGCTTCTTTGCTGTGCAGGCAAGGAAGGGCTTGGGCTGCTCCACTGCCCTTGTTTGCTTTGGGATCAGCATTATTGTGGGGGGCAGTGCAGGGGGGAAGGGAGAAAGCCTGGGCTTCCCTTCCCCGTGTGTGGGTTTTTCCTTGCATGCAGGGGGTGGCCTTCCTTAAGGCCCTGGCAGAGATAAGATTTTTGTACCTTTTTTCTTGTTTCCCCTTTTTGTCTGTAATCTATTTTCAATAATTTGTTGTTTGTTTTTCTAGATGAAGCCTTATAGGTTGGCTCCAGTCTAGATCAGGAAGTGCTTGGGACCAGCTGCAGTGTGGATGGGCCGTGCCCTTGGAGAAGGCTGAGGACATCGTTTGGGACCAGCTTTTCTTCCAGCAGGGGAGGGCGTGAGGTGGGTCCCCGTCTGCCTGGCATGGTGGGATCAGAGCTTCTGGGAGATGGCAGCGAGCACAGGAGCCTCCTGCTCTGGGCAGCTGCTGAGGAGGTGGATGTGCCCTGGCTGGCTGCAGGCTGGGCACACGTCCTGCCCTCCTGCCCTGCTGCCAAAAGCAGCAGTGATTGGCAGCTCTGGGCACCGCTCTGAGCACGGCCAGCATGGCCTGGGCACCGTGGGCGGCTGGGACAAGGGCACAGGAGCCTTCAGCTGATGGGCGGTTTCTGCTTTCTCTCCTTGCAGCCGGGCTCTGCGGGTGCTGAGGCTGCTCTGGGCTCTGCCAGGGCTCTGCTGGAGCTCAGCACCAGGCTGGAATCAGCCAAAGAAGAAATGGTGTGACCTGCAGCACAGACTTGCTTGAGCATTTTGGCAGCACAGCTCAAGTTTGCAGAGTGTACACCTCCATGGGAAAAGATGACACCCCCCAAAAAATAAATTTGTTCAATAACTTCTGAAATGAAATCAATCTGGGATGCCCCTCAAATGACATTTCTCAGCTTGCTCAAGCTGTAGCTCAGCCCTTCTCTGAACAGTTCTCTCCCCATCTGCCTTTTACTACTGCTCCCTCTTTTCCCTCGGTGAGTTCCCAGCCCATTGCAGCCTGTATCACACTGTTGCCTTCCTTGGTGCCCCTCACCACGAGGAAGGCTGAGCCCCAGGCTTAGGGATGCATCCTGTCACTGGCTGAGGAGCAGCAATGTCTCAGAGGTCCCATGGGATTTTGGTGTCATTGAGAGCCACTCTCCAGCCCTCAGCTCTGCTCACTGCTGAGCTCCCACTCCCTTTCCCTTGTCCTTCCAGCAGGATGAGCTCTCTGAATCCCCTTGAGCCTCTCCACCCTTCCCAGCCCACACACCCACCTCATTAAGGCTGAAGCTGAAGCTGCTCTGTCTCCTCTGGTGTACAGGGTGATCTTGTCCCCAATGAGTTGCAGCTGGACCAGTTGCTGAAGATTGGAGGTGGGCCTGATCTTGACAGGCCACACCTGCAACCAACAAGCACTAGTGATATATAAGAGTAAGGGAAGAGGAGTGAGAGGAGTCAGATTCCTCCTGCAAGGATCTGGAACAGTCAGTGTGTAGAGGAACTGCCTGTGAGGAACATCAAGAAAGTATGAAGCTCTGACAATACGAAATCCTTGCGCTATGATGACGCTAGAATTTGTGTTATCTAAGACAACACTCTGGCACACCATCCATTCCCCTGTGCAGGGAGCCCCAGCCCCAGAGCACAGCACACAACAGTGCAGTCCGGGCTGGAGCAGCTGCCCTGCAGGCCTGGCTTGGCTCTTTGTGGCAAGGGAATGCTCCCTGTTTCCAGCTGTCCCTGCAGGATGGCCCCAGGGCAGAGCCCAGCCGGGCTCCCACTGCTGCCCCTGGAGCTTGGGGCAGACAGTGCTCCCAGAGCTGAGGTTCCTGGGGAGCACCCGGAGCTGTGCCTTGCACTCTGCTGCCATGTGTCACAGTGCAGGCTGGCTAGTGCTGTGTGAATGCACCAGCCCCTGGTTTGACTGACAGGGGCCTTGCCCAGTCACATCTCTGCCAAGGCTGCAGTATTTCACTGGGCAGAACCTGACAAGGCATAGAGAGCAGAGCAATGAAATTATCCAGACTGGGTTTTTCAAAGGCCCTTTAGAAGGAAGGGCTTGAGAATAAATGCTCTCTGTTTGCCACATGAACATTGGGGTGAGTTAGTGTCTTTGTCTTCAACCCACTCCCCCTCGAGCCAACGTTACAGCCACCCACTCCCTCACACATCCACCTCATGCCTTCCCACTGCTGTGTCCTGTCAGGACTTCTGCAGCCCCTCGTCCCTTCTTGGCCCCGTCCCCTCAGGGTCTCCCCCAGCCTGGCCAACCTGCCCGGCAGCAGCGCCGCAGCCCCACAGCAGCTGCAGAGGAGCCCCATCCAGAGGCACCTCGGAGCCCTCAGCAATCCAGCCAGCAGCACACGGGCAGGAGGACACAGATGGTGCTTCCTGCCTGGGACAGGGCTTGTGGCCATCTCCAGGCACTGCTCTCACAGGGATCTCTGCAGCTCCAGCCCCTGCCCACCCGCTCTGTTGGCAGCACAAAGGCTTCAGCAGAACCACCAAAGGCCAAGGGGCTTCTGGCCATTTTCCCTGCAACACAGCACGCCGGGACAGCTTGCTGAGCCCAAGCACCCTTTTCCCCCTCTTCCCCTATGCCCTGCAGACCCTGGGAAGCAAAAGAAAGCTCCTGGGAGTCTGTGTATTATAACACATTCTATATTCATATACTAAAGAAAAAACAAAAATAAAAGAACAATTTTGAAGAAATAGAAAACTCCCGCTGGCTTAGGTGGCCCCAGCAGTCAGAGCCTCTGGGCTCAGCTCTCTGCAGATCTCCAGCAGCACAGCCAGCCGAGCCCCGACAGACGAGGCCGTGTCCTGCATGCCCTGTGGAGCTGATCCTGCAGCCTCTGGAAGATGGAAGATCGCTCAATCTGGAGTGCCTGGAGGACATTCAGTGTATGAAGAGCCATGTGTGACGTGACACTGCTGGTGTCCTCTGTCAGGTATTCAAGGGCTGAAAGAGAGAGGAACAGAGCCACGGTCAGAATCTGAGAGAACCCGAGGAGAGGCCCCTGCCAGGGCCATTCCAGCCACCTCTAGCCATGGCCAGGAGGGAGCAGGGACCAATGGGACCCGCCCGAAGCTCCTGGCCACGAATCCCCCACATGGCCCTGAAATCTCTGTGTGCTCTGCCCATGCCGCCCCTCGTCCGCACAGGGAGCAGAGCCCTCTGCAGCCGGGGCAGGGCTTGCAGCTGTCCCTGCCAGCCCCCTGCTTTCCGCCCGCTGCCCTCACTCACCACTGCAGATGAGCCGGAGCTCTTCCTTCTTCCCCCTCAGGTGCCGCCCGGCCATCCCTGGGAACACAGAGCCTGTCACAGCCCCAGCGGCACAGCTCCCTGCCAGCGGTGCTGCCGGCACTGTGGCCACATGGCCTGCTGGCCCGGCAGGGCTCAGCCCGGCCCCTGCTGCACGCGGCCGCCCCAGGGCACGGCTGCGAGAGGGCGGCAGCAGTGCCGGGGCCAGGCGGGGCTCGATGGTGCCGGGCCCGGGTGGCGCTGCCGGGGCAGCAGGTGGGGCTGGGGCCGAGCTGTGGCAGGGCCGGGAGGGAGCCCGGGCTCGTGGCTCACCAATGAACCTGATGGCCGCCACTTGCAGGGACTCCTGTGGGCTCTGCAGGTAGGGCAGGGCCCGGCGCAGGTGCTCGGCTGCTCTGCTCCCGTGGTCTGCCAGCTGGAGAGAGCGGCAGGAGGGAAGGGTTGGTGCAGGCTCAGCCCCTTGGCCGGGCGCTGCCTGCGCCCAGCCCCAGCCTCCCCTGCCTGCACAGCCCTGAGGCGCGGCCAGCAGCTGCTGGCGCCGGGCTCTGGAGGGGCAGAGGGCCGGCTGCTGCACGGGGAGCCGCGGTGCCAGCCCGCCCCACAGCTCCACTGGGCCAGGGCTGCATGGGAGCCCGGCTCAGGCCAACAGGAGCCTGGAGAAGAGCCCGCACAGCCTCTGGGTGCAGCAGCGGGCAGGGGCACAGCTGCCAGCCCCGCACTCTGAGCACCGCACTCAGGGGCCTTCTCCAGGCTGAGGCTGGGGCTTCCAGGCCGTCCTTACCAGGCACTTGGTGAACTTCCACGGCTTCTGGTTCTTCACCAGTCTTTCAAGATCCCTCCTCTTCAGGAACTTGACCACACAAAGCAGCGTTGCCTGAGAAGCCTGGAGAGCAGCAGAGATGCAGAGATGGCCCCACAGCCCAGGGCGCAGGACTCACGTCCCTGTGCCAAGGCCTGGAGGAGGCTGCAGCCCGGCAGGCGCCAGGGCAGGAGGCAGCCGAGCCCCCTGCCAGGGGGACAGCAGCAGCCCACGAGTCCTCACCTGTGCCACACGCCGATTCTCATCATGGCAGTGGAAGAAGAGTGGCAGCAGGCTCTGGCGCAGGGGTGTCTTCAGGGCCTTTTTTTTCTTTTCCAGTGGAAGAGTCACCAAGGTTCTGAAGAGCAGTATGGAGAGCAGCTGCACCTGGCTATTATTCTGTATTGAAGGAAGAAAAGAAGACCTTAGCATTGGCTGCACGGGGCTCAGCTTGGCCCAGGCCTGCAAATCCACAAGGCACAGTGCCAGGGAAGCACCCAGTGGCCATGGCTGGGGGCAGCAAGCCTTACGTGGTTGAAGAGTGGCAGGAGTGCCTCAAGCAGCTGCAGTGTGATGGGGCTGGGCATCAGCATGTCATTGTCCAAGATGATAAAGCTGAGAAGCATGACTGTCATGCTAACTATCTCTCCATCTGCGTCCCACAGGAGCTCCACAAGACTTTCAGTCAGGCTCCACATTTTTTCGGTCTGTGTGGAACACAAGTTTGTGAAATGCCATCCTGCTGCTGCAGAGCCCAGAGGCCAAAGGCCTGTCCTGAAGCACTCAGGCAGCTGAACTGGGAGGCAGGAGAGCTGGGAGCAACTGCCGCAGCACCCAAAGCTCAGCCAAGCCCAAGGGACTGCATTCCCCAGCTCAGCCTCAGCTGCTGCCCCCTTCTCACCATTGAGGGCTCCTCAATGAGCTCCAGAAGGGCCCTGAGCGCCAGGCGACGCCTCTCCCTGCACTCGCTCTGCAGCTGCCTTGACAAGATTTCCAGGACTCTGTTAGCACCGCGTTCACTCAGGTCCAGGAACTCGAGGACCTGAAAGGCACAGGGCAGTGACAGGGGACCCGGCCGGCAGGAGCCCAGAACCGCACAGGGCTGGGCCCAGGCAGCAGCACAGGGTGCGGGCACCGTCCCAGGCAGCTGTGGCTCCGAGAGGGCAGAGAGCTGGGAGGCAGCTGAGCGAGGCAGTGCTGGCCATCAGGCTCACCTCCACAAGGAACGCCAGGGCAGGCAGATCCCAGCGTGGCTCCCGTGTGCTGAGCAGCCGGAGCAGGTAGCGAGCGATCCGGGAACACAAGGGGATGGAGACACAGCACATCTCCCTGGCAGGAGAAAAAGGAACCAAGACTTTTGGCCAGGGGAACAAACCTCTGCCAGGACTGACTCACAGAGGTCTGGTCTTTCCCCAGCATCCTGCAAGGGGCCCTGGCCTATGTGGGAGGTGGCTCCTTGTGGGCACCCTCCTCTCCCTGCCCATTCCAGTCTGCTTGGCCATCCCTCGTTCACAAGGCTCTCTGGGCCACGACCACGGGGACTGTGTTGGGAACCCTGGGAACAGAGCACAAATGTCAGAGGCAGTGGGGAGAAGGAGGTCTCACCTGGCCAGCAGACCCACGGCATAGTGGTGGGTGTCAGCACACAGCAGCGTGTCCCAGCCACACCTGCGTTCCATTGCCACCACCACATCCTCCTGCTGCATTCGGCAGAGCAGGGACTTCAGGGTCTGCACTGCAAACCTGCGTGCAGAGCAAAGCCCAGGTCACACTGGGAGCACTGGCTCCTGCCCAGGGTCGTGGCAGGGACAGGAGGACTGGGATGAGCACCTGTTGGGGCTGGTGGCAAGGCCATGTTGCTCCTGGCATCCGTTCCAGAAGGTATCGACCTCCTCTGGCACATCCAGAGTGCTGAAGAACACTTGGAAGAGCAGATGCACAAAGAGGCGGGGGAAATACACCGTCACCATATGTGGGACACAGGGCACCTGGAGGATCTTCCACATCACCACAGCTGCCTGCCAAGGACAAAGCCCCCCAAGACAGCCCTCAGTGCTGAGGTGTCCGTGTGGCAGGGCCCGAGCAGGGGAGGGAGAGCCAGGAGAGAGGCAGGGGGGGCACGGAGCCTGGTGCCCCTGAAGCTGCCCCTGGGCCAGGTTTCAGCCCAGTCCCTGAGGCAGGGAGATGCAGTGGGGCAAGGAAGATGGAGAGCTGCTGGAGAGGTGGCCGTGGGGCCAGCAAAGGCCAGTTGCAGAAACTCACAGCCAGGGCAAAGACACCCGTTTTGTCCCCATCTGAGGTGCACGTGCTGTGCTCTGGCCAGCTCCCCAGCACATCCAGGAGTATCAGCAGCACCGGCTCCGCAGTCCTGGGCGAGCACATGATGCTCTTCCACATGGTCAAAGCAGCTCTGTGGGGTTAGAGCTCTGTCTCAGGGGTCTCTCAGACACAGCATCAGGGCCTGGGCAGCAGTGGGGATCTGAGCTGGCTTCCAGCTCTGCCTCTGCCCACTGGCCCTCACCAGCAGCACCCAGGCAGCCCAGCCCTATGGGGACAGTCCCCTGAGGGGTGGCAAGGGAGCATTGGCAGCAGGCTCGGGGGCTGACGTGCAAGGGCTGGCAAAGAGAGCAGCCAGAGGGCCCTGGAACTCTCTGTTGGTCAGACACCTGCAACAGGCTGTACAGGCTGATGGGCTGGGGAGCCCTGAGCCCTCTGGGCAGGTGGGCCCCATACCTGTCACAGGATGGGGACACACGCAGGAGCGTCATGACTACGTCAGCGGGCTGTGCTTCAGTGAGATCCAGCAGGGTCCTGTTCAGCCTGTGCTCAGCAAACTGATTGGCCAGGAGCCACTGGTGGATGTACCTGACCAGGGCGGGCACCTGGAGAGGGCACAGGGAGACTTGGAAAGCTGCCAGAGGGAGGAATGTCCCCAGCTTCCCCAGAGAAGTGCTTCCCTTCCCACCACACTGCCATGTGGCCTCAAAGGTTTCCAGTGACCAGCAGGCATGGCTTGGGAGGCCAAGCAATTCCTGGGAGGATCAAACCCTGGCCACAGGCTGCTTACTTGCTTTGGATTGGAAAAGCCCTCCTCTACGAGCATATCCAGCAGGGCAGCACTGGTCTTGGTTTGGAAGATGTGCGAATATGCTCTGAGCCCAGTGCCCATGGGGCTGGTCTCTTCTTCCCGAATTCTCTTCAGGAATTTGCAAACCAGCTGTAGGAGAAAAGCAGGAAGCCAGGGATTTTGCACGGAATGCTCCAAGCACGGTGACAGCAGGCCCAGCCCAGGTGGGGATGGCTGCAGGTACCTGTGCTGTTCTGTGGAAGAGGCCACGGGCGGGGTCCTGCTCTTGTGTGCGCTCCAGGGGTGCACCTGGCAAAGAGGGAGCACAGCCAGAGCTGAGGGGCTGCGGGAGAGGCCGGAGAACACAGCCCTGCCCTGTGCTCCCCAGGAAGGGACAGCCCTGGGATGCCCCAGGGGATGGAGCACAGCCCTGCGGGGTGTCCGCCTAGCCCCTATTCCTTCATGTCCATGGGCATGGCCCAGGGGATGGGATGGGATGGGATGGGATGGGATGGGATGGGATGGGATGGGATGGGATGGGATGGGATGGGATGGGATGGGATGGGATGGGATGGGATGGGATGGGATGGGATGGGATGGGATGGGATGGGATGGGATGGCGCCCAGCTGGCTGCAGGCACCAACTCTGTGGCCCAGCTCTACCACTCACCACCACTCAATGGCTCCAGCTCTTCAGTCTCCTGTGCGGGGGCAGGTCCAGGACCTTCTTCCTCTTCTTCCCCCCAGGCCAGCTTGGGCACTCTTGTGGCTCTCTGCTCCATGTCTTGCAGGAGAGATGCCTTGGAAAAGCTCTGAGTCAGCAAGTCCTACAGTCGTGCCTGGAAGGCACCTTCGAGAGAGAAGCCTCGGGAAGGCTACAGGACAGCAAGTCCTGCACTCTGGTCTCGAGGGCTCCTGCCACAAGGACAGGAGACTCCTGTCAAGGATTGTGGTGTGGCCTCAAGGGCACTGGCAGCAGGGATTGGAGATGCCTCCGGGGCACCAAGTCCCACGCTCTGCCCTCAAGAGCACCTGCAGAAGAGGAGCCTCGGGAAGGCCACAGGTCAGCAAGTCCTGTGGTCTGGCCTCGAGGTCAGCTGCAGGAACAATGCCTCGGAAAGGCTCTGGGTCAGACACGATTGAAGGCGCTGTGCGGGGGCTCCTCACGGCACCGCTCTGTGCTGTCCTGTCCCGTTGCCTGCTCTGAGCACTGTGGCCTGCTCTTGTCACCACCAGCTCCTATGTCACCATGTGTCACAAAGAGGCCTTGGACACCCCTTCTGTGCCATGGTTACCATGCTGCACCGTGTCACAAAGGGCCCCTGCACACACTGCCCCCTGCCCTGGGGCCGCCCCCAGCTGAACCAAAGTGGCCCCGGTTGGAAGGAATCTCTCACCCCAAGTGTTTAAGGCAGCCCGACAGGGTCTTTAGGAACAGCTCAGACCATCAGCAAACGCTGCCCTGCTCTCTGGGCTCAGGGCAGCAGAAGGAGACCCCAGGGCTGCCGAGGCAGCCGCTCTGGGAAGGGCACGGGGCCTTCCACAGAAGCTGGCACGGCCTCCTTGGGGCACGTCCCGGCAGGTGGCCATCCTAAACCTGTGGGTGTGACGTTGACAGGGAACGTGTGGGCCAGGGCACGAATGCTGCTCTAACCCCTGGGCCTGGGGAGCACTGACATCAGCAGGTGTGGCAGAGTCCCTGCCCAAGCAGACCTGCCACCCCCCGAGCCCTGGCAGCGCTGGTGCCCATCTCCTGTCCCTGAGACCTGTGCCCCCGGGGGGCTTCTGTGCCAGAGGGAGCCAAAGCCCACCTGCATTGGGGGCTGTGCTCCTTCCTGCAGGGGCTGTTGGCAGGAGCACCTGGAGCAAATGCTGGCAACACTTCTCGGTCAGAAGCTCTCACTCCATGCTGAAATTATTTTCTATTGAAGTAATTTCCTTTAGCACAGAAACACCTTAGTGGTGAAGGCACAGAAGAATCTGGCGTTTAAGACTCCTCACTTCAGGAAAGCTTTACTTCCCATTGCTCAACTCAAGGAGTTCCAAAAAGTTGCAAACTTCCCAAATTCATTGGGATGGCCTGAGAAGGTGAAGAGTTGGAATTTTGCTTCCCATCTCAAAGCAGCAACTCATTTGCCCTAATGTGACCCACTGAGAGTCACTTTACAGAACATAACACTACACAGAGGCAAAAAAAAAAGGCCATTCTTTGGTTTGCAAATGGTTTTCTATGAAGAGATGATAATATCCTAATTCTCTTAAGGAAAAAAAGCTGTCCAGAAATGAAAGTCCACTCAGTGTTACAAAAGTAGCCCAAACAAATGAGTAGATGGCAAAAGGGCTAATCCTCCCCCTGGTACAGATATCTAAGTGGCCAGTAAAGTACAGCTCTCCCTTCTTGTTTCCTGCAGGAGAATCAGGACCGTGAACAGGAAGAGTCACAGATATTCTTTCTGCCCTCCATAACCAAAGCTATGCCAAACCACAAATGCTGCCTTCAAACTGACTCAAATTCCAGCCTAGACCTCTCACCTTCCAGACAACTCCTTCCCCAACACTTTGCCAATACCAACCTCCCCAAACTCCCACACAGAAGCTCTCAACACCCCACCAGGGCTCCCAGCTGACCCAGTCCCTCCACAGAGCTTTCCCACCCTCCAGCACACGCCCTGGTTCCCTGCAGGTGCCGTGGGATGGCACTCAGGAGGATCTGCTCCAAGGCCTTCCCCGGTGGCAAGCTCAGGCTGCCAGGCCTAGGGTTCCTGGATCACCCTTCCCACCTCACTGGGAGCTCCCAGGGAAGCACTTTCCTTGAGAAGCAAGCTCCAAAGGCATTTCCCCAAATGTGTAGATTTCCTGGGGAACACCAACACACTCTTAAGAAAAGCTGGCAAGGCTGAATGCTCCAGCTCTAGCTCCTATTCCCCCAAGTGTGTTTCCAGGTGGAGGTTCAGAGGTGCAGCCCCAGGCCCTCTACAAACACAAGGTGCCCTCTGCCTCTTCACCTGCCTCAACTCCTGCCTGCGCTCACGGCAGGAAAACCAGGCTGTTCCCAGCCAGAGCCCAGAGCCCTGTCCCCACAGGACGCTCTTGTCAGAACCTTCCAGAACTCTCTGCTGTGCACAGAGCACTTTTCATGCCCGCTCCCAACAGGCTTTGGAATGCAGAGCACAACCTGGCTGGCTCTGCCACCAGCACGCCCCAAACACAGGTGGAGGAAGAAGCAGCAGGGGTTGTTTCGCGGCCATGCCCAAGAGAAACTGGAAAGGTGCCCTCGCTCTGGTCTCACTTGGTTGGCTTTCTGACTGGCTCTGAGCCTGGGGCTGCCATTCCTCGGTTCTGGGGACCAGAACCACACCTGGGATCCCAGCACTGCCAGAAAGCACTACAGGCACTGGCACAGTCATGTGTCTGAGTCTCGGGCACCGTGCTGCTGCTTCATTTGCCCTTAGGCACACCCAAAGCTCTCTGTTGAGCCCGCATGGTCTCTGGTTCTGCCCTCTTCCTGATCCTGTGCAGGGATGGAGCAGTGCAGTGCTTTCAGGAAGCTGTTCTTGAAACCTTCCAGCATTCCAAACCCCTTTGCCCTCTGTGGATGCTTGCATGGAATGCCTCACAGCTGGGTTCAGAGCATCCTCAGCTTGGCTCTTCCAAAGTCCAGGGGCTCCAGGGTGCTCAGCAAGGTCTATACCTCCACAGCGTCGTGGAAATGGATCTTCAGCACAGGGACCCTTCCAGCCTGATCTGCCCTCGTTCCTCTGTGTCTGTGCACAAAACATGGCGTGGAAGAGAACACCAGGAGGGGCCTGTGTGTCCCAGGGCTCTGGATTTGCTTTGCTCCAGCTCCACAGAGATGTGGGTAAAGTGAAGAAGCCAAACAGTTTATTAATGGAAGGGGAAGCAAAGGGATGAGCTGGGAGGGAAGAAAGGGGATGGGCAGGGTCTGAGGGCTGGAGGGAGGAAGCTGTTACCAGGGAGGGAGAAGGTGGGAGCTATGGGAGCTTCCCACAGGCTCAGCTGTGCCAGTCATCAGCTGTGCCTGGAGCTCCAGCTGGTCTCCTCTGATCTCCAGGTGGTCTCACCTTCCAAGGGATCTGGAGGTCTTAAAGAGACACTGGTTCTTCTGAGCCAGAAGATGAAAGTAGTTCTGCAGCTCTTCCCTCAAACATCATCTGTATAAATGTGCTTATATGGGAAGGGCTGTTGTCTTCACTCAGGCCTTGAAGGGCTGGAAGAGAGAGGAACAGAGCCACAGTCAGAACCTGGATGTGCAGGAATCCAAGGAGACCTTCCTGCCAGGGCCATCCCACCCAGCTCTTGCCATGGCCACAAGACAGGAGGGGCCAAGGGGATCAGCTGCAAGGTGCTGGCCATGAATCCCCTCACCCATGTCCCTGAAATCTCTGTGTGCTCTGCCCACGCCACCCTCGTCCACAGAAGGAGCGAAGCCCACTGCAGCCAGGGCAGGGATTGCAGCTCCCTGCCCAGGCATTGCAGCTCACCCAGCCAGCCCCTGCTGACAGCCCGCTGCCCTCACTCACCCTCGTGGAGGGCCTGGAACTCTTCCTTCTGCCCCATCAGGAGCAGCCTGGCCCTCCCTGGGAACACAGGCTAACCATAACTAAGGCTGCTGTGGCTGTTATCCAGTTTGTTTTATGGCTTAATAAGGTGAGAAATTCATGGATTTTTAACTTCCTCTGGAAGGCGAGCGCATGGATTCAGAGCTATCACACACTAACTGTCTGTTTTTGGGGTATTTTAATAATGGTACTTACTGTGAGGAAATGACATTGGGGGAGACTTTCTCTCAACCCTTCACCCAGCTCTTTGGGTCTGCCCCACCACTTTTCAAAGGGTTCACATCCGCTGAGAATGCTACTGATATCATACAGTGGTTATTTTTGCTGATAGGCCTGTTCTATTTAGCATTCAGAGATAGGGGAAGATTAACCTGGATAACCACGCTGACACCTACCCCAGAGACAAGGGATGCTGCTGCCCCAGAGCCTGACCCTGCCCCACAGCCCACCTCAGAAATGAACCACCCAGATTGGGTTCTGGTGAAGGAGTTGGGCCAGATGCTGAAGGAGTACATTTCCCCAGCTGGTGAAAACCCTCCCCCTGCCTCAAAGAGGGAGAGTCTGATGGTGCAGCAGTGGAACCCACAGATGTTCCAACCATCCAGGTTCCAGCTGAACTGCAGAGGCAGTCACAGCCAGCGGCAGTCGCTCCTGCAGAAACAAGGAGGTCTAAGATGAAATCAGAGCATCCAGGTAAGGATAAGAATGGAGGGCCCTCACATCCCACAGGGGAGCCAGTGGTTGAGTTCATCACTGAGTCCCTGATGTATTAAAGTCCCTGTGGATGAACTGCACAAGGACATTGTACGCCGGGGATGTGAGGCTTATACAACCTGGTTACTCTGGGTCGGGGACCTTATGGTCACAGGTGTGCAACTGGATGGTGGTGAGGCAAGGAATTTGGGACACTTGACCCAGGACTCAGGTATGAATCAGGTATTTGTATTGGATCCAGGGTCCCTTTCCCTCTGGGAGCTGCTTATAATGAGTGTCAGAGAGAGGTTTGTCCAGAGGGAGAGAATGCAGGAGCACCACGATAGAATGTGCTGGAAGACCCTCGAGGAAGGGATCCAACAGCTGAGAGAAGTGGCAGCATTGGAGGTACTCTTTGGGAGGGATGGACAGCATGACAATGACCCTGACAAAATCAGGTGCACAGGGCAAATGCTGTGGAGTCTGGCAGATCTGGGGCCATCTCAATACACCACCTTCACTGCAACGATTAATGCTGATACCAACCAAGAGACAGCGGGCTCTGTCACCAACAAGCTTAGAAATTGTGAGAGTATGATCAATGGCCCAATGCAGGCTCATGTCTCTGCTATTATTAAGAGCCTACAAGAAGAGATGAGGGTGGAGAGAGGAAGAACAGTTCCCACATGGCACCAGTGCGAGTCACAGGCCCCAAAGTCACAGCCCAGCATTCCCCAGCTAGAGAGAGAGGCTACATCCCAAGGGCTGACCTGTGGTTCTTTCTGTGTGACCATGGGGAAGACGTGGGAAGGTGGGACGGGAAACCCACTTCTGTCCTGGCAGCACGGGTGCGTCAGCTCAAGGAGGGAAACACTAACAGAGGGAGTTCCACTAAAGTGAAGGTAGCCTCAACCTCCCATGTCCAAGCTACCGGGTATGATCTGTCAGATCCCCTTGAAGGAACCTCTACCGTGTATGCCCAGGAAAGACATAATAACCAGGGTTAGAGGGGCCCTGCCCGAGAGATCCAATTCCTGGGAGTAAAGTGGCAAGGTGGACGGTATCAGATTCCCACTGAGGTCATCAACAAGATCAACGTGATATCTCCACCAACCAGCAAGAAGGAAACACAAGCTTTCCTGGGTGCCATAGGGTTTTGGAGAATGCACATTCCCGAGTACAGCCAGATTGTGAGCCCTCTCTACCTGGTCACCCACAAGAAGAACAATTTCCACTGGAGCCCTGAGCAGCAGGAAGCCTTTGCCCAGATCACGCAGGAGATCGCTCATGCCGTAGCCCTTGGCCCAGTCAGGACAGGACCAGAGGTGAAGAACGTGCTTTACTCTGCAGCCAGGAACCATGGCTTGTCCTGGAGCCTTTGGCAGAAGGTGCCTGGGGAGACTTGAGGCCGAGCACTGGGATTCTGGAGCCAAAGTTACAGAGGGTCCAAAGCCAACTCCATTCCCACAGAGAAGGAAATCTTGGCCGCCTGTGAAGGAGTTCAAGCTGCCTCGGAGGTGATTGGCAGAGAAGCACAACTCCTCCTGGCACCTCGACCACCAGTGCTGGGGTGGATGTTTAAAGGAAAGGTTCCCTCTACCCACCACGCCACCAACACTGCATGGAGCAAGTGGATTGCTCTTATCACACAGCGAGCTCGTATTGGAAACCTGAATCACCCTGGTATTTTGGAGATAATTACAAACTGGCTGGAAGGTGAGAACTTTGGTCTCACTGACAAAGAGGAGCAGGAACAAGTGACACGGGCTGAGGAAGCTCCACCATCCAACCAACTACCAGTAGAAGAAACACGCTACGCTCTTTTCACTGAAGGTTCCTGTTGCATTGAAGGGATGAAGCAGAAATGGAAAGCAGCCGTATGGAGCCCCACATGACAGGTTTCACAAGCTACCAAAGGAGAAGGTGGATCAAGTCAACTTGCTGAACTCAAGGCCATTCAGCTGGCCCTGCACATTGCTGAAATGGAAAAGTGGCCAAAGCTCTACCTTTATACTGATTCGTGGATGGTAGCCAATGCTCTTTGGGGCTAGCTGGAAAAGTGGAAAAGGACTAACTGGCAGCATAGAGCAAAGCCAGTCTGGGCTGCTGATGAGGGGAAAGACATTGCCTCTGGGGTAGAAAATCTGTCTGTGAAAGTCTGTCATTTAGATGCCCATGTCCCCAAGAGTAGAGCCAATGAGGAGCATTGAAACAATGAGCAGGTAGGTCAGGCTGCAGAGATAGAGGTGTCAAAGATAGACTTAGATTGGCAACATAAGAGGGAGTTATTCTCACCTTGATTTACCCATGATGTCTCAGGTCATCAGGGTAGAGATGTCATTTCTAAGTGGGCACGAGACCGAGGGGTGGATCTAACCATGGACAGTGTTTCTCAGGTTATCCATGACTGTGAGATGTGTGCTGCCATCAAGCAGGCCAAGCAGGTGAAGCCCCTGTGGTATGGTGGGCGGTGGTCCAAGTACAGGTATGGGGAGGCCTGGCAGATTGACTACATCCCACTGCCCCAGACACACCAGGGCAAGTGCTACGTGCTGACCATGGTAGAAGCCACCACAGGATGGTTGGAGACCCACCCTGTGCCTCATGCCACTGCCCAGAACACCATCCTGGGCCTGGAAAAACAAGTCCTGTGGAGACATGGCACCCCTGAGGGAATTGAGTCAGACAACAGGACCCATTTCAAGAATGCCTTTATCAACTCCTGGGCAAGGGAACATGGAATTGAATGGATATATCATATCCCCTATCATGCACCAGCTGCAGGGAAAGTTGAACAGTTTAACAGACTACTTCTGACTACCCTGAAGGCACTTGGCAGGGGAATCTTCGGAAATTGGGAAATGAACTTAGGAAAAGCAGCCTGGATGAACCTAATTGAACACTGGAGAACATTGTTACCCCATGGAATCTCATGGAACCAGGTGTCCATGGTGACAGAGCCAGGCCTTATGGAACGCTGGAGAACAATGTAACCCAAGGGAATCCCATGGAAGCAGGTGTCCATGATGACAGAGCCAGGCCTCATGGAACACAGGAGAACATTTTTACCCAAGGGAATCCCATGGAACCAGGTGTCCATGGTGACAGAGCCAGGCCTCATGGAACACTGGAGAACATTGTTAACCAATGGAATCTAATGGAACCAGGTGTCCATGGTGACAGAGCCAGGTTAATGGAACCTAATGGAACACTGGAGAACATTGATACCCCATGGAATCTCATGGAACCAGGTGTCCATGGTTACAGACCCAGGCCTCATGGAACACTGGAGAACATTGTTACCCCAGGGAATCTCATGGAACCAGGTGTCCATGGTGACAGAGCCAGGCCTAATGGAACACTGGAGAACACTGTTACCCAAGGGAATCCCATGGAACCAGGTATCCATGGTGACAGAGCCGGGACTGATGGAACAATGGAGAACATTGTTACCTCATGGAATCTCATGGAACCAGGTGTCCATGGTGACAGAGTCAGGCCTCATGGAACACTGGAGAACATTGTTACCCAATGGAATCTCATGGATCCACGTGTCCATGGTGACAGAGCCAGGCTAATGGAACCTAATGGAACACTGGAGAACATTGTTACCCCATGGAATCTCATGGAACTAGGTGTCCATGTTTACAGAGCCAGGCCTGATGGAACACTGGAGAACATTGTTACCCCATGGAATCTCAGGGAAGCAAGTGTCCAATGTGACAGAGGCAGGCCTGATGGAACACTGGAGAACATTGTTACCCAAGGGAATCCCATGGAACCAGGGGTCCATGGTGACAGAGCCAGGTAAAGTGAACCTAATGGAACACTGGAGAACATTGTTACCCAATGGAATCTCATGGAACCAGGTATCCATGGTGAGAGAGCCGAGCCTGATGGAACGCTGGAGAACAATGTTACCCAAGCGAACCCCATGGAACCAGGTGTCCATGATGACAGAGCCAGGCCTCATGGAACACTTGAGAAAATTTTTACCCAAGGGAATCCCATGGATCCAGGTGTCCATGGTGACGGAGCCAGGCTAAGGGAACCTAATGGAACACAGGAGAACATTGTTACCCCATGGAATCTCATGGAACCAGGTGTCCATGGTGACGGAGCCAGGTTAAATGAACCTAATGGAACACAGGAGAACATTGTTACCCCATGGAATCTCATGGAACCAGGTGCCCATGGTGACTGAGTCAGGCCTGATGGAACACTGGAGAATCCTGTTACCCAATGGAATCTCATGGAGCCAGGTGTCCATGGTGACAGATGCAGGCCTGGTGGAACACTGGAGACTATTGTAACCCAAGGGAATCCCATGGCACCAGGTGTCCATGGTGACAGAGCCAGGCCTGACAGAACCTAATGGAACACAGGAGCACATTGTTAGCCCATGGAATCTCATGGAATCAGGTGTCCATGGTGACAGATCCAGCATTATGGAACCTAATGGAACACAGGAGAACATTGTTACCCCATAGAATCTCAGGGAAACCGGTGTCCATGGTAACAGAACCAGGCCTCATGGAACACAGGAGAACATTGTTACCCCATGGTATCTCATGGAACCAGGTGCCCATGGTGACAGAGCCAGGCCTGATGGAACACAGGAGAACACTATTACCACAATGGAATCTCATGGAACCAGGTTTCATGGTGACAGAGGAAGGCCTCATGGAACACTGGAGAACATTGTTACCCCATGGAATCTCATGGAACCAGGTGCCCATGGTGACAGAGGCAGGCCTGATGGAACACAGGAAAACATTGTCACCCTAGGGAATCCTATGGAACCAGGTGTCCATGGTGACAGAGCCAGGCTAATGGAACCTAATGGAATTCTGGAGAACATTGTTACCCCATGGTATCTCATGGAACCAGGTGTCCATGGTCACAGAGGCCAGACTGATGGAACACAGGAGAACATTGTTACGCCATGGAATCTCATGGAACCAGGTGTCCATGGTGACAGAGCCAGACCTCATGGAACACTGGAGAACATTGTTACGCCATGGAAGCCCATGGAACCAGGTGTCCATGGTGACAGAGCATGGCCTGATGGAAATAAGGAGAACATTTTTACCCACTGGAATCTCATGGAACCAGGTGTCCATAGTGACAGAGCCAGGCCAGATGGAACACTGGAGACTACTGTTACCCTAGGGAATCCCGTGGAACCAGGTGTCCATGGTGACAGAGCCAGGCTAATGGAACGTAATGGAACACAGGAGAACATTGTTTCCCCATGGAACATCATGGAACCAGGTGTCCATGGTGAAAGATTCAGGCCTCAAGGAACACTGGAGAACATTGTTACGCAAT
This sequence comes from Haemorhous mexicanus, assembly GCF_027477595.1. Taxonomy (NCBI): domain Eukaryota; kingdom Metazoa; phylum Chordata; class Aves; order Passeriformes; family Fringillidae; genus Haemorhous; species Haemorhous mexicanus. Next base: position 2,491,128 of record NC_082356.1, on the reverse strand, counting down.
TAAAACCTATGGAAACAGGTGTCCATGGTGACAGAGCCAGGGCTGATAGAACACTGGAGAACATTGTTACCCAAGGGAATTTCATGGATCCATGTGTTCATCGTGACACAGCCAGGCTAAAGGAACCTAATGGAACACAGGAGAACATTGTTACCCCATGGTATCTCATGGAACCAGGTGCGCATGGTGACAGAACCAGGCCTGATGGAACACTGGAGACTATAGTTACCGAAGGGAATTCCATGGAACCAGGTGTCCATGATGACAGAGCCAGGCTAATGGAAACTAATGGAACACAGGAAAACATTGTTAGCCAATGGAATCTCATGGAACCAGGTGTCCATGGTGACAGAGCCATGCCTGATGGAACCTAATGGAACGTTGGAGAACATTGTTACCCAAGGGAATTTCATGGAAGCAAGTGTCCATGTTGACAGAGGCAGGCCTGATGGAACACAGGAGAACATTGTTACCCAAGGGAATCCCATGGAACCATGTTTCAATGGTGACTGAGCCAGCGTAATGGAACCAAGTGGAACACAGGAGAACATTGTTACCCAATGGAATCTCATGGAACCAGGTGTCCACAGTGACAGAGCCAGGCCTGATGGAACACAGGAGAACATTGTTACCCAAGGGAATTTCATGGAACGAGGTGTCCATGGTGACAGAGCCAGGCCTGATGGAACACAGGAGAACATTGTTACCCCATGGTATCTCATGGAACCAGGTGCCCATGGTGACAGAGCCAGGCCTGATGGATCACTGGAGAACACTGTTAGCCTATGGAATCTCATGGAACCAGGTGTCCATGGTGACAGGGTCAGGCCTGATAGAAAACTGGAGACCATTGTTACCCCATGTATTCTCATGGACCCAGGTGTCCATGGTAACAGAGCCAGGCCTGATGGAACACTGGAGACTATTGTTACCCAAGGGAATTCCATGGAACCAGGTGTCCTTCGTGACAGAACCAGGCTAATGGAACCTAATGGAACTCAGGAGAACTTTTTTACCACATGGAATCTCATGGAACCAGGTATCCATGGTGAAAGCGTCAGGCCTGATGGAACATAATGGAACAAAGGAGAACATTGTTAGCCCATGAAATCTCATGGTACCAGGTGTCCATGGTGAAAGAGTCAGGCCTGATGGAACACTGGAGAACATTGTTACCCAAAAGAATCCCATGGAACCAGGTGTCCAGGGTAACAGAGCCAGCCTAATGGAACCTAATGGAACACAGGAGAACATTGTTACCCCATGGAATCTTATGGAACCCGGTGTCCATGGTGACAGAGCCAGGCCTGATGGAACACTGAAGACTATTGTTACCCAAGGGAATCCCATGGAACCAGGTGTGCATGGTGACAGAGCCAGGCTTATGGAACCTAATGGAACACGGGAAAACACTGTTACCTCATGGAATCTCATGGAACCAGGTGTCCATGGTGACAGAGCCAGGCCTGATGGAACACAGGAGAACACTGTTACCCCATGGTATCTCATGGAACCAGGTGCCCATGGTGACAGAGCCAGGCCTGATGGAACACTGGAGAACATTGTTACCCAAATGGTATCTCATGGAACCAGGTTTCATGCTGACAGAGCCAGGCCTGATGGAACACTGCAGAACATTGTTACCGAAGGGAATTTCATGGAACAATGTGTTCATCCTGACATAGCCAGGCTAAAGGAACCTAATGGAACCCAGGAGAACATTCTTAGCCCAGGGAATCTCATGGAACCAAGTGTCCATGGTAACAGAGCCAGGCCTCATGGAACACGGGAGACTATTGTTACCGAAGGGAATCCCAAGGAACCAGGTGTCCATGGTGACAGAGCAAGGCTAATGGAAACTAATGGAACACTGGAGAACATTGTTTGCCCATGGAATCTCATGGAACCAGTTGTCAATGGTCACATAGCCAGGCTAATGAAACCTAATAAGACACTGGAGAACATTGTTACCCCATGGAATCTCATGGAACCAGGTGTCCATGGTGACAGAGCCAGGCCTGATGGAACCTAATGGAACACAGGAGATCATTGTTACCCAAGGGAATTTCATGGAAACATGTTTCCATTGTGACAGAGGCAGGCCTGATGGAACACTGGAGAACATTGTTACCTAATGGAATCTCATGGAACCAGGTGTCCATGATGACACAGCCAGGCCTGATGGAACACAGGAGAACATTGTTACCCAAGGGAATCCCGTGGAACCAGGTGTCCATGGTGACAGAGCCAGGCTAATGGAACCTAATGGAACACAGGAGAACATTGTTACCCCATGGAATCTCATGGAACCAGGTGTCCATGGTGACAGAGCCAGGCCTGATGGAACATAATGGAACAAAGGAGAACATTGTTAGCCCATGGAATCTCATGGAACCAGGTGTCCATGGTGACAGAGACAGGCTAATGGAACCTAATGGAACACAGGAGAACATTGTTACCCCATGGAATCTCATGGAACCAGGTGTCCATGGTGACAGATCCAGGCCTGATGGAACACTGGAGAACACTGTTACCCCAATGGAATCTCATGGAACCAGGTTTCATGGTGACAGAGGAAGGCCTCATGGAACACTGGAGAACATTGTTACCCACTGGTATCCTATTGAACCAGGTGTCCATGGTGACAGAGGCAGGCCTGATGGAACCTAATGAAACACAGGTGGACATTGTAACCCAATGGAATCTAATGGAACCAGGTGTCCATGGTGACAGAGGCAGGCCTGATGGAAAACTGGAGAACATTGTTACCCCATTGAATCTCATGGAACCAGGTGTCCATGGTGACAGAGTCAGGCCTGATGGAACACTAGGGACTATTGTTATCCAAGGGAATCCCATGGAACCAGGTGTCCATAATGACAGAGCCAGGCCTGATGGAACACAGGAGAACATTGTTATCCCAATGGAATCTTATGGAACCTGGTGTCCATGGTGACAGAGCCGGGCTGAGGGAACTTAATGGAACACAGGAGAACATTGTTGCCCAATGGAATCTCATGGAATCAGGTGTCCATGGTGACAGAGCCAGGCCTGATGGAACCCTGGAGAACATTGTTACCCCATGGAATCTCATGGAACCAGGTGTCCATGGTGACAGAGCCAGGCCTCATAGAACACTGGAGACTATTATTACCCAAGTAAATCCCATGGAACCAGGTGTCCATGGTGACAGAGCCAGGCCTCATGGAACACTAGAGAACATTGTTACGCAATGGAATCCCATGGAACCAGGTGTCCATGGTGACAGAGCCAGGACTGATGGAACCTAGTGGAACGCTGGAGAACATTTTTACCCCATGGAATCTCATGGAACCAGGTGTCCATGGTGACAGAGCCAGGCCTCATGGAACACTGGAGGCTATTGTTACCAAGGGAATCCCATGGAACCATGTGTCCATGGTGACAGAGCCAGGCTAATGGAAATTAATGGAACACAGGAGAACATTGTTACCCCAATGGAATCTCATGGAACCAGGTGTCCATGGTGACAGCGCCGGGCCTGACAGAACCTAATGGAATACTTGATAACATGGTTACCCCATGGAATCTCATGGAACCAGGTGTCCACGGTGACAGAGACAGGCCTGATGGAACACAGGAGAACATTGTTACCCAAGGGAATCTCATGGAACCAGGTTCCCATGGTGACTGAGTCAGGCCTGATGGAACACTGGATAACATTGTTACCCCATGGAATCTCATGGAACCAGGTGTCCATGGTGACAGAGGCAGGCCTGATGGAACACAGGAGAACATGGTTACCTTAGGGAATCCCATGGAACCAGGTTTCCATGGTGACAGAGCAAGGCTAATGGAACACTGGAGAACATTGTTACGCCATGGAATCTCATGGAACCAGGTGTCCATGGTAACAGAGGCAGGCCTGATGGAAAACTGGAGAACATTGTTACCCCATGGAATCCCATGGAACCAGGTGTCCATGGTGACAGAGCCAGGCCTCATGGAACACTGGAGACTATTGTTACCCAATAGAACCCCATGGAACCAGGTGTCCATGGTGACAGATCTGGGCCTCATGGAAAACTGGAGAACATTGTTACCCAATGGAATCTCATGGAACCTGGTGTCCATGGTGACAGAGCCAGGCCTGATGGAACCCAGAGAACACTGTTACCCAAGGGATTCTCATGAAAACAGGGGTCCATGGTGACAGAGCCATGGTAATTTAACCTAATGGAACCCTGGAGAACATTGTTACCCCATGGAATCTCATGGAACCAGGTGTCCATGGTGACAGAGCCAGGCCTGATGGAACCCAGAGAACATTGTTACCCAATGGAATCCCATGGAACCAGGTGTCTATGGCGACAGTGCCAGGCCACATGGAACACTGGAGAACATTGTTACTCCATGTGTTAGCTTTCAGGAACACGTAATCACGAGAAATAATTATATGCAGTCGCTTTTATTGAAGAGCTCCGGGTGTCAGGGGTAAAGACCCAAATCTGACTCCGACATAGGTTCGGGATGGATATGCTTTTATATTCTATCGTTATATAACTTTGATATTAATTATTAAACTTAAATTGTTCTATAGTATACATAGATTTCAGCCAAGCATGGCCACCTTAGACTAGGAACATACAGTTTCTCAGTGTTCTTCTTATGATTATACAGTAATTATTTTAACCACTAAACAATCATTTCAGCTAGCAATTATACTACTTACGCAGGTAAAACACAAGGCTTAACATTTCAGAGTTTATCTTAGCATTTTCCAGGGCGCCACTATCATTATTCCCCCTTTGAAAGCATTTTCACTTCACTATACGTGTAAATGTTTTCACTTGATACAGTCTTTTACTTCTCAATTTATGTTTGATGTTCTTCAAATCCAGGGTTGATGTAAAAGTTGTCGTGGATTCTATCATGGGCTGGAGAACTAGAAGATAGTGGATGTGGATCTCGTGTCAGTGTCTTTATTATTTTCTGGTTCCAGGACGTTTTCTTCTGTATTTCTCTCCTTAAAATGCTGTAAACTAACCAAATTGCTAAGAATGCAATTAGTAAGATTATCACACTCTCAATGATAGATTTAATCCATGAACTCACATTCCACCCTAACCCTTTAAAGATTTTTCCTAACTAGCTTGTAGTCAAATCTTTCTTCTCTTCTTGTGCCTCATGCTCTATTTGTTTCAACTGATTGATGTCATATTCTACATCTGCAGTTACATTTGGGATGTGAATGCAGCAATGATCAACTCGTCCCTTTAAAAATCTACATACTCCATGCTCCTTCAGGAGTAACAAATCTAAGGCTAATCGATTTTGCAAAGTCATTTTTGTGGTGGTTTGTAATTGTACGTTTAATTCTTTAAATCTTTCTCTGGTGATTTTTGCTAGTCTATCAACCTGACCTGTAAGTTTGTACAGCATCTCTCTATTCTGATAGTTTGCTATAGGACCGAATAAAGACTCTAGGGCCCACCCAAGTTTCATTCCACTAGAGGGTTCTTGCCAAGTGTCATCTGGATTTTTGTTGTCTAGAACTTCTCATCTTGCTCTTATCTGCAGAAGTTCATGTTTTCCATTAAATGGGGACTTTTTCCAAATTGGACATAAGGTTGGGAGGCCCAAAGTAATTTCTTTTACTTTCCCATCTACAGGCAGATGTGTGTAGTATTGTCAACAAGGGTCCCAGGATGAGGGAAGAGACGAGAAAGTTGACTCCATGTATCAGCAAGCTAGGTTTATTATTTTATGATAGAAAATATATTAAAACTATACTAAAAGAACAGAGAGAAAAGATTTCATCAGAAGGCTAAGCTAAGAATAGGAAAGGAAGGAATAACAAAGGCTTGTCTCCGACCGAGACGGTCTGGACAGGTGAACTGTGGTTGGCCGTTAATTCCAAACAACCAGATGAGACCAATGACAGATTCCCCCTGTTGCATTCCACAGCAGCAGATAAGAATTGTTTACAGTTTGTTCCTGAGGCCTCTCAGCTTCTCAGGAGGAAAAAATCCTAAGGAAAGGATTTTTCCTAAAACATGTCGGTGACATCTCACCCTTTTTATTTTAAATAAATTAAAAGGAAAAAGTGTTTGCAATTTCATCTGCTGGCCCATGCAGAGGAAAGAACAAGCACCTGAGAGTCTTAATGTTGCCAATCAAAACATCAATCAGTGCTGATGTGGAACCGTCAGGGAAATTCTTCACCTGCAAAACATCAAATTACATCACACACCAAAACAATCTTAAGATATAAGAAAATGCAAAAACAATGAAAAGAAAGTTCATTGCTTCAAGTCCAAACAGCTGAGTTTCAGGGAAAGTCCAAACTGAAGATGTTCCTCTCTGACATCGCTGAAAGTCCCTTTTGGTCCTGAAACAGGCTTGCTTGGCTTTTCAACGCTTTTTGAGCTGCTAGCTCTTTCAACTCTTTTTTTTTTTTTTTTTTTTTTTTTTTTTTTTTTTTTTTTTGACGAAAGACCAGCAGCAGAGAGGAGCCACTGAGGCCCTGCGGGGGCCCTGGCCCTCGTGGAAGGATCAGGGATCCCAGACCTGGCCTACAGAACGGTGGCCCAGGTCCTGACGGGGGAAGCAAAGCCCCCGAACCAAACAGCCGCTGGCCGGGCGGAGGCCCTGGCCCAGGGAACCGAGCCAAACGGCCCAGACCCGGCCCGCGGAGCGGGCTCCGTGGTCTCACAACCCGGCACTCTGCTGCCAATGCCTGGGCAGCACGAGTGACCGAACGCTTCATCCCCTCTGAACCGGTGCACACCAGCAGCTGGGGAAGAGAAGCTTTCCCAGGGATCATCACCCCAGATCTGGGGGTGCTTTGTCCCCAGAGCAATTGAGCGACGCTCACTTTCCACTGTTTCTCCTGCCTCTGCAACGCAAATGCAAAAGGTGTTCCTCCTTTCTGCCCCTCGGTACCACCCCCACTCCCTGCGGGCTGGGGACCAGAAGCAGAAGGCTCAGGAGCCACCTCCCCCACGGTGCTGGGGTGCGCAGGGGGAGTCAGGCATTCCAACCCCCAACGGGAACCTCCGAACCAAACCCGAACCGGCCCGCGAAAAACGCTGAGTTTGAAAGCAGGCAGACGGGCTGAGCCCGCAATCAGCTGTCGAGCCACAACCCCCCCACGGAGGGGCAGACCGGCATCCCCTTCCCCTGTCCCAGCTCCCCCCGCAGGGCCAGCCTCGGGACAGCCCGAAAAGTTCGGGGGGGAATCCAGGCTGATCGCAGGCGCCGCGGTGGCCGCCGCGGGGAGCGGCGGGGCCACGGGCGGCTCCAATGATGGTTCCGCTTGGTGGTTCTCAACCTCAGCCTCCTCCACGGGCATGGCAGGCGAAGGCGGAGCCGCCGCGTTCGGAGCCCTCACGGGCTCTGCTGGAGGGTCGAACGCGGATTCGACCGGCGCGGGCGGCGCGGCATCGACCCCCGCCGGGCTGGGGACAGCAGCCGCGTCTTCTCCGGGTACCGGAAGCTGCATCGCGGGCGCAGACAGCAAAGCCGGCGGAGCCGACACGGGAGGCGGCGGGACAGCCGCGGGGGGCGGCAGGGGCGCGGGGCCCGCGCCCACCGGTGCCGCCTGCACTGTTGTCTCACTTTGCTTCGGGAGCGGCAGCGCAGTCGCGAGCTCTTGGCGATTGCTGTCGAGTGCGTCGCCTAGCAACTCGGGCGAAGCCGCGGGAGGCGGTGCTTCTGCCACGGGAACGCCGACAAACTCCGCTGGAGGCGACGGGTCCGGTCCGGGCTGAGGCGGTGCCGCGGGAGGGGCCGCGGGGACTGGCACCTCCTGCGGGGCGGGTTGGGGTGGGGCCCGCGGCTCCGGCTCGGGCGGTGGAGCCAACTCACCTCCCCCCTGAGAGCAGCGAGGCGGGGGAGGCGGTTCCGTCGGAGCATGCTCCAAAGGCGCAGAAAAAAACTTTTCTTCTGTCGCGGGCAAAACTTCGTCCCCCCGCCGCGATTCGGGGGGGCTGGGAACCTGCAGGCCGTGGATTTGCACTGTTTCCCCTCTTGCCAGCGCCAGCGAGAAGGGAGACATACCTCGGCAATCCGCAATCCACTGATATGTAGACGCTTTCCGTTTCAAAACTGGGAAGAGAGTTCTGAATGACGGATAAACCCGAGGAAATCCAAGTCCCCGGTAAAGAAGGTCTCGGATAATGAATTCCATGCATTCCCATATGTATGAATCAAGGGCATACAGCACATCAGTGAAAAAGCCATGGTGCTTTGCCCACCTGAAAAACTCATAGAAATGTATCTTCAGCATACGAATTCTGTCCTCATGACCCCATTTTTGCCAGAGGCCAATAAGTTTCTCCTCTGAGGGAGAGAATGGAACCTCCACCTCCGTAGGCACCCTTGTCCAGATCCGAATCTGCCTTGTAAGAAGGGAAGCATTTTCAGGAAGGGAAGAGTTGACAGTACCTTGTGACAGTGTCCTCTGGGCTTCAGCAGGCTGCTCTGTGCCGCGAAGACTTCTGGACATCTTGTCTGGGAGACTTTTCAAAAGGTTCTCTCTGTGGCCAGCCAAATGAAGAATTCTTCCTCACTCAGGGTCCAATTGTGGTGATTTCACTCGAGGCACCATCTGTCAGTTCTGTCCTCGGTGTTCACCTTCTGTGGTGGTGCTCCTTTTTTTACTCGGGGTCACCATTTGTAGTATTGTCCACAAGGGTTCCAGGATGAAGGAAGAGACGAGAAAGTTGACTCCATGTATCAGCAAGCTAGGTTTATTATTTTATGATAGAAAATATATTAAAACTATACTAAAAGAACAGAGAGAAAGGATTTCATCAGAAGGCTAAGCTAAGAATAGGAAAGGAAGGAATAACAAAGGCTTGTCTCGGACCGAGACGGTCTGGACAGGTGAACTGTGGTTGGCCGTTAATTCCAAACAACCAGATGAGACCAATGACAGATTCCCCCTGTTGCATTCCACAGCAGCAGATAAGAATTGTTTACAGTTTGTTCCTGAGGCCTCTCAGCTTCTCAGAAGGGAAAAATCCTAAGGAAAGGATTTTTCCTAAAACATGTCGGTGACATCCTGGCCTCCAATTTTTTCCTCCAAGGAGTCCATGAGGAGCCTGTGTTGGGGATGGACCTCAATGGGACCCATTCATGCTTTGAGACACTTTGGGGTTTTCCTCTTACTTAGACTCCTGGAAAGGTTTGTGCAATCTACTCCCAGGCCCTGATGTACCAGGGCTCAGCTCGAAATACACCACAGGGCTCATTAGGATCAAACAAGTCCTGACAAACCATGGCTCTGCCTTCATTTCCCTCTGCTCTCGTGCAGTTCATCAGGGAGGTTTCTGTAGTGGTTTTGGTTCACCAATTTGAGGTTTCTTGGTCAGTGCATCAATTAGTGTGGTTGGTTCAGTGTTGGCTAATTACCAGTGCACTCACTGGAATATACTTGCTCATTTCCTGTTGTGAGATAGGAGTAGGAGTAAGGCAAAGTAGGCTCAAAACTTTAAAAGAGTATAAAGAAAATGGTATTAACAGTAGCTAAAAGAAAGAGCAATAAGAATCAGAACAAAACTTTCAGAACACTTCTCCTCTCCCTACAACCTTTTCTTTCTTACTGACAATGTAAGGAGACAAAACCTAAAATTTTCAGTCAGTTTACCACCTCTACAATATTGTTTTTTTCAGTTCACTTAAGGAGAGAAGTTCCTCTTGTTAATGTTGGGGAGATTTCTCCACAAGAAAACTGTTCTCTCATGGCTTTTAATTTCCACGAATAGCGGCCACCTGGAAAAATTTGTGAAGTTCCTCCCATTTTTCACAGCTTTTCCCACAGCTGTGTTTATGTGCCATGTCAACTTGTGGGGTATTACTTTGAAGGTGAGCTGTTTAAGAGCAGAGGTTCTCTTCATCTATTTCTGAAATAATTTTCATCTTTGATAACAGAGTTCTTGTCTCCCTGAGGGCACAGGGTCTCATCACTCTGCTCTCTGTACAAACTTCTCATGGGATCACAGAGACTTCAACATTTGCTTACTTTAGCATGGAGGCTTTTGCTGAACAAGTCATCTCCCCATACTTTTCAATGCGATATAAGGAAAAAGAGAGTCTGATGTATCAATTACATCCTTCTCCATAGCTTTACAAGAGGATTCCAGCCCCAAGATCAAGGCACCTCCTCATCCCTCCCATCTGGGGCTCAGCTTCCTCTTCACGGACCTCGGTGTGTTCACGTTGCCCCTCTCTGTGCCTGCACTTTGTCCTTTTCTCTCTCACTCGAGGGAGGATGGAAGCACTGACAGAGTTCATATCTCACCCGGGGCCTGCAGATGGTTCCGTGACCCCGGCCGGGCTCGGTCCTTGGGCCGGAGCTGTTTTACCATGGAGGTTTCTGCAGTGGCTGCTCTGGGGCTGTGTCAGGATGGGCCGCGCTGGGGCAGGGCCAGGATCTCAGCAGCCAGGCCAGAACACAGCAGCAGCACGGCCGGGGGCCAATGGCTTCTCCTCCCCCTGCCCGGGGGTTGTGGGTGAACCCCAATGGTGGCAGAACCTTGGTCGAGCCGGCCCGGCCCGGGGCTGCTCCTGGGGCCCGGCGGATCCTGGCTCGGCCCGGGCTGGCGGCGGGGCAGGGCTCAGCAGTGCCCAGATGTTGGAACTGCAGCCATGGCCCGGCCTGGCCTCGGCCCCGCGGCCTCCCCTGCCCTGCCCGGCAGCCGATGGGGCCTGGCGGGGTCCCTGGGAAGGGGCCCGGCCCCACGGCAGGAGCCGCCTGGGCTGCCCTGGCTGAGACGGGGCTGGGTCAGCCTTGTTACCTCTGTGCCAGCCAGAAGGGAAAGAGACCCTCCCAGGCTTTTTCATCTTTACCATGTGTCTTCACAGGGCCGTGTACAGTTTCCTTAGTGGTTTAACAGATTGTCAGTTCTCAAAGCTAATTACTGATTGGTTTTTTTCATTGGAGGAAACTGCTTCTCTTAGAATATCACTTCAATGAAGCAAAACCACCAAACAACACAGAGCACAGAGTTCCATTGTCCATATATAGTGGTCATGTGCTCGATGGTATGAGTAAAAAAGGGTTACCCATTTTTTTTAAAAAAGGTTGTAGAAATACAAGTATAATCAGTAGTGGCAGAGGAGAGTTCTTTGTTAGCTTCATGTTGTAATGACCTATTAAGAGTAGGTCGTTAACTCTCTATTGTTGAGAATTCCCCTTTTTGTATCAGTACCACCCTGCCTGGGCCAGGTGGATGGCCCTTCTCAGCCAGTGAAAGGAGGGGACATCAGAGGACATGCAAATTAACCTCAGACTCAGCATGCCATGGGAAGGACCCCCACCACACTTACCGAAACAACCCCAAAAGTGACAAGCCAATACAGAATTAGGAGATCAAAGTGATGTCTAAACATGAGGACAAAGGTCCAGAGCCTGTAGAGACACTGAGAACCTTTGCTGCCCCTAGCCCCAGACTAAAAGGACCTTGACTAGAGCCAATACCCTAGACAGAAAACCCAAGAAGCAGAATTAGGGGAATATCCCCACTGCTTTTGTGGGGACAAGACCCCCAGGTCTGCCCCCTAGTCGACGAAGCTGCATTTTCCTCCTCCTCCGAGCCACTCCTGGGAGCGACAAAGGTGTGACCGCAGACCTGTCTTACCTCCCAACCTGAGCTGATCGCTTTTAATAAAGGCATTGAAAAGGAGAAAGATCTCCTGCCCTATTTATTTCAGTGCTAGTCTCCCCCTGCTGGATGCTGTGGATGAATTCACAAATGAGCTGTTGGAGAAGGGCAAGAAGCCGGTGATGTTGCATGGACTTCTCCGCACACGGTGCTCGGCTGAGCAGGGACAGCAGGCCCAGCCCAGGTGGGGATGGCTGCAGGTATCTGAGCTGTGCTGTGGAAGCGGCCACGGCTGGATTCCTGCTCTCCCGTGCGCTCCAGGGCTGCATCTGGCAAAGAGCAAGCACAGACAGTGCTGAGGGGCTGCGGGAGAGGCCAGAGAACACAGCCCAGCCCTGTGCTCCCCAGGCAGGGAGAGCCCCGGGATGCCCCACGGGGATGGAGCACGGCCACTGCACGGTGTCTGCCCAGCCCCTCTTCCGTCCTGTCTGTGGCCATGTCCCCAGGGCATGGGATGGCATGGGATAGGACCAAGTTGGCTGCAGGCTCAAGCCCTGCGGCCCAGCTCTGCCACTCACCCTCCTGCGGTGGCTGGAACGGCACCACCTCTTCAGTATCCTGTGCTGGGGCAGCTCCAGGGCGTTCTTCCACCTCCTCCTCCTCCAGCCAGGCCAGCTTGGGCACTCTCGGGGGTCTCTGCTCCATGTCACTGACTGGAGCTACTTGCAGGCGAGATGTCCTGGAAAAGCTCCGGGGCCCCAAGTAGGATATCTATGTTTTGGACCCAATCCTTCAATATTTCCTCCTATGGACTCATGCTACAGTGTCAGCTTCCTTAGCCAACCAACCATGTTATGACACACAAACCTACAGCACTGCATCCTAAGCTTCTTGTTTACCATTGTAACTATTATTTTTTCTAGATCTTGAACTCTACAACTCTAAACTTTCCTCCACTTCAACTTACCTCCACGTGTCTCTGCTATAAACTATAAATCCACATTCTCGCTTCTAGCACCTAAGTTTGGAAGCCCTTTCCATGGTCTCAGATCAAACCCTGTGTTTAATTCTAAGCATTGCTGACAAGACCAAAGGTCTGAGAATTCCCTGCATTTTGGTTTCCAACAACACTGATGCTGTTAGTTCCAGAGCACCCAGGATCCATCTTGCAAGTCAGCTCCGGCAGGAACAAGGCGGCTGCCAGGGGGCTGCTTATGGCCTCTGACACCCAGTTGCTCAGGGCTTCCCAGTGCCCCAGCCCCTCAGGGTCTTGCCCAGCCCGGCCAAACTGCCCGGCAGCAGCGCCGCAGCCCCACAGCAGCTCCAGAGGAGCCCCAGGCAGAGGCACCTCGGAGCCCTCAGCAGCGCAGGCAGCAGCACACGGGCAGGAGGACACAGATGGCGCTTCCTGCCTGGCACAGGGCTTGTGGCCATGTCCAGGCACCGCTCTCACAGGGATCCCCGCAGCTCTGGCCCCTGCCCAGCCTCTCTGTCAGCAGCACAAAGGCTTCAGCAGAACCACCAAAGGCCAAGGGGCTTCTGGGCATTTTCCCTTCCCCACTGCACGCCTGGGCAGCTAGCAGAGCACAAGCACCCTTTTTCCCCGCTTCCCCTATGCCCTGTGGACCCTGGGCAGCAAAAGAAAGATCCTGGCAGTCTGTGTATTATAACACAGTCTATATTTACATTGTAAAACAAAACAAAACAAAACAAAACAACAACAACAAAAAAAAAAAAAAAAAAAAAAACCACCCAAAAAAAACCATTCCTGAAGAAAAAGAAATGCCTCCTGCCTCAGGTGGCCGCAGAAAAAAGAGCCTGTGGATCAGCTCTCCACAGAGCTGCGGCAGGGCAGGCAGCCAAGCTGTAACAGGCGAGGCCGCGTCTTCCATGCCCTGCGCAGGTGATTTTGGAGCCGCTGGAACATGGAGATCGGAGCCGGGCCTACTGACTTGAGGACGCACAATGTTTGAATTGCCAGGCTTCCAATGGCGAGGCTGACATCATTTGTTTGGTCCTCAAGGGCTGCAAGAGAGAGCCACAGTCAGATGCCAGATCTCTTGGGACCCCAGGAGAGCACCCAGCCAAGGCCATGCCAGCTGGCTCTTGCCATGGCCAGGAGGGAGCAGGTACTCAGGGGATCAGCCCGAAGCTGCTGGCCAGGAATGGCCCACTTAGCCCTGAAATCTCAGAGTGCTCTGCCCACGGGAGCAGAGCCCACTGCAGCCAGGGCAGGGCTCGAAGCTCTCCCCCTGCCAGCCCCCGGTGCCAGCCCCCTGCCCTCACTCACCACTGCAGATCAGCTGGAGCTCTTGCTGCTGCCCCCTTAGGCTCTGCCCCGCGATCCCTGTGAATATAGAGCCTGTCACGGCCCCAGTGGCACAGCTCCCTGCCAGCGGCGCTGCCGGCGCTGTGGCCACACGCCCTGCTGGCCCGGTAGGGCTCAGCCCGGGCCCTGGCCGCACGCGGCCGCCCCAGGGCACGGCTGCCAGAGGGCGACAGGAGCGCCGAGGCCAGCCGGGGCTCCACGGCGCCGGGCCCGGCCGGCACTGCTGGGGCAGCAGGCGGGGCTGGGGCTGAGCTGCGGTGGGCCGGGGAGGGAGCCCGGGCTCGTGGCTCACCCATGAACCTGATGGCCGCCTCTCGCAGGGGCTCCTGTGGGCTCTGCAGGTAGCGCAGGGCCCGGCGCAGGTGCTCGGCAGCTCCGCTCCTGTCCTCTGCCAGCTGGAGAGAGCGGCAGGAGGGAAGGGTTGGCGCGGGCTCAGCCCCTTGGCCGGGCGCTGCCTGCGCCCAGCCCCGGCCTCCCCTGCCTGCACAGCCCTGAGGCGCGGCCAGCAGCCGCTGGTGCCGGGCTCTGGAGGGGCAGAGGGCCGGCTGCTGCCCGGGGAGCCGCGGTGCCGGCCTGCCCCGCAGCTCCGCTGGGCCGGGGCTCCGAGGGCACCCGGCTCGGGCCCACGGGAGCCTGGAGAAGAGCCCGTGCAGCCTCTGCGTGCAGCAGCGGGCAGGGGCACAGCTGCCAGCCCCGCACACTGAGCACCGCCCTCGAGGGCCTTCTCCAGGCTGAGGCTGGGCATTCTTGGTCGTCCTTACCAGGCACTTGCTGAACTTCCACAGTTTCTCCTCCTTCACGAGCTTTTTGAGATCCCTCCTCTTCATGAACTTGACCGCACAAAGCAGCGTTTCCCGAGAAGCCTGGAGAGCAGCAGAGACGCGGAGATGGTCCCAGAGCCCAGGGCACGGGACCGGCGTCCCTGTGCCATGGCCTGGAGGAGGCTGCAGTCCAGCAGGCGCAGGGCAGAATGCAGCCGAGCCCCCTCGCAGGGGGACAGCAGCAGCCCTCAAGTCCTCACCTCTGCCACACGCTGATTCTCATTATGGCAGTGGAAGAGCAGTGGAAGCAGGCTCTGGTGCACAGGGCTTTCCAAAAGTTTATCTCTCTCTTCCAAAAACTCCATCATGTCTTGGAAGAGTTTTATGGAGAGCAGCTGTACCTGGCTATTATCCTTTATGAAAAAAAAGGAAGAAATACCTCAGCATTGGCTCCTCCAGGCCCCCCTGGGCACAGGCCTGGAAGTGCACAGGGCACACAATTTCCAGGCAGCACCCAGTGGCTGTGGCTGGGGGCACAGAGCCTTACGTGGTCAAAGAGTGGCAGGAGCGCCTCAGCCAGCTGCAGGGCAATGGGGGTTGACATCAGAACGTATTTGTGCAGGAATATAAAGCTGAGTGTGATGAGCGTCATCCCAGCTATCTCTGCATCACTGTCCCACAGTAGGTCCATGAGGCTTTCGGTCAAGCTCCACATTCTTTCGGCCTGTGCAGAACACAAGTCTGTGAAACTCCACCCTGCTGCCGCAGGGCCCAGAGGCCAAAGGCCTGTCCCGAAGCACTCGGGCAGCTGAACTGGGAGGCAGGAGAGCTGGGAGCAGCTGCCCCAGCGCCCGAAGCCCAGGCAAGGCCAAGCGACTGCGTTCCCAGCGCAGCCTCAGCCACTGCCCCCTTCTCACCATTGAGGGATCATCAATGAGCTCGAGAAGGGCTCTGAGCGCCAGGCGACGCCTCTCCCTGCACTCGCTCTGCAGATACCTTGATGAGACCTTCACAACACTGTCAGCACATTCGCTCGAATCCAGGCACTCGAGGACCTGAAAGGCACAGGGCAGTGACGGGGACCTCAGCCAGCAGGAGCCCAGAGCCGCACAGGGCTGGGCCCAGGCAGCAGCACAGGGTGCGGGCACCATCCCAGGCAGCTGCGGCAACAAGAGGGCAGGGAGCTGGGAGACAGCTCAGCAAGGCAGCGCTGGACACCCGGCTCACCTCCACAAGGAATGCCAGGGCGGGCAGATCCCAGTGTGGCTCCTGCGAGCTGAGGAGCCCAAGGAGGTGGAGTGCAATTCTGGAACACAAGCGAGGACAAGCACGGCGCATCTCCCTAAGAGGGTGAAAAAGGGACCAGGAACCTGAGCAAATTTCTCCAAGGATGGGCTCACAGAGCCTGGTGGTCTTTCAGCATCATCCTGAAAGGGCACCTGGGCCTTTTAGGAGGTGTCTCCTCCAGTGCTCTCTCCCCTTTTAGCCTTTTCCAGTCTGCTTGGCCATCCCTCAGTGACAAGGCCCTGTGTCCCAGGGCCATGGGATCTGTGTGGGACACCCTGGGCACAGAGCACAATTGCCAGGAGCAGTGGGCAGAACAGGAGTCTCACCTGGCCAGCAGACCCATGGCATAGTGGCAGGTGTTAGCACAGAGCAGCGTGTCCCAGCAACACTTGCGTTCCAATGACACCACCACATCCTTGTGCTGCTTTCGGCAGAGCAGGGACTTCAGGGTCTGCAGTGCAAACCTGTGTGCAGAGCAAAGCCCAGGTCACACTGGCAGCACTGGCTCCTTCCCACACTGGCTCCTTCCCAGGCCATGTGGCAGGGACAGGAGGACTGGGATGGAGCACCTGTTGGGGCTGGTGGCAAGACCGTGCTCTTCCTGGCATTGCTTCCAGAAGGTATCGACCTCCTCTGGCATCTCTTCTGTGCTGCAGAACACTTGGAAGAGCAGATGCACAAACAGGCGGGGAAAATATGCCATCACTACACGTGAGATGCGGGGCTCCTGGAGCATCTTCCACATCACCAGGGTTGCCTGCGAAGGACAAAGCCCCCCAGAGACAGCACTCAGTGCCGAGGTGTCCGTGTGGCAGGGCCCGAGCTTGGCAGGGAGAAGCCCGGAGAGACACAGGGGGAGCACGGGGCCTGGCGGGCCTGAAGCTGCCCCTGGGGCAGGTTTGAGGCCAGCGCCTGAGGCAGGGAGATGCAGTGGGGCAAGGAAGATGGAGAGCTGCTGGAGAGGTGGCCGTGGGGCCAGCAAAGGCCAGTTGCAGAAACTCACAGCCAGGGCAAAGACACCCGTTTTGTCCCCATCAGAGGTGCACGTGCTGCGCTCTGGCCAGCTCCCCAGTACATCCAGGAGGATCAGCAGCACTGGCTCCGCAGTCCTGGACGAGCCCATGATGGTCTTCCACATGGCCATGGCAGCTCTGTGGGGTTAGAGCTCTGTCTCAGGGCGGGTCTCAGACACAGCGCCGTGGCCGGGGCATCCCTAGGGGCCCGGACTGACCTCTGCCCACTTGCCCTCGGCAGCGGCACCAGGGCAGCCCAGCCCTATGGGGACGGAGCCCTGAGGGGCGGCAAGGGAGCATGGCAGCAGGCTCAGGGGTGACATTCCAGCCCTGGGAAAGGCAGCAGCCAGAGGGCCCTGGAATTCTCTGTTGGTCAGACACCTGGGACAGGCTGTACAGGGTGATGAGCTGGGGAGCCCTGAGCCCTCTGGGCAGGTGGGCCCCATACCTGTCACAGCACGGGGACACACGCAGGAGCGTCACGACTGCGTCACCCGGGTGTTCTTTGGTGACACTCAGCAGGGTCTTGTCCAGCCTGTGCTCAGCAGAAGCATTGGCCAGGAGCCATCGGTGAATGTACATCACAATGGTGGGAACCTGGAGAAGACACAGGGAGGCTTGGAAAGCTGCCAGAGGGAGCGATGTCCCCAGCATCCCCGGAGAAGTGCTTCCCTTCCCAGCACACTGCGATGGCCTCAAAGGCTCCCAGGGACCAGCAGGCACAGCTTGGGAAGCCATGTGACTCATGAGGGAATTGAAGCCTGGCCACAGGCTGCTTACTTGTTCTGGCCTGGAAACACCCCTCTCCACGAGCAAATCCAGCAGGGCGGCACTGGTCTCATGTCCCAGGAGCTCTGAGTGAGCTCTGAGCCCAGTGCCCGTGGTGCTGGTCTCTCCCTGCTGGATGCTGTGGATGAACTCGTGAATGACCTGTAGGAAAAGGGCAAGAAGCCGGGGATGTTTCATGGACTGCTCCACATATGGTGCTCGGCTGAGCAGGGACAGCAGGCCCAGCCCAGCTGGGGATGGCTGCAGGTACCTGAGCTGTTCTGCGGAAGCGGCCACGGCTGAATTCCTGCTCTCCCGTGCGCTCCAGGGCTGCATCTGGCAAAAAACGAGTGCAGTCAAAGCTGAGGGGCTGTGGGAGAGGCCGGAGAACACAGCCCAGCCCTGCACTTCCCAGGAAGGGAGAGCTCCGGGATGCCCCAGGGGGATGGAGCACGGCCACTGCACGGTGTCTGCCCGGCCCCTCTTCTGTCCTGTCCATGGGCATGTCCCCAGGGCATGGGATGGCATGGGATGGCATGGGATGGGACCAAGTTGGCTGCAGGCTCCAGCCCTGCGGCCCAGCTCTGCCACTCACCCTCCTGCGGTGGCTGGAACGGCACCACCTCTTCAGTATCCTCTGCTGGGGCAGCTCCAGGGCCTTCTTCCTCCTCCTCCTCCTCCAGCCAGGCCAGCTTGGGCACTCTCGGGGGTCTCTGCTCCATGTCACTGACTGGAGCTACTTGCAGGAGAGATGTCCTAGAAAAGCTCCGGGGCACCAAGTCCCACGCTCTGCCCTTGAGGGCAGCTGCAGAACAGAAGCCTCGGAAGGCCACGGGTCACCGAGTCCCGTTCTCAGGCCTCGAGCTCAGCCTCAGGAACAAGGCTGCGGAAAAGCTCCGGTTCAGACGGGAACGAGTGCGCTGTGCGGGGGCTCCTCACGGCACCGCTCTGTCCCGTTCTGAGCTGTTGCGTGCTCCGAGCACCCGGGCAAGCTTCTATTTCCCACGTGTCACAAAGGGCCCTTGGACACCGGCTTCCATTCCGTGCCACGGTGACCGTGCTGCAGCGTGCTACCCAGGGCCCTTGCACACGCTGCCACCTGCCCTGGGGCTGCACCCAGCCCACCCAAAGTTGCCCAGGTTGGCAGCAATCCCTGGCCCCAGGGGTCTAAGACAGCCCGACAGGATCTTTAGGAAGGGCTCAGACCATCAGCAAACGCTGCCCTGCTCTGTGGCCTCAGTCCTATTCCCATATCTTTCCCTGAGAGCATTTTAATTTCTAAATTATAATCATTTGAAGCGAGGAGATTTACATTTCTATTTCAGAGAAGGCTTCTGCCTTCCTTAGCAGACACCTCTCTTTTCAAACCTAGACAATTGTTTCTCATCTTGCTGGGGAACCCCGTTTTACACCGGGGTCCTGGAGAACCATTCCCAGCAATTGGGAAAATCTTAGGTGCTCCATCCACCCATAGATGAGGTCTCCAAATTTGCCCCGAAAGTGGCTCCAGCTTTTATAGGCCAAAAAGAGCAAGTCCAAGTGACTTGATGCTATTTTTAGCCCAGAAAGCCCTGCAGCTGATGGCACACTTCACAATCAGCAGGGACACAGCTAGGCCAAAGCCCAGATCTCTGCTGGGAGGCTTTCTCCTCAAACACCTTTCAAATAAACCTTCATTCAAGTCCGTGGGGAAAGTTTCTTCAAATGATACATTTCTGGCACATAACTACACAGGGTTATGTGAAAGATTCTAAAGCAGCTGCTTTGGAGTCAAAGAGCCAGCATTACGAGTCCTTGTCATCTGTTTGTAGATAAATCACACTTTGGGAGATTTGAAGGAGTTAGGAAGGAGCTAGAGAGCAGACCTCTGAGTTTTTTACATGATGCCATTTCTTTTCCTTATCTTTTACGTAGACAGGAAGGGTGAGTTTGGCTCCCATCTCCACTGCACAGCTCACAAGGACACAAGACTTCTAGTAACAAGAGCTTTTAAAGATTTGTTGGCCAAGAAGACACTGCTAAGAAGGATACCTATGTTTTTCTTTCAGAGGTGAGGCATCAGAAATAATGAAAATTTGTTGCATTTTAAACCAAAGTGGAAAAGAAACGAAAGCACTCACAGAGGATTTGGCAAAGCTAAGAGATGCCAGTGTAGCTTATCTCGTTGGCTGCTCAGTTATTGCAGCCCTTTGCTACTTTGCCATTTGTCTTATTTGGAGGTTGTGCTCAGATATTTCAATGATGGCTACAAGAGAAATCTAAAAAATCATAGCTGATCAATGATGCAAAATATTACAACTTAGGATAATGTAAATAGATTGTGAAGTATTTACATCAGGATGATGACAGTTACCACATAGAGACCAAAATAAGCCCTTTTAACAAAACTTCAATTATATCCTTGTTCCTCAAGCCCTACTATCCATTTGTTTGGCTGATGTAGTATAATGTAAAAATACTGTTCAATACCTTGTATTGTTTATACTTTCCAACATTTCTGATGTGTTTTCTAAAAGCTGTGAGTATTTTTTAGTTTGAAAAAAACATCTATTATTTTGGTAGTAACATTGCAGTTCTGTCTTTTCCTTTTGGTACTCAGCTGAAGAAATAAGGAAAAAAAAAAGAGCAGAAAAAGTTGCTGAGGTGGAAAGTAGATCACAAGGAGCAAAGTTACAGGAGATGAGTACATTACTACTGCCACTGCTTAAGAGCATCTCTCATAAAAAGCAGACTAGCTACACTGTCCCAACTCCATCATTTCAACTCTCCATGTTTTGTTTCTTGCTTTGCAAAGCTGAGCTGAGCCATTTTTACCTAATATGAATAACAACTAGTAATACACACTTACAGTTCTCTTGTATTACTGCAACAGCACTAGGCACCCTTAGAATTTTTTAGGGCAATTGCATTGCCATCCCTGAATTTAAACCAGATCAAGATATTATTTGTAGCTTATTCTTGAAGGTAATTTGTAGCAAAAGTAAAAAAATTATTGCAGATGGTCAGTGACTGGACTGTTATGTGTATGGGATGCACAGGATGATTTAAGTACTGCTCCATTCTCTGTGACTCCAGGCTTTGAAAAGAGTAATCCCACTTGGCATTTGGACTCCATTTGGTCTCAGGAATTATGGAGCCAGAGTAACTTCTAAGAAGCTTGTGAAAAAATGTCTCCGAAGTATACAGCAGAGTTGAAGTGTACAGAGGATGAGAATTCAATGAATAATTCAATGAATACTTAGAATAAGTTTGAAAAGCATATCCAGTTATCCTACTGTCTATGTCCAGTGACTATCCACTGTTACAGTACAGTGCACAATGTCACCAGGAAAATTGTGAATGTCATCTTTAGACCAATCTATTCACACATTTTATTTTTGATCAGAGTTACTTTCTACAAATTACCAAGCTGTTTTGCCTTTTTGAGGCTCTTGTTTTTTTTCGTGTGAAGTATTCACATGTATAACACAGGTGGCTCCTGTGTCTTGGTTTGGAAAGACAGGTGTTTGCTAAGGAAGGCAGGAGCCTTTCTTGAAATGGAAAAATGTAAACCCCTTCCTTCAGAATTGTTATAAATTTGAAATTAAGGGGGGCTCTCAGGTAAAAATATGGGAGCAGGAATAACAGTTCTTTATCAGGGAAGTGTCAGCGATGGAGAGAGATGGGGAGACTGACGTGGGGATCAGAATCCAATTTTATTGTGGGATACAAACACTTATATACTATTTTAGGGAGACTAGTAATGTGCACTACAATGATTAGGTTACAATCACCTACACAAACTTATGCATAAAACAACATCCCTTGCTTGCAGAGTTTATAAGGATTTTCTTTTTCCAGCAAACCCGTCTGATTTAATCTTCTTGCAATCTAGGTCTAATTTTCAAAGTTCTGTTTGTTTTTGCCAAGGCATCCTGCTATCAAATCTCTTATGTTAACCAGGTCCAAAGTCCATAATCTGTCTTCTGTCCTCCAACATTCCAACATCTTAGCACCTGAATTATATTACTGACTGACGGGAATGGTTTAGATTGTAGCCTCTGTCATCAATGTACAGCACAGATTCTTAAGGAAGCACCCTGAAGGAGATGATGCCTATTTGGAAAACGTGGGGGTTCCCAGGAGGGGGCACCCCTGATCCAGGGCATCGAGGCGCGGCATGCAATCGTCCATAACCACCCCTAAGGAGCCTCCAGGGCTTCACCCTCCATGAGCTGCAGCAGACGTGTCGGGAAAGTTGGCAAGAGCCCGTGGAATGGTCCTTGTTGCAGGCAGATTAGCCACTTGTAGCTCTTCAAAACTCCCTCCCGCGAAAAGTGAAAAAACTTAAACCATTTCTAAATGTGAAAAACACGTTCACTCTCCTGTGAACATGTATAAAGTTTAATAAAGGACAATGGGAGACCAGGACCGTGGAGGAAAGGTTATTATGGCCAGGTTCATCTTGGCACTCAGCCAGGAGCACCCTGTTACCTTCGGGTATCCCCCTGAAATACCTTTTCCCTTACATCAGCCTGTTGCATATTCATAGACCCTCATGCATATCCATAAACTACTTTACATATTCCAGGAACTCTTCTACCTGGCCCCTCCTTGGGTCTGCCTTTTCAGAGCATGTGTGTTTCTTGGCTGTGGTTTTGGCTCCTTCTCTTTATCACCTCCAGTTTTTGGGCCTTGTTCCACTCTGCCTTCAGCCAGGGAGTGCTGATAGTTGGCAGATCTGTGCAGGTGTCCTGGAATAGCTGCTGTAGAGGCAGAGGGCGTCAAGCAATTGAACACCTTGCCTGGACTGTCAGAAGACCCATCTGCAGTAGGACTTCTGAAGGTGGAAGAGCAACAGGTGCCAATTACCACCTCGATAGTGCACCGCCGGCAGTATCGGACGAATCGAGACGCCGTGATCCCCATCCACAAAGTGATCCGTGAGCTGGAGAGCCAAGGGGTGGTCAGCAAGACCCACTCACCCTTCAACAGCCCCATGTGGCCTGTGCGTAAATCTGAGGGAGAATGGAGATTGACTGTGGACTACCGTGCATTGAATGAAGTGACTCCACCACTGAGCGCTGCTGTGCCGGACCTGCTGGAACTCCAGTATGAGCTGGAGTCCAAGGCAGCAAAGTGCTTTGCCACCATTGACATTGCCAATGCATTTTTCTCCATTCCTCTGACAGCAGACTGCAGGCCTCAGTTTGCTTTCACCTGGAGGGGAGTGCAGTATACCTGGAACCGATTGCCCCAGGGGTGGAAGCACAGCCCCACCATCTGCCATGGACTGATCCAGGCTGCACTGGAAAAGGGTGAGGCTCCAGAACATCTGCAGTACATCGATGACATCATTGTATGGGGGAGGACGGCAGCAGAAGTGTTTGAGAAAGGAAGGGAAATTATCCAGATTCTCCTGAAAGCCGGCTTTGCCATCAAAAAGAGCAAAGTCAAAGGACCTGCCCGAGAGATCCAGTTTCTGGGAGTGAAGTGGCAAGATGGACGGTGTCAGATTCCCCCTGATGTCATCAACAAAATCACAGCAATGTCTCCACCATCCAGCAAGAAGGAAACACAAGCTTTCCTAGGTGCCATAGGCTTTTGGAGAATGCACATTCCTGAGTACAGTCAGATTGTGAGCCCTCTCTACCTGATCACCCGTAAGAAGAACAATTTCCACTGAGGCCCTGAGCAGCAACAAGCCTTCACCCAGATCATGCAGGAGATCGCTCATGCAGTTGCCCTTGGCCCAGTCAGGACAGGACCAGAAGTGAGGAATGTGCTCTACTCTGCAGCCAGGAACCATGGCTTGTCCTGGAGCCTTTGCAGGAGGTGCCTGGGGAGACTTGAGGCCGACCACTTGGATTTTGGAGTCGAAGCTACAGAGGGTCCAAAGCCAACTGTACCCCAACAGAGAAGGAAATTTTAGCAGCCTATGAAGGAGTCCAAGCTGCCTCAGAGGTAATAGGCACTGAAGCACAACTCCTCCTGGCACCCCGACTACCAGTACTGGGGTGGATGTTCAAAGCAAAGGTTCCCTCTACCTCTACGCACCATGCCACCAGTGCCACATGGAGCAAATGGATTGCTCTGATCACACAGCGCGTCCATATTGGAAAACTGAATCGCCCTGGGATTCTGGAAATAATTACAAACTGGCCAGAAGGTGAAAACTTTGGTCTTGCTGATGAAGAGGAAGAAGAAGTGACACGTGCTGAAGAAGCTCCACCATACAATGAACTGCCAGTGGAAGAAACGCGCTACGCTCTTTTCACTGACAGTTCTTGTGGGAATGAAACGAAAGTGGAAAGCAGCCGTATGGAGCCCCACACGACAGGTCGCTCAAGCTACCGAAGGAGAAGGTGGATCAAGCCAACTTGCAGAGCTCAAGGCCATTCAGCTGGCCCTGGACATTGCTGAGAGAGAGAAGTGGCCAAGGCTCTACCTTTACACTGATTCGTGGATGGTAGCCAATGCTCTGTGGGGATGGCTGGAGAGGTGGAAAGAAGCTAACTGGCAACGTAGAGGAAAACCGATTTGGGCTGCTGATGAGTGGAAAGACATCGCTACTAGGGTAGGGAAGCTACCTGTGAAGGTCCGCCATGTAGATGCCCATGTCCCCAAGAGCAGAGCTAATGAGGAGCACCAAAACAATGAGCAGGTAGACCGGGCTGCAAAGATAGAGGTGTCAAAGATAGACCTAGATTTGGAACACAAGGGGGAGTTATTCCTAGCTCGGTGGGCCCACGACGCCTCAGGTCATCAGGGTAGAGATGCCACCTATAAGTGGGCACGAGAGCGAGGGGTGGATCTAACCATGGACAGTGTTTCTCAGGTTATCCATGACTGTGAGATGTGTGCTGCCATCAAGCAGGCCAAGCGAGTGAAGCCCCTGTGGTATGGTGGGCGGTGGTCCAAGTACAAGTATGGGGAGACCTGGCAGATTGACTACATCACACTGCCCCAAACACGCCAAGGCAAGCACTACGTGCTGACCATGGTAGAAGCCACCACGGGATGGCTGGAAACCTATCCTGTGCCTCATGCCACTGCCCAGAACACCATCCTGGCCCTTGAAAAGCAAGTCCTGTGGAGACATTGTACCCCTGAGAGGATTGAGTCAGACAATGGGACGCATTTCAAGAACAGCCTTATCAACACCTGGGCTAGGGAACATGGCATTGAGTGGGTGTACCATATTCCCTACCATGCACCAGCTGCAGGGAAAGTGGAGAGGTACAATGGACTGTTGAAAACAACTTTGAAAGCGTTAGGTGGGGGATCTTTCAAAAACTGGGAGCAGCATCTGGCAAAAGCCACCTGGCTAGTTAACACCCAAGGCTCTACTAACCGAGTGGGCCCTGCCCAATCTGAGCCTTTGCATAGAGTAGATGGAGACAAAGTCCCAGTGGTACATGTCAGAGGTTAATTAGGGAAGACAGTTTGGATCAATTCTGCCTCGAGTACAGACAAACCCATTCGTGGGGTTGTCTTTGCTCAGGGACCAGGTTCCACATGGTGGATAATGCAAAGAGATGGAAGAACACGATCTGTACCTCAGGGAGATCTCATTGTGGGGTGAGACCTACACGTAAATATCACTGTCTGCTAAATGTTACTACCATTGTCTGTGTATAGCTGTATATTGAAAGTCTGATGTATGAGTTTATAGAGTTAGAATATATATATTAGTTTTAGTAGTAAGCTGACGATATGGGGATAAGGGGTGGAATGTCCTAGGTTGACTATATGATGCTTTTATCCCCAATTGTCTCATTCCATTTATGCTGAATAGTAAGTTTTGCACCTTTAAGACTTGCTTCAAAGATTGAGGGGGGGAGAGGAGGTGCGCAGTTTGTTTTCAGACACTGAACTCACTCCTACACATTCCTGCTTCTGGACTGCGTGGTTCTGCGGATGAACAGACGGCGGGACAGGGCTCTCTATATTTTTCTTGCTTTTTAGTTA
Source organism: Haemorhous mexicanus (assembly GCF_027477595.1). NCBI lineage: Eukaryota > Metazoa > Chordata > Aves > Passeriformes > Fringillidae > Haemorhous > Haemorhous mexicanus. The sequence continues at coordinate 2,465,432 of NC_082356.1, read as the reverse complement.
GTTTAGCTAGCTGAGGCAAAGAAATTCCCTGGACTGTGCTTTTTTTTTTTCCTTTTTTTTCCCCTTTCTCTGGACCTGTTCACACCTGCTCTGGACTGAACAACCATAAGAGCACCAGCAGCTCGCCTCGGTGGGCCGGGCCGGGCCTGGGCCACGGCATTTCCAGCGCCGGAGGGACTGATAAGAGACTGAGTGAGCTGAACTGGAATCTGGGGAGGGGACTTTCTGGGTTTGTCATCTCCTTTGGAGCAGCAAGGGGTTTTATTGTTTAATATTATGTTTTCTTGTTTAATAAACAGTTTTTTTCCACTTTTCTCCAAGGAAGTATTTTCTCCTGGACCGGTTGGGGGAGGGGTGGTAGAATCCGATTTCCTAGGAGGGCCCTTTGGGGTTCTCTCCCAAATTTGCCCTGAACCAGGACACAGTGTCATAACTGACCCTTGGTTCCATGAGGTGCCTGGCCTCCCACAGCCTCTCAGAGACCCTTCTCCCCCTCAAGGTCCCCGACAGCCCTTCATGGCCTCTCAGAGACTCTCATGGCCCCTCAAAACTCCTCATGGCCCCTCAGGACCCCTCATATCTCATGGCCCCTCATGACCCATCTGAGCCCCTCTCAGCCCCTCTCAGCCCCTCACAGCCCCTCACGGCCCCTCACAGCCCCAGGCTCGGGCTCCTCCCAAAGGAGAAGGGGCCGGGCCCTGCTTGTTCTCCTTTTATTTCAGTCCCCTCACAGCCACGAGTGAAGAAAGGCTGAAATGGAGCCCTTCCCCAGCGTTTCCCTCGGGGTTCATTGCGGGCTGAAGCTCTGTGCTGGCGCTGGCCCGAGCGCCACCATCCCTGCAGCCGCCAGGCCTTTGCTGTCCCCCCGTGTCCGTTCCCTGTCCCCGAGTCCCGCCCGGCTCTGGCAGCAGCAGCAGCCGCAGCGCAGGGGGCGCCGGCCCGGCCCAGCCGGGGCTCCCGGCCAGGAGCAGCAGCAGCGCCGGCCCCTTCCCGCCTGCTCCTGCCTCGGCTCCCGAGGGCTTTTTCCAGCTCAGTTCTGGAGTAGAGCAGCAATCACCCACACCCAGCCCTGACTGCGCAGGGCCCGCCTGTGCTGCCCTGACCCAGCCCGCAGAGAAAGAAAGGATCGGGTTCCAGCGCTGTTTTCAGCACTGCTTTACTCACCCTGAGGTGACAGCAGGAGGCTGCTGCTGCCTTTGCCTTGGCAATTGGAGATCATGGCTGCTCTTGCCACTTGAAATTTATCTGTAAAACTGCAATTGCCTTTTTTGATCAGTGCTACCCAGAGTGCTTTCGTGACAGTGAATGTGGGAATCCTTAAAATCAGAGGGTTTTGGGAAAGCTGCAAAAGGCAGGCCTCAGAGACAGCAGAACTGTGATTAGAGCTGAGCTGTAACCATGAGATAGGGCAGCAGAAAAGTTAAATAAGAAGTGGGAAAGTAAGGACAAATAGAACAATAGTTTGTGTACTAAGGCTTGGCTAGAAAAACTCCCTAAGCTGCAGAAAAGTATATCTAGCCTGATATTAGGAAGTACTGAGCTTAATAAATGAGCTCTGAGCATTGTGGCTCACAAGCAGGTATTGTATTCGAAATAATCAGGGATTGTTTTAACCAAAGGTACGTGTGCTTATAATGGTTGGATAGAACTACTGTCAATATGCTTTGCTTTGCGTGATTGGTCAAAAAACTTTTAAAGTAAGTTGTAACATTGAGTTCTTTGTCTGCTGCCGAGGAGACAAACTGCCGGCATCTTCCCACTGTCATAACCATGTAATGAGACTGATGCTGGAAAATAAACACCTCAAGACACATTCCTCAGCAGTCCGGTCCTGTTTGTGATTTTGTACATAGACCCCCGGCCGGCAATAGGTGAACTCAGGCTTTTGGTCACAGGCATCATGATTAGCAGATCTTGAAATCCCCTAAAGTCCCTGAGCACTAAGTCAAGGAGAATTAAAGCCACACAGACCACATTTGCAGTGCTCAAACACGGCCCTGTTGCTGCTGCTGCTGAAATAAAATCACAGAAATTGCCTCTCAAGTGTCAAATCAAATGAAAAAATCCACCAGGAGAAAGAGAAACCAGAACTTCTCGACTCACTTCATTGTTTCTCCTTCTGAGCAGCAGCAGCAGCAAGTGGAGATGCGCAGAGGTATTTCCAGCTGCTGCTGATCCCAGCTGGAGCCCAGCCTGCTGCCCAGTCCCAGCGGGAAGCTGAGCCCAGCCCGGGGAGCTCCCGCAGTGTCGGGAGCTCAGCGCACGCGGGGCCAGGCCCAGAGCCCCGGGCACGGCCGCCCATTGCGGGGCAGCGGCGCAGACGGAATGTCCTGCGGCCCAAACCTCCTGCTCCTGCCACACAGCACCAGCGCTCTCCCCCTCCTCCTCCTCTCCCAGCACGGCACAAATTCCAGCTTGGAGGAGGCTTCCCCAGAGAGGGCTCAGGCTCCTGCTTCAGCCTCAGGGTCCCTGCAGAGGAACAGGGCATCTTTCAGGCACTTCCACAAGCTCTGGGTTCCCATTTCATGGGCAATCTGGGATGAAAATGGACTTGTTAGGAAGCACAAAAGCAGAGGGAATTGATCAGAAATTATTAGGAAAAAATGACCCTTCTTAGAGACAAAGTTTGCCAAGTTATTCCATGCATTTTTCCTTTTCAAATTCTTCCAGTCATCTCCTGACAGGTCCAGCATGTTCTGGTACTTTTCATGAACTGACTGTACTCTTGATTCATATCAATGCATGAGATGGAGAAGCATCTGAACTGAACACTGAGACAAACTCCCTCTGTCAGCCCATTTTCATCTTCTAGCTCACTTTCCTTATGTCCATGGGCATGTTGGAATGATTATCCCACAGCTCTCCATTTCTGGCTGCAGGCTCTGAAGGTTCTTTCTCTGCATTCAGTCAGGTTTGCATTCCCTAACAATTCCTGGTAGCCCATCATGTTTTCTGAGGGTAGAACAGTAACATTGAAAACCTCACCAATGGCACAACTGCCCAGCCCACAAGGAAAAGAAAGAAGAAGTTGTCAAGTTCTTCAAATATTTGTCCTGCTTTGCTGCAAGAGTCGTGCTACACACATGGTGTGGAAAGCCAAGAGGAGCTGCAGTTGGTGGCACATCTTGTGACAAAAGCTGCACCTCATTCTCCAGGAAAGATTCTTGGAAAGAGCAAAGAGGACTGAGGAGCAGATGATGGGAAAACTGAAAGAGCTTTTAAGAAATTCAAAGAAAACAGAAAGAAACCATCTGAGATGTTTTACTCGATTTATTTTTATGCTCCCCTTTTCCATCTTGCACTACTTCTCCATCCATTAATTCCAAATGGATCTCACCTCGAAGATCCATGACTTGGCAAGTTGTCGACACTGTCAAATACCACGAGCTACACCCAGTTTGCCTTCCCCTGGTTTTCTTTGGAAAGCAATGCTGGAGAGGTAAGTGCAGTGCCTGGGTCACGTACAAATTCAGCACTCAGGGAATGCGCTCCGATAGTGTTTGACCCTCAGCAGGGACAATGCACAGCAGGGACTGAGGGGATTCCTGTGCTGCTGTGCAGGAGTGCAGACTCTGGGTCTTGGCTGAACACGGCCAAGTTCCCGTGTTTGGACAGGCTCAGGGGCTGCCCCGGGGAGCGCGGGGCTCGGCGCGGGGGCCAGTGGGCAACGGACAAACCGACACGGGGACAAACGGCCCCGGCACTTCAGTTGCAGCGGCAGCAGCAGCAGCGAAAGCAGCAGCGAAAGCAGCGACTTTGCCGAGCCCCTCTTGCTGGTCCTCTCCGTCTCCCGCAGTCCCGCTTGTCTCTCCCTATCCCGGTCTCCCTTTCCCGAGGTCCCCTCCTCTCCCAGTCTCTCTCCCCATGCCCGGTCGGGCCATGCCCCCGGCCCGCCCGCGGCCCCGGGCGGGGCTGCCCCGTGCCCGGCCCCGGGCGTCCCGCCGCGGTCTCGCCTCCGGCCGGCTCTGGTCGTACTGGCGGTGGCGCTGCTGGGCGGGCATCAGTGCCTGGGGCAGGGGCGGCATCGCCTCCCTTTGGCTCCGCCTGGCCCGAGCCCGGCTCCGGCCCCGGCCCCGGCCCCGGCCCCGGCCCCTCCCCGCACCCGCGGAGGACACAGGCGGCGCGGCCGCTCCCGCCGCCTCCGCTGCCGCTTGCCCGGCCCGAGCTCCGCCACTCGGCAGCGCGGCCGCCGGCCCCGAGCCGCCGCTGTCCCGCTGCAGGGAGCGAACGCCTGGGGATGGCCGGCCCGGGGCGCTTGAGGGGCGCTCGGGGGCCGCTGCTGGCCCCGGGCCGAGCGCTGACAGCCGCGTCCCGCCGGCAGGGAAGGCGCAGCAGGGCCTGAAGGAGCAGTACCGGCTGGGCTCGCTGCTGGGGCGCGGCGGCTTCGGCAGCGTCTTCGCGGCCACGCGGCTCTCGGACGGTGCCCCGGTGAGCGGCGGGCGCAGGAGGAGGAGGAGGCGGGGGCGGAGGAGGAGGAGGGCGGAGGATGGGGCTGAGCAAAGCGGGCGGCGAACTCAGCCCGCTGCTGCCCTTGGCTTGCAGGTGGCCATCAAAAGGGTGCCACGGGAGCGCGTCCGGCACTGGGGCGAGCTGGTGAGTGAGCGGGGCCAGCGGGAACAGCCGGGCCGTGCCGGGATGAGCCGAGGCCCGGCAGGGTGGAAGCCACTAGGACGCCTCGAGGGAGAGCGGGCGTGGGGCCAGAAAAGGGGACAAAGCATCCCAGGCTGGCTGAGGGCTTCCCGAGCCCCGGCACGGCATCAGCCCCACTGACGGCATCGTGCTCCTCCCGCAGCCCGACGGCAGCAGCGCACCCCTGGAGATCGTGCTGCTGGCCAAGGTGTCCACTGGCTTCCCTGGTGTGGTCCAGCTGCTGGAGTGGCTTGAGCTCCCCAACGACGTCTTGATGGTGCTGGAGCGCCCGGAGCGGTGTCAGGACCTGCAGCATTTCATTCGGGCACGGGGCTTCCTGCCCGAGGAGGTGGCGCGGGAGCTGTTCCGCCAGGTGCTGGAGGCCGTGCGGCACTGCACCAGCTGCGGGGTCCTGCACAGGGACATCAAACCAGAGAACATCCTGGTTGACCTGGCCACTGGGCAGGCCAAATTGATTGACTTTGGCTGTGGCACCTACCTGCAGGACACAGCCTACACTCACTTTGCAGGTGAGCCCACACAGGGTGTGCTCCTGGTCCCAGCATCTCATGGCCCAACATCTCAGAGCCCAAGCTGGGTGTGGCAGTGGGGATTCTCCCTTCTGCAGCCCTTCATGGCGCTGAGACTTCAGCCAAGTTGCTTTTGAGCAGGGCTGGGTGTGGACCCAGCTTCCAGCCCTGCAGGCAGCCTTTGCCCACCACTCTGTCCAGGAATGGGGCTGGGGCTGCCAGCCCAGCAAAAACACCCGTGGGTGGGGGTAGCCGAGAGGGGGGGGTTTGGAACCAGTGCCCCAGCCAGTTTGGTGTGCAGGTGAGAAAGGGCTTGGACTGCTCCACTGCCTGGTTTGTTTTGGGTTCATAATGTTTTTTGGAGCAATGAAGGCAGGGAGGATGCAGGCATGGATTTTCCCCCAGCACTGAGTGGTTTCTTCCTTGTTATGGTGGGGCCTTGCCAGGGCTTCCACTGCCCTCTTCCAACCCCAGTGGCTTCTTTTCCAACCCCAAGTCTGTACACAAGTCCCAGGTGCTGGTGAGAGGGCAGTGCGTCACACCCCCTGTGCCACTGGAGCAGGGATGCTGGGGCCAGGCTCTGGGAGCAGCAGCATCCCCCTGATGAACTCCATCTGTATTCCATAGGAACACGGTCATACAGCCCCCCGGAATGGACCCACTTTGGCTGGTACTATGGCAGGCCAGCTACCATCTGGTCCCTGGGCATCCTGCTGCACCAGATGGTCTGTGGGGAGCACCCTTTCAGGAGGGGCCAGAACATCAGCTGGGACCATCAGCTCTCGCTGCCACAAGGGCTCTCTCAAGGTGGATCCTCATCTCTGGGCACGGGGGAATACCAGTGCTGGGAGACAGCAGCGGGCTCGTGAGCATCCTGCTCTGGCAGCTGCTGAGGAGGTGGCACATGTCCTGCTCTCCTGCTCTCCTCCAAACCAGGGAATGGATGGGAAAGCTTAGGCCCAGCTCTGAGCACATCCAGCATGGCCTGGGCACGGGAATAGTGGGGCAAAGCCAACAGGAGCCTTCTCCAACTGACCAGCGGTTTGTGGTTTCTCTGCCCAGAGTGCCAAGATCTGATCAGGCAGTGTTTATCCATGCTGGACTTGGAAAGGCCCTCATTAGAAGAGCTGCTCTGTCATCCTTGGATGCAGGATATTCATCTGCCCTAGAAGAAGGGAGAGAGCCACAGGCACACTGTGATGCAGGGCCCTGGTAAGTTACAGCTCCACACATGCCTTGGCAGTCAGAAGCAAAGGAAGCCAGACTTTTTTGTCCTGCCCGTGTCACTGCCTAGGGCTCATCAGATGGGAACACACAGCCCTTGTTGTTGAGCTGAGCTGCTCTGCCCAGCACTGGTGGCCACCATCTGAGCTGGTTTTGCTTGTCCTGGTTCCCTGACAGCTGGGGCCTTGGGCAGAACCTGAGAGCCTGGTCTCACCCCAGGGAAGGAGAAGGAGCCCCTGGAGAAGCTGTACCAGGTGGGACTGCTGCTGCTGGAGACATCAAGGATGACATCAAGGATGGCAACCTCTTCCTGGACCTGGCCACTGGCCAGCTGAAGATGATGGACTTTGATTGTGGCACCTTCTCCAAAGCCAGGCTCCACAGCAAATTTACAGATGAGTCCACACGCAGGGGGATGCTCCCAGATTTGGGCATTGCACAGCCTGGCTGGGAACCAAAGGTTTCCCCTTTTGCTGGGGCAGATGCAGCTGCTCCTTCAGTCGCCTGCCCAGCTGGTTTTGGCAGGGCTGGGGGGATGGGCTGGGTATGAAATGGGAGTGGGCTCCTGGCCCTGCCAACAGCCTCCAGCCCCCACCGTGCCCCGGGCTGGGGCTGGGGCAGCCAGCCTGACACAAACAAACCCCATGGTGGGAGCAGAGGTGGGACTCCAGAACCTGTGCTGCGGCTGCTTTGCTGTGCAGGCAAGGAAGGGCTTGGGCTGCTCCACTGCCCTTGTTTGCTTTGGGATCAGCGTTATTGTGGGGGGCAGTGCAGGGGGGAAGGGAGAAAGCCTGGGCTTCCCTCACCCGTGTGTGGGTTTTTCCTTGCATGCAGGGGGTGGGCCTTCCTCAAGGCCCTGGCAGAGATAAGATTTTTGTACCTTTTTTCTTGTTTCCCCTTTTTGTCTGTAATCTATTTTCAATAATTTGTTGTTTGTTTTTCTAGATGAAGCCTTATAGGTTGGGTCCAGTCTGGATCAGGAAGTGCTTGGGACCAGCTGCAGTGTGGATGGGCCGTGCCCTTGGAGAAGGCTGAGGACATCGTTTGGGACCAGCTTTTCTTCCAGCAGGGGAGGGCGTGAGGTGGGTCCCCGTCTGCCTGGCATGGTGGGATCAGAGCTTCTGGGAGATGGCAGCGAGCACAGGAGCCTCCTGCTCTGGGCAGCTGCTGAGGAGGTGGATGTGCCCTGGCTGGCTGCAGGCTGGGCACACGTCCTGCCCTCCTGCCCTGCTGCCAAAAGCAGCAGTGATGGGCAGCTCTGGGCACCGCTCTGAGCACGGCCAGCATGGCCTGGGCACCGTGGGCAGCTGGGACAAGGGCACAGGAGCCTTCAGCTGACGGGCGGTTTCTGCTTTCTCTCCTTGCAGCCGGGCTCTGCGGGTGCTGAGGCTGCTCTGGGCTCTGCCAGGGCTCTGCTGGAGCTCAGCACCAGGCTGGAATCAGCCAAAGAAGAAATGGTGTGACCTGCAGCACAGACTTGCTTGAGCATTTTGGCAGCACAGCTCAAGTTTGCAGAGTGTACACCTCCAAGGGAAAACGTGACACCCCCCAAAAAATAAATTTGTTCAATAACTTCTGAAATGAAATCCATCTGGGATGCCCCTCAAATGACATTTCTCAGCTTGCTCAAGTTGTAGCTCAGCCCTTCTCTGAACAGTTCTCTCCCCATCTGCCTTTTACTACTGCTCCCTCTTTTCCCTCGGTGAGTTCCCAGCCCATTGCAGCCTGTATCACACTGTTGCCTTCCTTGGTGCCCCTCACCACGAGGAAGGCTGAGCCCCAGGCTTAGGGATGCATCCTGTCACTGGCTGAGGAGCAGCAATGTCTCAGAGGTCCCATGGGATTTTGGTGTCATTGAGAGCCACTCTCCAGCCCTCAGCTCTGCTCACTGCTGAGCTCCCACTCCCTTTCCCTTGTCCTTCCTGCAGGATGAGCTCTCTGAATCCCCTTGAGCCTCTCCACCCTTCCCAGCCCACACACCCACCTCAGTAAGGCTGAAGCTGAAGCTGCTCTGTCTCCTCTGGTGTACAGGGTGATCTTGTCCCCAATGAGTTGCAGCTGGACCAGTTGCTGAAGATTGGAGGTGGGCCTGATCTTGACAGGCCACACCTGCAACCAACAAGCACTAGTGATATATAGGAGTAAGGGAAGAGGAGTGAGAGGAGTCAGATTCCTCCTGCAAGGATCTGGAACAGTCAGTGTGTAGAGGAACTGCCTGTGAGGAACATCAAGAAGGTGTGAAGCTCTGACAATACGAAATCCTTGTGCTATGATGACGCTAGAATTTGTGTTATCTAAGACAACACTCTGGCACACCATCCAGTCCCCTGTGCAGGGAGCCCCAGCCCCAGAGCACAGCACACAACAGTGCAGTCCGGGCTGGAGCAGCTGCCCTGCAGGCCTGGCTTGGCTCTTTGTGGTAAGGGAATGCTCCCTGTTTCCAGCTGTCCCTGCAGGATGGCCCCAGGGCAGAGCCCAGCTGGGCTCCCACTGCAGCCCCTGGAGCTTGGGGCAGACAGTGCTCCCAGAGCTGAGGTTCCTGGGGAGCACCCGGAGCTGTGCCTTGCACTCTGCTGCCATGTGTCACAGTGCAGGCTGGCTAGTGCTGTGTGAATGCACCAGCCCCTGGTTTGACTGACAGGGGCCTTGCCCAGTCACATCTCTGCCAAGGCTGCAGCATTTCACTGGGCAGAACCTGACAAGGCATAGAGAGCAGAGCAATGAAATTACCCAGACTGGGTTTTTCAAAGGCCCTTTAGAAGGAAGTGCTTGAGAATAAATGCTCTCTGTTTGCCACATGAACATTGGGGAGAGTTAGTGTCTTTGTCTTCAACCCACTCCCACTCGAGCCAACGTTACAGCCACCCACTCCCTCACACATCCCCCTCATGCCTTCCCACTGCTGTGTCCTGTCAGGGCTTCTGCAGCCCCTCATCCCTTCATGGCCCCGTCCCCTCAGGGTCTCCCCCAGCCCAGCCAACCTGCCCGGCAGCAGCGCCGCAGCCCCACAGCAGCTCCAGAGGAGCCCCATCCAGAGGCACCTCGGAGCCCTCAGCAATCCAGCCAGCAGCACACGGGCAGGAGGACACAGATGGCGCTTCCTGCCTGGGACAGGGCTTGTGGCCATCTCCAGGCACCGCTCTCACAGGGATCTCTGCAGTTCCAGCCCTTGCCCACCCGCTCTGTTGGCAGCAAAAAGGCTTCAGCAGAACCACCAAAGGCCAAGGGGCTTCTGGCCATTTTCCCTGCAACACAGCACGCTGGGACAGCTTGCTGAGCCCAAGCACTCTTTTCCCCCTCTTCCCCTATGCCCTGCAGACCCTGGGAAGCAAAAGAAAGCTCCTGGGAGTCTGTGTATTATAACACAATATATATTCATATACTAAAGAAAAAACAAAAATAAAAGAACAATCTTGAAGAAATAGAAAATTCCCTCTGGCTTAGGTGGCCCCAGCAGACAGAGCCTCTGGGCTCAGCTCTCTGCAGATCTCCAGCAGCGCAGCCAGCCAAGCCCCGACAGACGAGGCCGTGTCCTCCATGCCCTGCAGAGCTGATCCTGCAGCCTCTGGAAGATGGAAGATCGCTCACTCTGGAGTGCCTGGAGGACATTCAGTGTATGAAGAGCCATGTGTGACGTGGCACTGCTGGTGTCCTCTGTCAGGTATTCAAGGGCTGAAAGAGAGAGGAACAGAGCCACGGTCAGAATCTGAGAGAACCTGAGGAGAGTCCCCTGCCAGGGCCATCCCAGCTGCCTCTAGCCATGGCCAGGAGGGAGCAGGGACCAATGGGACCCGCCCGAAGCTCCTGGCCACGAATCCCCCATGTGGCCCTGAAATCTCTGTGTGCTCTGCCCACGCCGCCCCTCGTCCGCACAGGGAGCAGAGCCCTCCGCAGCCGGGGCAGGGCTTGCAGCTTTCCCCTTGCCAGCCCCCTGCTGTCCGCACGCTGCCCTCACTCACCACTGCAGATGAGCCGGAGCTCTTCCTTCTTCCCCCTCAGGTACCGCCCGGCCATCCCTGGGAACACAGAGCCTGTCACAGCCCCAGCGGCACAGCTCCCTGCCAGCGGCGCTGCTGGCACTGTGGCCACACGGCCTGCTGGCCCGGCAGGGCTCAGCCCGGCCCCTGCTGCACGCTGCCGCCCCAGGGCACGGCTGGCAGAGGGCGGCAGCAGTGCGGGGGCCAGGCGGGGCTCGATGGTGCCGGGCCCGGGTGGCGCTGCCGGGGCAGCAGGTGGGGCTGGGGCCGAGCTGTGGAAGGCCGGGAGGGAGCCTGGGCTCGTGGCTCACCAATGAACCTGATGGCCGCCACTTGCAGGGACTCCTGTGGGCTCTGCAGGTAGGGCAGGGCCCGGCGCAGGTGCTCGGCTGCTCTGCTCCCGTGGTCTGCCAGCTGGAGAGAGTGGCAGGAGGGAAGGGTTGGCGTGGGCTCAGCCCCTTGGCCGGGCGATGCCAGCGCCCAGCCCCAGCCTCCCCTGCCTGCACAGCCCTGAGGCGCGGCCAGCAGCTGCTGGTGCCGGGCTCTGGAGGGGCAGAGGGCCGGCTGCTGCCCGGGGAGCCGCGGTGCCGGCCCACCCCACAGCTCCACTGGGCCAGGGCTCCATCGGAGCCTGGCTCGGGCCCACAGGAGCCTGGAGAAGAGCCCGCACAGCCTCTGGGTGCAGCAGCGGGCAGGGGCACAGCTGCCAGCCCCGCACTCTGAGCACCGCCCTCGGGGGCCTTCTCCAGGCTGAGGCTGGGGCTTGCAGGCCATCCTTACCAGGCACTTGGTGAACTTCCACGGCTTCTGGTTCTTCACCAGTCTTTCAAGATCCCTCCTCTTCAGGAACTTGACCACACAAAGCAGCGTTGCCTGAGAAGCCTGGAGAGCAGCAGAGATGCAGAGATGGCCCCACAGCCCAGGGCGCAGGACTCACGTCCCTGTGCCAAGGCCTGGAGGAGGCTGCAGCCCGGCAGGCGCCAGGGCAGGAGGCAGCCGAGCCCCCTGCCAGGGGGACAGCAGCAGCCCACGAGTCCTCACCTGTGCCACACGCCGATTCTCATCATGGCAGTGGAAGAAGAGTGGCAGCAGGCTCTGGCTCAGGGGTGTCTTCAGGGCCTTTTTTTGCTTTTCCAGTGGAAGAGTCACCAAGGTTCTGAAGAGCAGTATGGAGAGCAGCTGCACCTGGCTATTATTCTGTATTGAAGGAAGAAAAGAAGACCTTAGCATTGGCTGCATGGGGCTCAGCTTGGCCCAGGCCTGCAAATCCACAAGGCACAGTGCCAGGGAAGCACCCAGTGGCCATGGCTGGGGGCAGCGAGCCTTACGTGGTTGAAGAGTGGCAGGAGTGCCTCAAGCAGCTGCAGTGTGATGGGGCTGGGCATCAGCATGTCATTGTCCAAGATGATAAAGCTGAGAAGCATGACTGTCATGCTAACTATCTCTCCATCTGCGTCCCACAGGAGCTCCACAAGACTTTCAGTCAGGCTCCACATTTTTTCGGTCTGTGCGGAACACAAGTTTGTGAAATGCCATCCCCCTGCTGCAGAGCCCAGAGGCCAAAGGCCTGTCCTGAAGCACTCGGGCAGCTGAACTGGGAGGCAGGAGAGCTGGGAGCAACTGCCGCAGCGCCCAAAGATCAGCCAAGCCCAAGGGACTGCATTCCCCAGCTCAGCCTCAGCTGCTGCCCCCTTCTCACCATTGAGGGCTCCTCAATGAGCTCCAGAAGGGCCCTGAGCACCAGGCGATGCCTCTCCCTGCACTCACTCTGCAGCTGCCTTGACAAGATTTCCAGGACTCTGTTAGCACCACGTTCACTCAGGTCCAGGAACTCGAGGACCTGAAAGGCACAGGGCAGTGACAGGGGACCCGGCCGGCAGGAGCCCAGAACCGCACAGGGCTGGGCCCAGGCAGCAGCACAGGGTGCGGGCACCGTCCCAGGCAGCTGTGGCTCCGAGAGGGCAGAGAGCTGGGAGGCAGCTGAGCGAGGCAGTGCTGGCCATCAGGCTCACCTCCACAAGGAAAGCCAGGGCGGGCAGATCCCAGCGTGGCTCCCGTGTGCTGAGCAGCCGGAGCAGGTAGCGAGCGATCCGGGAACACAAGGGGATGGAGACACAGCACATCTCCCTGGCAGGAGAAAAAGGAACCAAGACTTTTGGCCAGGGGAACAAACCTCTGCCAGGACTGACTCACAGAGGTCTGGTCTTTCCCCAGCATCCTGCAAGGGGCCCTGGCCTATGTGGGAGGTGGCTCCTTGTGGGCACCCTCCTCTCCCAGCCTTTTCCAGTCTGCTTGGCCATCCCTCGTTCACAAGGCTCTCTGGGCCACGACCACGGGGACTGTGTTGGGAACCCTGGGAACAGAGCACAAATGTCAGAGGCACTGGGGAGAAGGGGGTCTCACCTGGCCAGCAGACCCACGGCATAGTGGTGGGTGTCAGCACACAGCAGCGTGTCCCAGCCACCCCTGCGTTCCATTTCCACCACCACATCCTCCTGCTGCGTTCGGCAGAGCAGGGACTTCAGGGTCTGCACTGCAAACCTGCGTGCAGAGCAAAGCCCAGGTCACGCTGGCAGCACTGGCTCCTGCCCAGGGTCATGGCAACGACAGGAGGAGTGGGATGAGCACCTGTTGGGGCTGGTGGCAAGGCCATGTTGCTCCTGGCATCCTTTCCAGAAGGTATCGACCTCCTCTGGCACATCCAGAGTGCTGAAGAACACTTGGAAGAGCAGATGCACAAAGAGGCGGGGGAAATACACCGTCACCATATGTGGGACACAGGGCACCTGGAGGATCTTCCACATCACCACAGCTGCCTGCAAAGGACAAAGCCCCCCAAGACAGCCCTCAATGCTGAGGTGTTTGTGTGGCAGGGCCTGAGCAGGGGAGGGAGAGGCCAGGAGAGAGGCAGGGGGACCACGGGGCCTGGTGCCCCTGAAGCTGCTCCTGAGCAAGGTTTCAGCCCAGTCCCTGAGGCAGGGAGATGCAGTGGGGCAAGGAAGATGGAGAGCTGCTGGAGAGGCAGCCGGGGGGCCAGCAAAGGCCAGTTGCAGAAACTCACAGCCAGGGCAAAGACACCCGTTTTGTCCCCATCTGAGGTGCACGTGCTGTGCTCTGGCCAGCTCCCCAGCACATCCAGGAGTATCAGCAGCACCGGCTCCGCAGTCCTGGGCGAGCACATGATGCTCTTCCACATGGTCAAAGCAGCTCTGTGGGGTTAGAGCTCTGTCTCAAGGGGCTCTCAGACACAGCACCATGGCCTGGGCAGCAGTGGGGATCTGAGCTGGCTTCCAGCTCTGCCTCTGCCCACTGGCCCTCACCAGCAGCACCCAGGCAGCCCAGCCCTATGGGGACAGTCCCCTGAGGGGTGGCAAGGGAGCGTGGCAGCAGGCTCGGGGGCTGACGTGCAAGGGCTGGCAAAGAGAACAGCCAGAGGGCCCTGGAACTCTCTGTTGGTCAGACACTTTGGCCAGGCTGTACAGGCTGATGGGCTGGGGAGCCCTGAGCCCTCTGGGCAGGTGGGCCCCATACCTGTCACAGCACGGGGACACACGCAGGAGCGTCATGACTACGTCAGTGGGCTGAGCTTCAGTGAGATCCAGCAGGGTCCTGTTCAGCCTGTGCTCAGCAAACTGATTGGCCAGGAGCCACTGGTGGATGTACCTGACCAGGGCGGGCACCTGGAAAGGGCACAGGGTGACTTGGAAAGCTGCCAGAGGGAGGAATGTCCCCAGCTTCCCCAGAGAAGTGCTGCCCTTCCCACCACACTGCCATGTGGCCTCAAAGGTTTCCAGTGACCAGCAGGCGTGGCTTGGGAGGCCAAGCAATTCCTGGGAGGATCAAACCCTGGCCACAGGCTGCTTACTTGCTTTGGACTGGAAAAGCCCTCCTCTACGAGCATATCCAGCAGGGCAGCACTGGTCTTGGTTTTGAAGATGTGCGAATATGCTCTGAGCCCAGTGCCCATGGGGCTGGTCTCTTCTTCCCGAATTCTCTTCAGGAATTTGCAAACCAGCTGTAGGAGAAGGGCAGAAAGCCAGGGATTTTGCACGGAATGCTCCAAGCACTGTGACAGCAGGCCCAGCCCAGGTGGGGATGGCTGCAGGTACCTGTGCTGTTCTGTGGAAGAGGCCACGGGCGGGGTCCTGCTCTTGTGTGCGCTCCAGGGCTGCACCTGGCAAAGAGGGAGCACAGCCAGAACTGAGGGGCTGCGGGAAAGGCAGGAGAACACAGCCCTGCCCTGTGCTCCCCAGGAAGGGACAGCCCTGGGATGCCCCAGGGGATGGAGCACAGCCCTGCGGGGTGTCTGCCTGGCCCCTATTCCTTCATGTCCATGGGCATGGCCCAGGGGATGGGATGGGATGGGATGGGATGGGATGGGATGGGATGGGATGGGATGGGATGGGATGGGATGGGATGGGATGGCGCAGCACCCAGCTGGCTGCAGGCACCAACTCTGTGGCCCAGCTCTACCACTCACCACCACTCAACGGCTCCAGCTCTTCAGTCTCCTGTGTGGGTGCAGGTCCAGGACCTTCTTCCTCTTCTTCCCCCCAGTCCAGCTTGGGCCCTCTTGTTGCTCTCTGCTCCATGTCTTGCAGGAGAGATGCCTTGGAAAAGGTCTGAGTCAGCAAGTCCTACAGTCGTGCCTGGAAGGCACCTTCGAGAGAGAAGCCTCGGGAAGGCTACAGGACAGCAAGTCCTGCACTCTGGTCTCGAGGGCTCCTGCCACAAGGACAGGAGACTCCTGTCAAGGATTGTGGTGTGGCCTCAAGGGCACTGGCAGCAGGGATTGGAGATGCCTCCGGGGCACCAAGTCCCACGCTCTGCCCTCAAGGGCACCTGCAGAAGAGGAGCCTCGGGAAGGCCACAGGTCAGCAAGTCCTGTGGTCTGGCCTCGAGGTCAGCTGCAGGAACAATGCCTCGGAAAGGCTCTGGGTCAGACACGATCGAACGCGCTGTGCGGGGGCTCCTCACGGCACCGCTCTGTGCTGTCCTGTCCCATTGCCTGCTCCGAGCACTGTGGCCTGCTCTTGTCACCACCAGCTCCTATGTCACCACGTGTCACAAAGAGCCCTTGAACACCCGTTCTGTGCCATGGTTACCATGCTGCACCGTGTCACAAAGGGCCCCTGCACACACTTCCCCCAGCCCTGGAGCTGCCCCCAGCTGAACCAAAGTGGCCCCGGTTGGAAGGAATCTCTCACCCCAAGTGTTTAAGGCAGCCCGACGGGGTCTTTAGGAACAGCTCAGACCATCAGCAAACGCTGCCCTGCTCTCTGGGCTCAGGGCAGCAGAAGGAGACTCCAGGGCTGCCGAGGCAGCCGCTCTGGGAAGGGCACGGGGCCTTCCACAGAAGCTGGCACGGCCTCCTTGGGACACGTCCCAGCTGGTGGCCATCCTAAACCTGTGGGTGTGACATGGACAGGGAATGTGTGGGCCAGGGCACGAATGCTGCTCTGACCCCTGGGCCTGGGGAGCACTGACATCAGCAGGTGTGGCAGAGTCCCTGCCCAAGCAGACCTGCCACCCCCCGAGCCCTGGCAGCGCTGGTGCCCAACTCCTGCCCCAGAGACCTGTGCCCCCGGGGGGCTTCTGTGCCAGAGGGAGCCAAAGCCCACGTGCATTGGGGGCTGTGCTCCTTCCTGCAGGGGCTGTTGGCAGGAGCACCTGGAGCAAATGCTGGCAACACTTCTCGGTCAGAAGCTCTCACTCCATGCTGAAATTATTTTCTATTGAAGTAATTTCCTTTAGCACAGAAACACCTTAGTGGTGAAGGCACAGAAGAATCTGGCGTTTAAGACTCCTCACTTCAGGAAAGCTTTACTTCCCATTGCTCAACTCAAGGAGTTCCAAAAAGTTGCAAACTTCCCAAATTCATTGGGATGGCCTGAGAAGGTGAAGAGTTGGAATTTTGCTTCCCATCTCAAAGCAGCAACTCATTTGCCCTAATGTGACCCACTGAGAGTCACTTTACAGAACATAACACTACACAGAGGCAAAAAAAAAGGCCATTCTTTGGTTTGCAAATGGTTTTCTATGAAGGCATGATAATATCCTAATTCTCTTAAGGAAAAAAAGCTGTCCAGAAATGAAAGTCCACTCAGTGTTGCAAAAGTAGCCCAAACAAATGAGTAGATGGCAAAAGGGCTAATCCTCCCCCTGGTATAGATATCTAAGTGGCCTGTAAAGTACAGCTCTCCCTTCTTGTTTCCTGCAGGAGAATCAGGACCATGAACAGGAAGAGTCACAGATATTCTTTCTGCCCTCCATAACCAAAGCTATGCTAAACCACAGATGCTGCCTTCAAACTGACTCAAATTCCAGCCTAGACCTCTCACCTTCCAGACAACTCCTTCCCCAACACTTCACCAACACCAACCCTCCCAAACTCCCACCCAGAAGCTCTCAACACCCCACCAGGACCCCCAGCTGACCCCGTCCCTCCGCAGAGCTTTCCCACCCTCCAGCAGACACCCTGGTTCCCTGCAGGTGCCGTGGGATGGCACTCAGGGGGATCTGTTCCAAGGCCTTCCCCGGTGGCAAGCTCAGGCTGCCAGGCCTGGGGTTCCTGGATCACCCTTCCCACCTCACTGGGAGCTCCCAGGGAAGCACTTTCCTTGAGAAGCAAGCTCCAAAGGCATTTCCCCAAATGTGTAGATTTCCTGGGGAACACCAACACACTCTTAAGAAAAGCTGGCAAGGCTGAATGACTTCAGGTCCTTTCAGGACAGGCACTCCACCTCTAGCTCCTATTTCCCCAAATGTGTTTCCAGGTGGAGGTTCAGAGGTGCAGCCCCAGGCCCTCTACAAACACAAGCTGCCCGCTGCCTCTTCACCTGCCTCAACTCCTGCCTGCGCTCACGGCAGGAAAACCAGGCTGTTCCCAGCCAGAGCCCAGAGCCCTGTCCCCACAGGACGCTCTTGCCAGAACCTTCCAGAACTCTCTGCTGTGCATGCAGAGCTTTTCATGCCTGCTCCCAACAGGCTTTGGAATGCAGAGCACAACCTGGCTGGCTCTGCCACCAGCACACCCCAAACACAGTCGGAGGAAGAAGCAGCAGGGGTTGTTTTGCATCCATGCCCAAGAGACACTGGAAGGGTGCCCTCCCTCTGGTTCTCACTTGGTTGGCTTTCAGACTGGCTCTGAGCCTGGGGCTGCCATTCCTCATTGTGGGGACCAGAACCACACCTGGGATCCCAGCACTGCCAGGCAGCGCTCCAGGCACTGGCACGGTCATGTGTCTGAGTCTCGGGCACCGTGCTGCTGCTTCATTTGCTCTTAGGCACACCCAAAGCTCTCTGTTGAGCCCGCATGGTCTCTGGTTCTGCCCTCTTCCTGATCCTGTGCAGGGATGGAGCAGTGCAGTGCTTTCAGGAAGCTGTTCTTGAAACCTTCCAGCATTCCAAACCCCTTTGCCCTCTGTGGATGCTTGCCATGGAATGCCTCACAGCTGGGTTCCGAGCATCCTCAGCTTGGCTCTTCCAAAGTCCAGGGGCTCCAGGGTGCTCAGCAAGGTCTATACCTCCACAGCGTCGTGGAAATGGATCTTCAGCACAGGGACCCTTCGAGCCTGATCTGCCCTCGTTCCTCTGTGTCTGTGCACAAAACACGGCGTGGAAGAGAACACCAGGAGGGGCCTGTGTGTCCCAGGGCTCTGGATTTGCTTTGCTGCAGTTCCACAGAGATGTGGGTAAAGTGAAGAAGCCAAACAGTTTATTAATGGAAGGTGAAGCAAAGGGATGAGCTGGGAGGGAAGAAAGGGGATGGGCAGGGTCTGAGGGCTGGAGGGAGGGAGCTGTCACCAGGGAGGGAGAAGGTGGGAGCTATGGGAGCTTCCCACAGGCTCAGCTGTGCCAGTCATCAGCTGTGCCTGGAGCTCCAGCTGGTCTCCTCTGGTCTCCAGGTGGTCTCACCTTCCAAGGGATCTGGAGGTCTTAAAGAGACACTGGTTCTTCTGAGCCAGAAGATGAAAGTAGTTCTGCAGCTCTTCCCTCAAACATCATCTGTATAAATGTGCTTATATGGGAAGGGCTGTTGTCTTCACTCAGGCCTTGAAGGGCTGGAAGAGAGAGGAACAGAGCCACAGTCAGAACCTGGATGTGCAGGAATCCAAGGAGACCTTCCTGCCAGGGCCATCCCACCCAGCTCTTGCCATGGCCACAAGACAGGAGGGGCCAAGGGGATCAGCTGCAAGGTGCTGGCCATGAATCCCCTCACCCATGTCCCTGAAATCTCTGTGTGCTCTGCCCACGCCACCCTCGTCCACAGAAGGAGCGAAGCCCACTGCAGCCAGGGCAGGGATTGCAGCTCCCTGCCCAGGCATTGCAGCTCACCCAGCCAGCCCCTGCTGACAGCCCGCTGCCCTCACTCACCCTCGTGGAGGGCCTGGAACTCTTCCTTCTGCCCCATCAGGAGCAGCCTGGCCCTCCCTGGGAACACAGGCTAACCATAACTAAGGCTGCTGTGGCTGTTATCCAGTTTGTTTTATGGCTTAATAAGGTGAGAAATTAATGGATTTTTAACTTCCTCTGGAAGGCGAGCGCATGGATTCAGAGCTATCACACACTAACTGTCTGTTTTTGGGGTATTTTAATAATGGTACTTACTGTGAGGAAATGACACCGGGGGAAACTTTCTCTCAACCCTTCACCCAGCTCTTTGGGTCTGCCCCACCACTTTTCAAAGGGTTCACATCCGCTGAGAATGCTAATGATATCATACAGTGGTTGTTTTTGCTGATAGGCCTGTTCTATTTAGCATTCAGAGATAGGGGAAGATTAACCTGGATAACCACGCTGACACCTACCCCAGAGACAAGGGATGCTGCTGCCCCAGAGCCTGACCCTGCCCACAGCCCACCTCAGAAATGAACCACCCAGATTGGGTTCTGGTGAAGGAGTTGGGCCAGATGCTGAAGGAGTACATTTCCCCAGCTGGTGAAAACCCTCCCCCTGCCTCAAAGAGGGAGAGTCTGATGGTGCAGCAGTGGAACCCACAGATGTTACAACCATCCAGATTCCAGCTGAACTGCAGAGGCAGTCACAGCCAGCGGCAGTCGCTCCTGCAGAAACAAGGAGGTCTAAGATGAAATCAGAGCATCCAGGTAAGGATAAGAATGGAGGGCCCTCACATCCCACAGGGGAGCCAGTGGTTGAGATCATCACTGAGTCCCTGATGTATGAAAGTCCCTGTGGATGAACTGCACAAGGACATTGTACGCCGGGGATGTGAGGCTTATACAACCTGGTTACTCTGGGTCGGGGACCTTATGGTCACAGGTGTGCAACTGGATGGTGGTGAGGCAAGGAATTTGGGACACTTGACCCAGGACTCAGGTATGAATCAGGTATTTGTATTGGATCCAGGGTCCCTTTCCCTCTGGGAGCTGCTTATAATGAGTGTCAGAGAGAGGTTTGTCCACAGGGAGAGAATGCAGGAGCACCACGATAGAATGTGCTGGAAGACCCTCGAGGAAGGGATCCAACAGCTGAGAGAAGTGGCAGCATTGGAGGTACTCTTTGGGAGGGATGGACAGCGTGACAATGACCCTGACAAAATCAGGTGCACAGGGCAAATGCTGTGGAGTCTGGCAGATCTGGGGCCATCTCAATACACCACCTTCACTGCAACGATTAATGCTGATACCAACCGAGAGACAGCGGGCTCTGTCACCAACAAGCTTAGAAATTGTGAGAGTATGATCAATGGCCCAATGCAGGCTCATGTCTCTGCTATTATTAAGAGCCTACAAGAAGAGATGAGGGTGGAGAGAGGAAGAACAGTTCCCACATGGCACCAGTGCGAGTCACAGGCCCCAAAGTCACAGCCCAGCATTCCCCAGCTAGAGAGAGAGGCTACATCCCAAGGGCTGACCTGTGGTTCTTTCTGTGTGACCATGGGGAAGACGTGGGAAGGTGGGATGGGAAACCCACTTCTGTCCTGGCAGCACGGGTGCGTCAGCTCAAGGAGGGAAACACTAACGGAGGGAGTTCCACTAAAGTGAAGGTAGCCTCAACCTCCCATGTCCAAGCTACCGGGTATGATCTGTCAGATCCCCTTGAAGGAACCTCTACCGTGTATGCCCAGGAAAGACATAATAACCAGGGTTAGAGGGGACCTGCCCGAGAGATCCAGTTCCTGGGAGTAAAGTGGCAAGATGGACGGTATCAGATTCCCACTGAGGTCATCAACAAGATCAACGTGATATCTCCACCAACCAGCAAGAAGGAAACATAAGCTTTCCTGGGTGCCATAGGGTTTTGGAGAATGCACATTCCCGAGTACAGCCAGATTGTGAGCCCTCTCTACCTGGTCACCCACAAGAAGAACAATTTCCACTGGGGCCCTGAGTGGCAGGAAGCCTTTGCCCAGATCACGCAGGAGATCGCTCATGCCGTAGCCCTTGGCCCAGTCAGGACAGGACCAGAGGTGAAGAACGTGCTTTACTCTGCAGCCAGGAACAATGGCTTGTCCTGGAGCCTTTGGCAGAAGGTGCCTGGGGAGACTTGAGGCCGAGCACTGGGATTCTGGAGCCAAAGTTACAGAGGGTCCAAAGCCAACTCCACTCCCACAGAGAAGGAAATTTTGGCCGCCTATGAAGGAGTTCAAGCTGCCTCGGAGGTGATTGGCAGAGAAGCACAACTCGTCCTGGCACCTCGACCACCAGTGCTGGGGTGGATGTTTAAAGGAAAGGTTCCCTCTACCCACCACACCACCAACACTGCATGGAGCAAATGGATTGCTCTTATCACACAGCGAGCTCGTATTGGAAACCTGAATCACCCTGGGATTTTGGAGGTAATTACAAACTGGCTGGAAGGTGAGAACTTTGGTCTCACTGACGAAGAGGAGCAGGAACAAGTGACACGGGCTGAGGAAGCTCCACCATCCAACCAACTACCACCATAGGAAACATGCTACGCTCCTTTCACTGAAGGTTCCTGTTGCATTGAAGGGATGAACCAGAAATGGAAAGCAGCCGTATGGAGCCCCACATGACAGGTTTCACAAGCTACCAAAGGAGAAGGTGGATCAAGTCAACTTGCTGAACTCAAGGCCATTCAGCTGGCCCTGCACATTGCTGAAATGGAAAAGTGGCCAAAGCTCTACCTTTATACTGATTCGTGGATGGTAGCCAATGCTCTTTGGGGCTAGCTGGAAAAGTGGAAAAGGACCAACTGGCAGCATAGAGCAAAGCCAGTCTGGGCTGCTGATGAGGGGAAAGACATTGCCTCTGGGGTAGAAAATCTGTCTGTGAAAGTCTGTCATTTAGATGCCCATGTCCCCAAGAGTAGAGCCAATGAGGAGCATTGAAACAATGAGCAGGTAGGTCAGGCTGCAGAGATAGAGGTGTCAAAGAGAGACTTAGATTGGCAACATAAGAGGGAGTTATTCTCACCTTGATTTACCCATGATGTCTCAGGTCATCAGGGTAGAGATGTCATTTCTAAGTGGGCACGAGACCGAGGGGTGGATCTAACCATGGACAGTGTTTCTCAGGTTATCCATGACTGTGAGATGTGTGCTGCCATCAAGCAGGCCCCGCGAGTGAAGCCCCTGTGGTATGGTGGGCGGTGGTCCAAGTACAGGTACGGGGAGGCCTGGCAGATTGACTACATCCCACTGCCCCAGACACCCCAGGGCAAGCGCTACGTGCTGACCAATGTGGAAGCCACCACGGGATGGTTGGAGACCCACCCTGTGCCTCATGCCACTGCCCAGAACACCATCCTGGGCCTGGAAAAGCAAGTCCTGTGGAGACATGGCACCCCTGAGAGAATTGAGTCAGACAACAGGACCCATTTCAAGAATGGCCTTATCAACACCTTGGCAAGGGAACATCGTATTGAATGGATATATCATATCCCCTATCATGCACCAGCTGCTGGGAAAGTTGAACAGTTTAACAGACTACTTCTGACTACCCTGAAGGCACTTGGCAGGGGAATCTTCGGAAATTGGGAAATGAACTTAGGAAAAGCAGCCTGGATGAACCTAATTGAACACTGGAGAACATTGTTACCCCATGGAATCTCATGGAACCAGGTGTCCATGGTGACAGAGCCAGGCCTTATGGAACGCTGGAGAACAATGTAACCCAAGGGAATCCCATGGAAGCAGGTGTCCATGATGACAGAGCCAGGCCTCATGGAACACAGGAGAATATTTTTACCCAAGGGAATCCCATGGAACCAGGTGTCCATGGTGACAGAGCCAGGCCTCATGGAACACTGGAGAACATTGTTAACCAATGGAATCTCATGGAACCAGGTGTCCATGCTGACAGAGCCAGGTTAATGGAACCTAATGGAACACTGGAGAATATTCTTACCCCATGGAATCTCATGGAACCAGGTGTCCATGGTTACAGACCCAGGCCTCATGGAACACTGGAGAACATTTTTACCCCATGGAATCTCATGGAACCAGGTGTCCATGGTGACAGAGCCGGGACTGATGGAACAATGGAGAACACTGTTACCCAAGGGAATCCCATGGAACCCGGTGTCCATGGTGACAGAGCCAGGCTAATGGAACCTAATGGAACACTGGAGAACATTGTTACCCAAGGGAATCTCATGGAACTAGGTGTCCATGTTTACAGAGCCAAGCCTGATGGAACACTGGGGAACATTGTTACCTCATGGAATCTCATGGAACCAGGTGTCCAATGTGACAGAGGCAGGCCTGATGGAACACTGGAGAACATTGTTACCCAAGGGAATCCCATGGAACCAGGGGTCCATGGTGACAGAGCCAGGTAAAGTGAACCTAATGGAACACTGGAGAACATTGTTACCCAATGGAATCTCATGGAACCAGGTATCCATGGTGAGAGAGCCGAGCCTGATGGAACGCTGGAGAATCCTGTTACCCAATGGAATCTCATGGAGCCAGGTGTCCATGGTGACAGATGCAGGCCTGGTGGAACACTGGAGACTATTGTAACCCAAGGGAATCCCATGGCACCAGGTGTCCATGGTGACAGAGCCAGGCCTGACAGAACCTAATGGAACACAGGAGAACATTGTTACCCCATGGAATCTCATGAAACCAGGTGCCCATGGTGACAGAGCCAGGCCTGATGGAACCTAATGGAACTCTAGAGATCACTGTTACCCAAGGGAATTTCATGGAAACAAGTGTCCATTGTGACAATGGCAGGCCTGATGGAACACAGGAGAACATTGTTACCCAAAGGAATATCATGGAACCAGGTGTCCATGGTGACAGAGCCAAGCCTGATAGAACACTGGAGAACATTGTTACCTCATGGAATCTCATGGAACCAGGTTTCCATGGTGACAGAGCCAGGCCTGATGGAACACTGGAGAATATTGTTACCCAAGAAAATCCCATGGAACCAGGTGTCCATGGTGACAGAGCCGGGCCTGACGGAACCTGATGGAACACAGGTGAACATAGTTAGCCCATGGAATCCCATGGAACCAGGTGTCCATGGTGACAAAGCCAGGCTAATGGAACCTAATGGAACACAGGAGAAAATTGTTACCCAAGGGAATTTCATGGAACCAGGTGTTCATGGTTACAGAGCCAGGCCTCATGGAACACTGGAGAACATTGTTACCCCATAGAATCTCAGGGAACCCTGTGTCCATGGTGACAGAACCAGGCCTCATGGAACACTGGAGAACATTGTTACCCAATGGAATCCCATGGAACCAGGTGTCCATGGTGACAGAGACATGCCTGATGGAACCTAATGGAACACAGGAGAACAATGTTCGCCCATGGAATCTCATGGAACCAGGTGTCCATGGTGACAGAGCCAAGCCTGATAGAACACTGGAGAACATTGTTACCTCATGGAATCTCATGGAACCAGGTTTCCATGGTGACAGAGCCAGGCCTGATGGAACACTGGAGAATATTGTTACCCAAGAAAATCCCATGGAACCAGGTGTCCATGGTGACAGAGCCGGGCCTGACGGAACCTGATGGAACACAGGTGAACATAGTTAGCCCATGGAATCCCATGGAACCAGGTGTCCATGGTGACAAAGCCAGGCTAATGGAACCTAATGGAACACAGGAGAAAATTGTTACCCAAGGGAATTTCATGGAACCAGGTGTTCATGGTTACAGAGCCAGGCCTCATGGAACACTGGAGAACATTGTTACCCCATAGAATCTCAGGGAACCCTGTGTCCATGGTGACAGAACCAGGCCTCATGGAACACTGGAGAACATTGTTACCCAATGGAATCCCATGGAACCAGGTGTCCATGGTGACAGAGACATGCCTGATGGAACCTAATGGAACACAGGAGAACAATGTTCGCCCATGGAATCTCATGGAACCAGGTGTCCATGGTGACAGAGCCAGGCCAGATGGGACACTGGAGATCATTGTAACCCCAATGAAATCTCATGGAACCAGGTGTCCATGGTGACAGAGCTGGGCCTGATGGAACACTGGAGAACATTGTTACCCAAGGGAATCCCATGGAACCAGGTGTCCATGGTGACAGAGTCAGGCTTGAGGGTACATAATGGAACAAAGGAGAACATTGTTAGCCCATTGAATCTCATGCAAACAGGTGTTCATGGTGACAGAGCCAGGGTAATGGAACCTAATGGAACACAGGAGAACATTGTTACCCCATGGAATCTCATGGAACCAGGTGTCCATGGTGACCGAACCAGGCCTGATGGAACCTAATCGAACACTAATGATCACTGTTACCCAATGGAATTTCATGGGAGCAATTGACCATGGTGACAGAGTTAGGCCTGATGGAACACTTGAGAACATTGTTACCCAAGGAAATCCCATGGAACCAGGTGTCCATGGGGACAGAGCCAGGCCTGATGGAACACAGGAGAACATTGTTAGCCAATGGAATCTCAAGGAACCAGGTGTCCATGGTGACAGATTTAGGTCTGATGTAACATCATGGAACACAGGAGAACATTTTTGCCCATGGAATCTAATGGAACCAGGTGTCCATGGTGACAGAGCCAGGCCTGTTCGAAAATTGGAGAACATTGTTACCTCAAGGAATTTCATGGAACCAGGTGTCCATGGTGACAGAGCCATGCCAGATGGAACACTGGAGAACATTGTTACCCAAAGGAATCCCATGGAACCAGGTGTCCATGGTGACAGAGACAGGCCTGATGGAACCTAATGGAACACCGGAGAACATTGTTAGCCCATGGAATCTCATGGAACCAGGTGTTCATGATGACAGAGCCAGGCTAATGGAACCTAATGGAACACAGGAGAATATTGTTACCCCATGGAATCTCATGGAACCAGGTGTCCATGGTGACAGAGCAAGGCCTGATGGAACCTAAATGAACACTAGAGATAATTGTTACCCAAGGGAATTTGATTGAAACAAGTGTCCATGGGGACAGTGGCAGGCCTGATGGAACACAGGAGAACATTGTTACTCCATGGAATCCCATGGAACCAGGTGTCCATGGTGACAGAGCCATGCCTGATGGAATTTAATGGAATACAGGAGAACATTGTTAGCCCATGGAATCTCATGGAACCAGGTGTCCATGGTGACAGAGCCAGGCTAAAGGAACCTAATGGAACACAGGAATACATTGTTACCCCATGGAATCTCAGGGACCCAGGTGTCCATGGTGACAGAGTCTGGCCTGATGGAAAATAATGGGACACAGGAGAACATTGTTAGCCCATGGAATCTCATGGAACCCGGTGTCCATGGTGACAGAGCCAGGCCTTATGGAACCTAATGGAACACTAGAGAGCATTGTTACCAAAGGGAATTTCATGGAACCAGGTTTCCATGGTTACAGAGCCAGGCCTCATGGAACACAGGAGAACATTGTTACCCAAAGGAATATCATGGAACTAGGTTTCCATGGTGACAGAGCCAGGCCTGATGGAACACAGGAGAACATTGTTACCCCATGGAATCTCATGGAACCAGGTTTCCATGGTGACAGAGCCAGGCCTGATGGAACACTGGAGAACGTTGTTACCCAAGGGAATCCCATGGAAACAAGCGTCCATTGTGACAGAGCCGGGCCTGACGGAACCTAATGGAACACAGGGGAACATTGTTACCCAATGGAATCTCATGGAACCAGGTGTCCATGGTGATAAAGCCAGGCTAATGGAACCTAATGGAAAACTAGAGATCATTGTTATCCAAGGGAATTTCATGGAACCATGTGTTCATGGTGACAGAGGCAGGCCTGATGGAACATAATGGAGACTATTGTTACCCAGGGGAATCCCATGGAACCAGGTGTCAATGGTGATAGAACCTGGCGAATGGAACCTAATGGAACACAGGAGAACATTGTTACCCCATGGAATCTCATGGAACCAGGTGTCCATGGTGACAGAGCCAGGCCTGATGGAACCTAATGGAACACTAAAGATCACTGTTACCCAAGGGAATTTCATGGAAGCAAGTGTCCACGGTGACAGAGGTAGGCCTGAT
Organism: Haemorhous mexicanus; assembly: GCF_027477595.1. Taxonomy (NCBI): domain Eukaryota; kingdom Metazoa; phylum Chordata; class Aves; order Passeriformes; family Fringillidae; genus Haemorhous; species Haemorhous mexicanus. The sequence goes on along the minus strand of NC_082356.1, from coordinate 2,438,617 downwards.
GGAACACAGGAGAACATTGTTAGCCCATGGATTCTCATGGAACCAGTTATCCATGGTGACAGAGCCAGGCCTGATGGAACACAGGAGAACATTGTTACCAAAGGGAATCTCATGGAACCAGGTGTCCATGGTGACTGAGCCAGGCTAAAGGGACCTAATGGAACACAGGAGAACATTGTTACCCCATGGAATCTCATGGAACCAGGTGTCCGTGGTGACAGAGTAAGGCCTGATGGAACCTAATGGAACACAGGAGAACACTGTTACCCAATGGGCCCTCATGGAACCAGGTGTCCATGGTGACAGAGCCAGGCCTCATGGAACCTAATTGAACACTGGAGATCATTGTTACCCAAGGGAATCCCATGGAACCAGGTGTCCATGGCGACAATGGCAGGCCTGATGGAACACAGGAGAACATTGTTACCCCAGGGAATTTCATGGAACCAGGTGTTCATGGTGACAGAGCAAAGCCTCATGGAATACTGGAGAACATTGTTACCCAATGGGCCCTCATGGAACCAGGTGTCCATGGTGACACAGCCAGGCCTCATGGAACACTGGAGAACATTGTTACCCAATGGAATCTAATGGAAGCAGGTGTCCATGGGGACAGATCCGGGCCTCATGGAACACGGGAGAACATTGTTACCCAAGGGAATCCCATTGAACCAGGTGTCCATGTTGTCAGAGCCAGGCGTAATGGAACACTGGAGAACATTGTTACCCCAATGGAATCTCATGGATCCCGATATCCATGGTGACAGAGCCAGGCCTGCTGGAACATTGGAGAACATTTTTACCCCATGGAATCTCATATAACCAGGTGTCCATGGTTACAGAGACAGGCCTCATGGAACACTGGAGAAAATTTTTACCCCATGGAATCCCATGGAACCAGGTGTCCATGGTGACAGAGCCAGGCCTGATGGAACTCTGGAGACTATTGTTACCCAACGGAATCTCATGGAAGCAGGTGTCCATGGTGACAGAGCCAGGGTAATGGAACCTAATGGAACACAGGAGAACATTGTTACCCCATGGAATCTCATGGAACCAGGTGTCCATGGTGACAGAGCCAGGCTTATGGAACCCAGGAAAACATTGTTACCCAAGGGAATCCTATGAAAACAGGGGTCCGTGGTGACAGAGCCATGGTAATTGAACCTAATGGAACACAGGAGAACATTGTTACCCCATGGAATCTCATGGAACCAGGTGTCCATCGTGAATGAGCCAGTCCTCATGGAACACAGGAGAACATTGTTACCCAAGGGGAATCCCATGGAACCAGGTGTCTGTGGCGACAGAGCCAGTCCACATGGGACACTGGAGAACATTGTTACTCCATGTGTTAGCGTTCAGGAACACGTAATCACGAGAAATGATTATATGCAGTCGCTTTTATTGAAGAGCTCTGGGTGTCAGTGGTAAAGACCCAAATCTGACTCCGACTTAGGTTCCGGATGGATATGTTTTTATATTCTATCGTTATATAACTTTCATATTAATATTAAACTCACATTGTTCTATAGTATACATAGATTTCAGCCAAGCATGGCCACCTTAGACTAGGAACTTACAGTTTCTCAGTGTTCTTCTTATGATTATACAATAATTATTTTAATCACTAAACAATCATTTCAGCTAGCAATTATATTACTTACGCAGGTAAAACACAAGGCTTAACATTTCAGAGTTTATCTTAGCATTTTCTAGGGCGCCACTGTCATTATCCCGCCTTTGAAAGCATTTTCACTTCACTATAGGTGTAAATGTTTTCACTTGATACAGTCTTTTACTTCTCAATTTATGTTTGATGTTCTTCAAATCCAGGGTTGATGTAAAAGTTGTCGTGGATTCTATCATGGGCTGGAGAACTAGAAGATAGTGGATGTGGATCTCGTGTCAGTGCCTTTATTATTTTCTGGTTCCAGGACGTTTTCTTCTGTATTTCTCTCCTTAAAATGCTGTAAACTAACCAAATTGCTAAGAATGCAATTAGTAAGATTATCACACTCTCAATGATAGATTTAATCCATGAACTCACATTCCACCCTAACCCTTTAAAGATTTTTCCTAACTAGCTTGTAGTCAAATCTTTTTGCTCTTCTTGTGCCTCATGCTCTATTTGTTTCAACTGATTGATGTCATATTCTACATCTGCAGTTACACTTGGGATGTGAATGCAGCAATGATCAACTCATCCCTTTAAAAATCCACATACTCCATGCTCCTTCAGGAGTAACAAATCTAAGGCTAATCGATTTTGCAAAGTCATTTTTGTGGTGGTTTGTAATTGTACGTTTAATTCTTTAAATCTTTCTCTGGTGATTTTTGCTAGTCTATCTACTTGGCCTGTAAGTTTGTACAGCATCTCTCTATTCTGATAGTTTGCTATAGGACCGAGTAAAGACTCTAGTGCCCACCCAAGTTTCATTCCACTAGAGGGTTCTTGCCAAGTATCATCTGGATTTTTGTTGTCTAGAACTTCTCATCTTGCTCTTATCTGCAGAAGTTCATGTTTTCCATTAAATGGGGACTTTTTCCAAATTGGACATAAGGTTGGGAGGCCCAAAGTAATTTCCTTTACTTTCCCATCTACAGGCAGATGTGTTGTCCAGGTACCATCGCTTGTTGCCCATACAAATTCTCCTAGACTTTTAATTGTACTCCTGATACATCTTATAATCACTTTATAATTCATTTTGCCTTGTTTATGTTTGATCCCTCTGCAAGCACAACCAATCTGTAGGGCTATTGCTAGGGGTGGTATCTGTTTTATCTCTGCATCATCAGAAGTGCAGTCATAAGTTTTATTGCATGCCCACCAACTTACTTTGTCTGCCCACGTTCTGCTACTAGTGGCAGTGTATGTTACTGCTGGATCTGTTTCACTCTCAGAACCTTCCCACTTAATACACCAAGGGGTGTTTGCCATATATTGGAATTTTTGAAGTATACTCACAGACCACGCACAATCCCAAGGCTCTATCTGATCTTTCTGATCCTCGGCCTCACACTTCCATACCAGAGCAGTTTCTGTAACATTTTCTATGATCTTTTTATAGCGTGGCAAATAGCATTGCCATTGTGTGGTGCCTCCTGACTGTCCCATAGAGGTTCCTAGTATGCCATCACTTAGAATACAGTCTTTCTGGCTCATAGGTCTCATCCATGTTCCTACTTTCTCCCAAGTTTCCTTGACTACCTGTCTCGGTTCAAGTACCTGTTTGCATGCAATTGTTTTGTTCTTTTGTATTTCAGGTAGTTTTGATGTTATGATTCCCCAATTTACTGGATCTCCTGCTGCCTTAGGTATTGGCAGACAGGCAGTTATTCTACTGGTGTTTTGTATTTTGGCAAAATCTTTAATCCAATCATTACATTCTCAGCTTGAACTGCGATAGAAATTTTTATCACTTGTGTTTCTGCCTCTCTCTTCATTCTAGAATGAAGAGTGGTTAGTTGATCTTTTTGCATCCCACATCCTAAAGACAATAATGACCATAACATTAGCACAATTACTAATAACATTCTCAAAGTAATTAAACACATCTTATCTGCAGTCTTGGTTCCATAGTTTACACAGTCTGTGATCCAGGATGTACTTTCTTCACTCGTGTATAGTGAATCCAGGGGTCTACACCGGCTACTTTCACTGCTGTAAAGGTGGTCAGCAGTACCTGATAGGGTCCATTCCACTTTTCTTTCAGCGGTTCTTTGTTCCAGTTTTTAATGTACACCTCGTCTCCTGGAAGTATGTTATGAACTGGGTTCTCGAGAGTTATTGGTCTATTCCACACGAGGATGCTCCGGAGCCGAGCTAAAGTTTTCCCAAGAGACAGAACATAATTATACACTTCCTGTTTTCCTGTAACGTGTACATTAGGGTTAGGCTCAGGAGATTCATATGGTTTCCCATACAATATTTCATACGGACTGACTGACATCCCGCTCCTAGGTTTTATCCTAATCCTCAACAGTGCTATTGGCCAAGCCTGGGGCCACTGCAGCTTGGCTTCTTGGCATATTTTACTGATTTGCCTTTTTAGTGTCTGATTCATCCTCTCTACCTGTCCACTTGACTGGGGTCTCCACGGTGTGTGGAGGTCCTAAGTTATCTCCAGCAATCTACTTACTTCTTTTACTACTGTAGCTATGAAATGGGGCCTCCTATCTGATGATGCCCCTAGGGGTACCCCGAACCTGGGAATAATTTCCTGTAGTAACCACTTAACTGTTTCCTTTGCTTGGTTTGTGCAACAGGGAAGGGCTTCTGGCCATCCAGAAAATGTGTCAACCCCTACTAACAGGTATTTGTATCCTTGAGTTCTTGGCAATTCTACGAAATCTACCTGCCAATAATCTCCTGGCTCTATTCCTATCCGAATCCTTCCTAGCTGTGCCTGTTGCCTAGCCACTGGGTTGTTTTTCAAGCAGATATCGCATTTTGACATGACTGATTTTGCCATTGTTAACATCCGTACCGAAATTAAATTCTGCTTTAGCAATTTTACCAATGCCTCTGCACCCCAATGACATTTGTTATGTTTAATTTGTAGAACTTCTCTCATTTTCAAGGGGGGTACCACTATTTGTCCTTGTGCAGTTAAATACCATCTTTCTGAGTTCTTTTGTGCATTTAGTAAACATGCCAGTCTCTCATCTTCTACTGAATATCTTGGTTTTGGAGGCAGATTAAATTGGGATATATTGAGCTTTGAAGGTATCAATGCCATTGTTGTTTGCACCTCTCGAGCAACCTGTCAGGCTGCCTAGTCTGCCTTTCGATTTCCTTCACAGATTTTGGAGTTTCCTGATTGGTGTGCTTCACAGTGTATAATTGCCACTTGCTCAGGTTTTTGTACTGCTTTTGTCAATTGCAGGACTGCATCTTGGTGTTTAATGTGTGTACCTCGAGAAGACAATAATCTCCTTTCTTTCCACAGTGCTCCATGTACATGCACCACCCCAAAGGCATATTTTGAGTCAGTCAGTCCACCTTTTTCCCTTCACTTAATTCTAGTGCTCTGGTTAGAGCAACCAGTTCTGCCTTCTGGGCAGATGTATTTGGTGGTAATGTTTTTGCCTCCACTACTGTGCTGACTGTTGTTACCACATATCCAGCGTATCTGGTTCCATTTTCCATGAAGCTGCTCTCATCTGTAAACAGCTCCCACTCTGGCTGCTCTAGTGGGATGTCTTTCAAGTCTTCTCTTGTTGAATAGGTGTACTCTATTACCTCTACACAGTCATGTTCCAATGGGCCTTCTTCAGTTGTGGTACCTAGGAACAAAGCTGGATTCAAAAGGTTAGTTGTTTTATATGTGACATCATCCTGCTCAGTCAGGACTACCTGGAATTTTATCATCCTGCTTGGAGATAGCCAATGGCCCCCCTTCTGTTCTAAGACAGTGGTTACCATGTGTGGCACATAGACATCTATGTGTCTTCCCATAGTAAGCTTCCTGGCTTCTTGTATCAGCATCACGGTGGCTGCGACCGCCCGCAGACATGGAGGCCACCCCGCACTTATGTTGTCAAGTTGTTTGGAAAAGTAGCCCACCGGCCTTTTCCAACTTCCCAGACGTTGGGTCAGGACTCCTAGTGCTAGGCGTAGCCTTTCATGTACAAACAGCTGAAAATCTTTAGACAGATCAGGTAACCCTAATGCTGGAGCAGTCGTCAGTGCCTCTTTTAGTTTTAGGAAGGCTTCCTTCTGTGGCTTGCCCCAGGTGAATGGCTGCGTCCTCTGAGCTTCGTACAGGGGTTTCGCAATCAGTCCATAGTCCATGATCCACAAGCGACACCATCCTGCCATCTCGAGGAAGACTCGCAGCTCATGTAAGTTCTGGGGCTCTGGAATAGCACAGATAGCTTGGGTACCTTGGTTAGTACCTAGTTTTCGTTGCCCTTGTGAAATTTCACATCCCAGGTAAATCACAGTCTGTTGGGCAATTTGTGCCTTTCCTCTGGATACTTTGTAACCTCCCATTCCCAGTGAATTTAAAATCTCAATGGTTACCTTTATACAGGTTGTTTTTCTTGTGAAGCTATTAGTATATCATTAACATCTTGCAACAATAGGTATTGGTCTCTTGGTACTTGCCCATTTTCATTCTAAATCTCCAGTTCCTTTGCCGGTTGGTTTCTGAATACGGTTGGTGAGTTCCTGTCCCTTGTCGTGTCCAGGTGAGTTGGGTCTTTCTTCCGTTCCCTGGGTTTTCCACTCAAAGGCAAACTGTTTTTTACTTTCTTTGTCAAGGGGGATGCAGAAAAAGGCATCTTTTAAATCAATTACACTAAACTATTTATATATCTCTTTTTTTACGGATGTTAGCAATGTGTAGGGATTTGTTACCACTGGCTAAATGTCTTTTGTTATTTTATTTATTGCTCTCAAATCTTGCACTAATCTATATTCACTATTTGGTTCTTTTACTGGAAATATTATGTCCTAACCTATTTTACAAATTCTATGTCTAATCAGTTGCTATATTCTCTCAATACCATCGCCTTGGTAACGTTTTCTTGCCGTAACTGATTGCCCTGGTGAAACCTGTCTGGGCATTCTCGTTTCCAATGCTCTTCTCGCTTGCAATACGCACATTGATTTTGGCTTAACCCTTGCATAACTGGTCCTCTACCACGACTACCTCCGCCACGTCCCCCGAAACTTGGGTTCTCTTTTCCTTCTACCACTGCCAAAGATTTTGCTGCTGCCCCCCACCAGCTTCTCTTTCGCGATTATTATACACTCTCCA